>NW_027251050.1:600000-900000 GCF_044704955.1 Pristiophorus japonicus
TCCAGTCTTTCTTAATATCTCAGCGCTGGCATCCCGGGAATCAGTCTGGTGAACCTTCGCTGCACTCCCTCAATAGCAAGAATATCCTTCCTCAGATTATGAGACCAAAACTGCACACAATACTCAAGGTGTGGTCTCACCAAGGCCCTGTACAACTGCAGCAAGATCATCCTGTTCCTATACTCAAATCCTCTCGCTATGAAGGCCAACATGCCATTTGCTTTCTTAACTGCCTGCTGTACCTGCATACCTACTTTAAATGACTGATATACCATGACACCCAGGTCTCGTTGCACCTCCCCTTTTACTAATCTGTCACCATGCAGATAATAATCTGCCTTCCTGTTTTTGCCACCAAAGTGGATAACCTCACATTTATCCACATTATACTGCATCTGCCATGCATTTGCCCACTCACCTAACCTGTCCAATTCACCCTGCATCCTCTTCGCATCCCCCTTACCCCTCACAGTGCCACCCAGCTTAGTATCATCTGCAAACTTGGAGATATTACATTCAATTCCTTCATCTAAATCATTAATGTATCTTGTAAATAGCTGGGGTCCCAGCACTGAAACTTGCGGTACCCCACTAGTCACTGCCTGCCATTCTGAAAAGGACCCATTTATTTCTTCCTGTTTGCCAACCAGTTCTCTATCCACGTCAATACATTACCCCCAATACCACGTGCTTTAATTTTGCACACTAATCTCTTGTGTGGGATATTGTCAAAAGCCTTTTGAAAGTCCAAATACATCACATCCACTGGTTCTCCCTTGTCCACTCTACTAGTTACATCCTCAGAAAATTCTAGATTTGTCAAGCATGATTTCCCTTTCATAAATCCATGCTGACTTGGACCTATCCTGTCACTGCTTTCCAAATTCACTGCTATTACATCTTTAATAATTGATTCCAACATTTTCCCCAATACCGATGTCTAGCTAACCGGTCTATAATTCCGTTTTCTTTCTCCCTCCTTTTTTAAAAAGTGGGGTTACATTAGCTACCCTCGAATCCATAGGTACTGATCCAGAGTCCATGGAATGTTGGAAAATGACTGCCAGTGCATCTACTATTTCAAGGGCCACTTCCTTAAGTACTCTGGGATGCTGACTACCAGGCCTTGGGGATTTATCGGCCTTCAATCCCATCAATTTCCCTAACACAATTTCCTGACTAATAAGGATTTCCCTCAGTTTCTCCTCCTCGTCAGACCCTCAGTCCCCTATTATTTTCTGGAGGTTATTTGTATCTTATTTAGTGAAGACAGACCAAAGTATTTGTTCAATTGGTCTGCCAATTATAGCGAAAATAGAATGAGAGTAAACTAGTGACAGACACACAAACAGGATGTAAAAGCTTCTATAGGTATTTAAAAAGGAAGTGATTAAGGAAAATAACTGTGGGTCCCTTACAGGCTGAGACAGGAGAAATTATAATGGGGAATAAGGAAATGGCAGATAAATTAAACAAATACATTGTGTCTGTCTTCACGGAAGAAGACGCAAAGAAACTCCTGTATATGGTGGAGAACCAAGTGTTTAGCGAGAATGAGGAACGGAAAGAAATTATTATTAGTAAAAAAATAGTACTGGAGAAATGAATGGGACTGAAAGCTGATAAATCCCCTGGACCTGATGCTAGGGCTTCGAAACAGGTGACTACAGAGATAGTGGATGCATTAGTTGACATATTTCAAAATTCCATAGAGTCTAGAACGGTTCAGGCAATTGGAAGGTACATAATTTAAGAAAGAAGGTAACGAGAAAACGGGGAACTACAGACCAGTTAGCCTGACATCAGTAGCAGGGAAAATTGGAGAATCAATTATTAAGGTTTTGGTAACAGGCCACTTAGATGATCGGATTAGGCAGAGTCAACACGGATTTATGAAAGTAAAATCATTGTTGAAAAATCTGTTTTTTGACGTTGAAACTAGCAGAATAGATAAGGGGCAACCAGTGGATGTGGTGTATTTGGATTTTCAGAAGGCATTCTATAAGGTGCCACACAAGAGGCTATTGATCAAATTTATGGCTCATGGGATTGGGGGTAATATACTAGCATGGATTGAGGATTAGTTCATGAACCGAAAACAGAAAATAGGAATAAACGGGTCTTTTCGTGTTGGCAGTCTGTAACTAGTGTGGTACCGCAAGGATCAGTGCTTGGGCCCAGCTAGTCACAATCTATATAAGAACATAAGAAATAAGAGAATAGGGAAATAGGAGCAGGATTAGGCCGTCCGGCCCCTTGAGCCTGCTCCGCCATTCAATAAGATCATGCCTGATAAGCCTCTACTTCCCTTAAACCTATTCTCTTAAACCTTCACTCCCTTAACATACAGAAATCTGTCTATCTCCATCTTAAATATATTCAACAACACGCCTTCTGCAGCTCTCTGGAGCAGAGAATTCCAAAGATACATGACCCTCTAAGAGAAAAAATTCTTCCTCATCTCCGTTTTAAATGGGCAACCCCTTATTCTGAAACTATGCTCCCTAGTTCTAGATTCCCCCACATGGGGAACCAGCCTCTTTGCATCTACCCTGTCGAGCCCACTCAGAATCTTATATGTTTCAATAAGATCACCACTCATTCTTCTAAACTCCAAAGAGTACAGATCCAACCTGCTCAAACTTTCTTCAAAAGGCATTCCTTCAATGCAGGAATCAACCTTGTGAACTTTCTCTGACCTGCTTCCAATGCAAGTATATCCATCCTCAAATAAAGAGACCAAAACTGTACGCAGTACTCCAGCTGTGACCTCACCAACAGTTTTTGCAAGACTTCCCTACTCCATCCCCTTGCAAGAAAGGCCATCATTCCATTTGCCTTCCTAATTACCTTCTGAACCTGCATGCTAATTTTTTTGCATTTCATGTGCAAGGACCCCAGATCTCTCTGTACTGCAGCATTCTGTAGTCTCTCTCCATTTAAATAATAATCTGTTTTATATTCTTTCTACCAACATCACATTTTCCCACATTATACTCCATCTGCCCATTTTGTGCCCATTCACTTAACCTATCTAGATCCCTTTGTGTCCTCGTCAAAACTTGCTTTCCCATCTACCTTTGTATCATCAGCAAAATTGGCTACAGTACCTTCATCCAAGTCATTAATACACATAGCAAATAGTTCAGGCCCCAGCACTGATCCCTGTGGCACCCAATGGTTTCAGTTAGCCAACTGAAAAATGACCAATTTATCCAGATTCTCTGCTTTCTGTTAGTTAGCCAATCCTCTATTCAAGCTAATATATTACCTGTAACTTTTACTGGTACCAGCTTTTTATTCCAAATTATTTGACATCATCTACTTCACCCTGTTAAACCTACGTGTTGGGGCATCAGAATTCATGGGGGAGCAGACACTGGCTGAAATGGTGTTGATGCCTCAATGAAGCCAACTTCTCTTTATTTAAGTAATGAATGACCGGCCTGCTGGTGGGATTTTCTAAGGCTCGGCCAACAGACCAGCGCAAATCTGGGTCGATGCAGGAATGGGCGAACGGCAGGAAGAATCACTTCTCACCTAATTTCCATAACTTGCGGTTTGTGTCTGTTTGGTGCATTTAAAGGACATCAAATCTGGCCCCTTTGGATCCAAAAAATTGTCATACTCCAGGAAAGTTATTCTTCTCAAGGCAATCCTGGAAAACAGCTCCTTTTGTCTCATTAGAGGGTGTGAACTGAGTGACATGGAAGGGGAGAGTGGAGATAATTGTAAGAAGCAAAGGATGACTTGCCAGGCGAATGTGTAATGGAGATTACTGTGGTTGCGAGTTTGTTGACTGTTTTTTCTTGTTTCTCACAGTGAACCTGGTGGCAATTTGGATTCTATCCCGGAGGAAGTGCGGGCTATCCAGGTGTATCACTCTCTACTTGCTGGCCATGGCAGTGGCGGATCTGATGGTGCTTATTACAGAAGTGATATTGAATCGCATTATTTACTATTACTTCCCAAACTCTTCCCTGTACATCACCCCTGTATGCAGTTGCATAATTTTCCTGGTCTGTGCGGCGAAGGACAATTCTGTCTGGTTAACCGTCGCCTTCACCTTTGATCGGCTCATTGCCATTTGTTACCAGAAACTGAAAGCGGTATATTGCATTATGAAAACGGCATCTTCAGTGATTGCAGCAGTGTGTCTACTGTTGTGCTTGAAGAACATTCCCTGGTTATTTTCATTTGAACCTGTCTATATCATTGACAATGTACCATGGTTCTGCCAATCAAAGCCAGAGTTTTACACGTTACCAGCCTGGATTGGGTATGATTGGCTCCACCGAATCCTCAGCCCATTTTTGCCCTTTTTCTTTATTTTTCTCTTTAATGGTCTGACCGTAAGGCACATTTTAGTGGCCAACAGAGTTCGCAGGGGATTGTTGTCCAATCAAGGCGAGGCTCAGGTAGATTCAGAAATGGAGAACCGAAGAAAATCCATGATTTTACTCTTCACCATATCAGGCAGCTTCATTATGTTATGGATGCCCTATGTCATTAACTTCTTGAGATATAGAATCTTAAATACTTATTATTACAAAGATCCATCTGATCCTGGATATATACTACAACAGGTGGCGTATATGTGTCAGCTTACCAGCTCCTGTACCAACACCTGCATTTATGTAGTAACTCAGGCTAAATTCAGAGAGGAGTTGAAAAAAATTGTCCGAACTCCATTTACACTCATTGTTAAGTTACTCAAATAAACACAACTGAAGTCACTTGAGAACTAACTTGCTGGAATTTCTAATTACATTCGTAGCATTGCCAGCAATGTTATGGCACAGACTCTGAAAGTGAGGAACTTTCTGTAAATACATAGGCCTGGATTGTGCGCTTAGCACCGCAACTAATGGTGAGTACTCTGGAATTTGAATCCAGCAATCCGAGTTCAAATCTCGGTGGAACCTGAATTCTTGTTGTGCCAGCTGCTGGAAGCGTGCCTATGGATTGTGCTGCTGGCATCCGAGCGGAATGTGAACTATTACTGTAAGATCGTGCAGCCCCACAAACCTCAGAGTACTCTGCACTCTATTACATAGCATCAAAGAGCAAATTCACAAAGGAAGGTCCCCATCAGGTAAATTCACGTGACCCGAAGGATGTGATTTCACTGGAGAATGTACATTCATGAGGATGTTGCCAGGAGTGGAGAACCTAAGCTGTGAGGACAGATTAGATAGTTCGCATTGATTTTCATTGGAACAGAGGAGGCTGGCGGGAGATCTCATTGAGTTGTATACAGTTATGAGGGGCCTGGATAGAATGGATAGAAAAGGGCCTGTATCCCTCAGCAGAGGGGTCAAAAGCGTGGTAGAGGCAGAAACCCTCACCACATTTAAAAAGTATTTGGTTGTGCACTTGAAGTGCTGCGACCTACAGGGATACGGACCGAGAGCTGGAGACTGGGATTAGGCTGGATAGCCTCTTGTTGGTCGGTATGGACACAATGGGCCGGAAAGGTCTCCATCCGTGCTGGAAATTTCTCTGGTTCTATGATTCTATGAAGATTCTATGAAAATTCTGCAGGTACTCAGCAAGTCAGGTCGCAGCTGTGGAGAGAGAAACTGAATTCTTACGAAAGGGCATCGACCTGATATATTAAATCAGTTTCTCACCAAATGCCTGACTTGCTGAATATTTACAGCATTTTCTGTTTGAACTTCAAATATGCAGCATGCGAAGCAGTGCTTTAAAGCAATTTGATATCAGGATTAGCGGGGAGTTGTCTCGACCTGTGCTTCACCCAGAGGGTGCTGGGGATTTGGAACTCACTGCCTGAAAGGGTGGTAGAGGCAGAAAGGATCTTCGCAATTAAAAGTACTTGCATATGCCCGTGAAGTGCCGTAACCGACACGGCCACGGAACAAGTTTTTATATTTCTATAGAATATTTTCTGACTCCAGTTCAGTGGGACTTGTCGTCTGATGCAAGGACATGCATTGTTTTAAAGTATGAACTATCTCAGCCAAGAATAAAAATGGCACCGTGCAAAGTGTAGGATGAAGAACTCCAGTAACATGGCTTGCAGGAGCATCTGCAGGCATCTGGCGGGATTTGAAATATCATAGTCTAAGTTCAAAATCTGTCTCCATGAACATAGTAAGCAGAGGGTAAATGATTGACACAAAACAGGTTCCACCAAAATTTGAACTCAGATCGCTGGGTTCAAAGTTCAGAGTGCTCACCATTACACCATGGAACCGACAGGGAGGTCTTACTGCAGTTGTACAGGGCCTTGGTGAGGCCACACCTGGAATATTGTGTACAGTTTTGTTCTCCTAATCTGAGGAAGGACATTCTTGCTATTGAGGAAATGCAGCGAAGGTTCCCCAGACTGATTCCCGGGATGACAGGAGTGACATATGAAGAAAGACTTGATCGACTAGGCTTATATTCAATGGAATTTACAAGAATGAGAGGGGATCTCATCGAAACATATAAAATTCTGACGGGATTGGACAGGTTAGATGCAGGAAGAATGTTCCCGATGTTGGGGAAGTCCAGAACCAGAGGTCACAGTCTAAGGATAAGGGGGAAGCCATTTAGGACCGAGCTGAGGAGAAACGTCTTCACTCAGAGAGTTGTGAACCTGATCAGCCATGATCATATCGAATGGTGGTGCAGGCTCGAAGGGCCGAATGGCCTACTCCTGCACCTATTTTCTATGTTTCAATGTCAAAAGATTTGAAACATCAAAATCATCTCAAACATTACACTTTGGCTCAGCCTTTTCTCATCCAGAACTTCAGCTTCCTCACTTTTCCCTCTGCTAAGTATCGATGCTGAGCAATTCACTCAGTTGCAGTCAAGGCTACAGGTTCTTAAGTAGCTGCCTCTATGTCACACTGCTCATCGCAGCTTGTATTTCAGTCTAGCCAGGTAAAAGGTGTATCGACATTGCAAGGCATTGATGCAGAAAGCTTGGCATGAAAAGAAAATGCAAACTTTTTCGAGTGCAAGAACTTGCAGTGCCTGCATTTCAAAAAGCTTTGCTTTGAATCGCTATTATTAATCCTTCTGAATGTATATTGCAAAAAAAATATCAGCAAACACCATTGTGCAGGCAAGCACAGCATTAGACAACAAACAGATTTCTCCCCCCGCTGATTTGGAACAGGAAATTGCAGGAAATTGCAGGCTGAGCACATGATTTGACATCTAGATTTGAAGATCAAGCATCATTGACAAAGGCAACAAAACTGCCCAGCTGCAGCGATTGACTTCCAGATGTCTTTCACTTCTTTTTCCAATATTTCCAACAGCTGGAACAACAAGAATTGAGGTTCCACCAAGATTTGAACTTGGATCGCTGGATTCAGAGTCCAGAGTGCTCACCATTTTGAAGATAAATGCAATGGTGCCGAGAGCTGGAATATGAGCTCCAGTAACATGGATTGCAGCACCAGCTCAGGTTTAGCGAGATTCCCAGCTCGTCGTTGCAGGTCTTGTGAGAAAGTAACATAGATAATATAGTGGAGAGAGAAAGAAAAACAGTCAAAGAGAGAGAGAGAGAAAGGCACAGTGAGACAGAACGTGTGATGGAAATGGAGAAGCAGGAAAAGAGACAGAAAAGACAAGACACTAGAAGGTGAGAGAGAGAGAAAAAGCAAGAGCTGGAAAGAGTTAGAAGGTCAATGAAAGAAACAGAGGCAAGGGGAGTGAGAGGGAGAGACAGAGTGGGAGAGACAAATACTGAACAGAGAGGGAGAGAAAGACAGAGGGAGAGACAAAGAGAGAGGCATAGATAATGAGAGAGATTTGGAGACACAGACTGGGCAGAGACTGATAAGGCCACAGAGGAAGAGAGAGAAATTGATAGTGAGACAGATAAAGCGATAGCCAGAGTAAGAAAGACACTGAGAGACAGCGATAGAGGTAAAAAGAGAGAGGGTGAAACAGAGAGGGGGAGAGGGAAACAGAATAATAAAGAGGAAAGAGGGACAGAGGGAAAGAGAGACAGAAACCATGGGAGAGAGAGATACAGTGCGAGAGACAGAGAGACATCCAGACAGAGAGAGAATGACACCGAGGGAGAGATAGTGAAAGGAACAGATAGAGCGAGGTAGCATGAGAGATAGGGAGACACAGTGGGAGGCCGAGATAAAGACAGACAGAGAGAGCGAGAAGGTGGCAGAGAGGGATAGTGTTGGAGGCTTAGAGAGAGACAGAGTTATAGAGAAAGGTGGATAGAGCGATAGAAATAAACAGAGCGAGAGACAATCAGAAACAGAGCGAGACAGAGGCATAGAGAGAGACACACACACACGCAGAGAGAGAGAGAGGGGGAGACAGAGAGCATTAGAAACAGATAGAAGGGGAGAGAATGGAACGAGAGACAGAAGAATTGGTTATAGAGATAGGGAGAGTGAGAAATGGAGAGAGAAAATACGGACAGAGGTTGAAAAGAGAGACAGATAAATAGACAGAGGGGGAGAAGAAGAGAGAGAGAGGGAGAGACCGAGAGAGGCAGAGGCAGGGAGAGAAAGTGAGATTTGGCAAAAGAATGCAAGGGAAAGAGTCAGGGAAAGAGAGAGACAAAGAGTGAGACAGACAGAGATAGATTAAGATAGAAAGGGCAAGAGTGGGATGGGGAGCCTGTGACATAGACAGAGAGAAAGAGACGGGCTGACAGAAACAGAGAACGACAAAGTGATAGAGATATAGAGAAGGAAGAGACAGGAGGAGACGGAGACAGTAAAGCGAGAAAGTGAGAGGCAGAGAGACCTACAGATAGTGATGGAGAGGGAAGAGATACAGACAGAGATATAAACGGACTGAATGGAGTGGGAGAGCTAGAGAGAGGGAGTGCACCAAAAACAGATACAGGCGGAGAGGAAGAGATAAAGACAAAGGAAGAGCGAAAGAGACAGGGAGAGACAGAGTAGGAGAGAGAGAGAGAGAGTGAGAGAGAGAGAGAAGCAGAGAGTGAAACAAGGAAAGAGAGAGCGAGAGAAACAAAGAGAGACGAGACAGTGAAGTGGAAAACGAGTTAGAGACAGAGAATGAGGAAAGAGTCAGATGAGGGGATAGAGAGGGCTACAGACAGAGAATGGAAGCGAGGCCATGAGATGTAGACAGAGAGGGAAAAAGAGGGAACACAGAAATATAAAGAGACAGAGAGAGGAAGAGATGGAAAGACAGAGAGGGAGAGACATAAAGACTGAGAGAAGCAGAGAAAGAGAGTTAGAGAGATAAATATATAGAGAGAAAGAAAAGGGACAGAGAGGGATGCCGATGCAAGAGGGGGAGAGAGAATCAGAGAGTGAAAGGTCGAAAGACAGATGGATAAAAACATAGACAGAGCGATAGATAGAGCAAGAGAGAGAGAGAGAGTCAGATAAAAATAGAGAGGAATGCGAAAGAGAGCAAAACACCCAACGAGAGACACAGAGAGAAAGTGAGCAAGAGACAGTTACATAGACAGAGTAGAGTGAGAGAATAGATAGACAGAAAACAGAGAAAAAGAAATGAATACAGGGAGAAATAGACCAGGAGAGAACGGGAAAGTAAGTCACAGAAAAATAGGGATGGAAACAGTGAGAGCAATGGAGTGAGAAAGAGACAGATAAACAATGACATAGAAAGGCAGTGTGACCTAGAGATAGCGAGAAATGGACAGAGTCAGATAGAGAGGGAAAGTCAGTGAGTGTGACAGACCGAGAAATGGATAGAGACAGAGAGGCAGACATAGAGAGAAAGAGAGACAGAGAGAGAGATGGAGACATTGAGCGAGGCAGAGATAGACAGAGAGAGAGAAAGAGAGAGTGCTAGCAACAAACTGGATAAAGAGAGCGTGAAAACGAAAGACAGACGTAGAGAAATGGAGAGAAGTGACAAAGGAAGAGAGGGACAGCGAAAGAGAGTAACAGATAAATTGACAGAACCAGAGAGAGAGAGAGCGAGAATGGTGGAGAGAGGCAGGGAGAATGGGGATCAAGACAAATAAGGGGTTAGCGAAAGAGAGATAAAGAACTATGGTGAGTCTGTGTGAGAGCGAGATGGACAGAGTACAATAATTTGAGACAGGGACAGAAAGAGAGATATCTGGAGGCAGAAATAGAGAGAGGGGACAGAGAGAGATAGGCAGGGGAGACAGAGATAGACACAAAGAGTGAAATAGGAAGTGATAAAGAGAGAGATACAGAGGAAAGCAGGAGACACTGGGACGGAGCGAGAAGGGCGAGTGAGAAGTATAGAGATAAACAGCGGGACAGAGGGAGGGAGACAGAATGAGAAACACAGAAAACGATACAGCGAGGGATAACAAGAGACAGAGAAAGAAACAGAGAAAGATGCATAATGGGACAGAGGGACAGGGACAGGTACAGAGACAGAATGGTAGAGGAGAATGAGAGAGGTAGGTAAGAGATAGATAGTGAGAAAGGGAGATAGTGACAGAAAGAAATAGAGTGGCAGAGAATGCAGATAGACATGGAGAAGGGGAGAAAGACAGTGAGAGCGAGAGATGGAGCGAAGCAGAGAAACATTGATGAGAATACTAGACAGTGTTGCAGATCCAGGGATAGGGAGAGATGTAGAGTGAAAGAGAGACTGAGATAAAAAGAGAGAGGAAGAGAAATGGATAGAGACAGAAAGTGAGACAGAGAGAAAAAGAGGGAGGGAGGCTTTGACTACAACATTCCTGGTAAAAGTGAAAGACCTCACATCTGTTGATAGTCACTCATGACTGTTACAAATCAAATTATATAAATACATAAGTACATGTAACTAAATGTAATACTTATTCTTGCGGATCCCACAAGGTCGTTCCATCGTTTGCAGCATTGGTTGCCCTCACGCATCTCGTTGGTCGCCGACGAGACCACCTCTGCTATCTCGGCCCATATCTTCTGGTACACCTTTGGGGTGGGGTTCCCACGTCCTCCCTGTGTCAATCATCCCAGCGTAACTCGACCTCCTACAAGAGGGAGGCATTTGGCTCGTTCGAGAACCTCCTCGCTCTTTTGCACCCTCCAATGTGCACTCTCCCAGATCACTGCTCTCTCCAGCTTCAGTCACCACAGCGCGCTGTGTCGCCTCCTCCTCTCCTTCCATTATAGGCCAAATTTGGGCAAATATGTGGCTGGTAACAGCTGATTTTTGTTTCCCTATTAGCTTTAAACTCTCCCTCCTTCCTCCCAAAGCAGCCACACCACATCCACACACGCCTTCAATCTCTCTCAACTCCCTCTCTCTCTCTCTCTCCTTTTCTACACTTGTCATGATAACCCTTGACCTCCTGAATCGCGGAAATCGAGTGTTGCCATGCCCTTGTTAAGGACAGCGACACTTTATGGCAGAAGATCAAGTAGATTTAACGCTATTTCCCATTTCATATCAGTTACGGTAACATGCAATTTCAAAACTGGAGTCCAGTGGCTTTGAGAATGGGCGAGAAGCAGGGGATCTGAAAACCCATTTTTACCACTCACGCTGGAAATAACGCCCACTTTTGGGCAAGCTGCACAATATGTCTCAGATTTAAAATTGCCATTTGCAGAACAGAGTTCAAAACTTTTTGTGTAGGTGTTCCCTAACCACTCCTGAAAGGCCTGACTCTAATTCTTGTACTTTACCACCTAGTCCTAGACTCCCCATCCAGTGGAAATAGTTTTGTTACCTACCCAATTAGTTTCACCTGAATACATTAAAAATATCATGTATTCAACTGTCATTGTAACCCATGTATAAGCTGACCTAAGTTGTACATTGTGAGAACACTGACCACTAGGTGGTGAACTTGTGGGAGACACTCCTAACCTGGACTTTCAGGTATAAAAGGAGAAGCTCCACCCATCTTCTCCACTTCAGTGCTGGCTAATAAAGGTTACTGGTCACAGAGTGACCTTCTCTCTAGTATGGGCCTTGTGTACATTTGTACTGTATAGTAAGGACATATCATTGGCGATGAGAAACTGGGAGTTAAACCACGTGAGCATGGCCACTAGCAGCACAGACGAGAGGTACTGTGTTGGTAATGATTGGGATGATTTTATTGAGAGACTACAGCAAAATTTCGTCACTAAGGAATGGTTGGGACAGGATTCGGCCAACAAACGCAGGGCTCATCTCCTGACGGTTTGTGGATCCAGGACGTACTCCCTGATGAAGGACCTTCTAGCGCCAGAGAAGCCGGCGGACAAGACTTTTGAAGAGCTCAGTAAGTTGATCGGGGAACACTTTAAACCAGCGAGCAGCATGCACATGGCGAGACACCGGTTTTACACGCACCGGCGGTGAGAAAGGCAAAGCGTTCCAGACTTCATGGCAGACCTCCGGCGACTGGCGAGCCTATGTAAGTTCCTAGATGCATGCAGAGCGGAGATGCTGTGAGACTTCTTTACTGAGGGCATCGGGCACGCTGGGGTTTTCAGGAAACTGACTGAGACCAAAGACTTGACCCTGGAAACGGTAGCTTTGATGGCCCAGACATTTATCTCAGCGAGCAGCATGCACATGGCGAGACACCGGTTTTACATGCACCGGCGGTGAGAAAGGCAAAGCGTTCCAGACTTCATGGCAGACCTCCGGCGACTGGCGAGCCTATGTAAGTTCCTAGATGCATGCAGAGCGGAGATGTTGTGAGACTTCTTTACTGAGGGCATCGGGCACGCTGGGGTTTTCAGGAAACTGACTGAGACCAAAGACTTGACCCTGGAAATGGTAGCTTTGATGGCCCAGACATTTATCTCAGGGGAGGAAGAGACCAGAATGATGTTTGACAAAAATCTTTGTTTAAATGCAGCAAAGAGACAGGGAGTCAACATTGTTAACGCGGCACACAGTTCCCCAGGCAGACAGGGGCAATCGGACATGCCCGAGCATGTAGTCGAACCCAAAGGGGGAATACAACAGAGACAATGGCTAGCTGAACAGCCATTGCCATCGCAATGGACAATGCGGCCAGTAATGGGGCCATCAACATCTGTCAATGGCACGTTTAAGGACAGTTATAGAGACAGTCAGAGACGATCGACTGGTAATGGAACTTTTGTTCCCAACAACGGCTCATGTTGGAGGTGTGGAGGCTAACACACAGCCAGAGCTTGCAGGTATCAGCAATATACCTGCAGAAACTGCAACGTCAGTGGTCACTTGGCACGTATGTGCAGGAAGCCTGCAGCCAGGTTGATGTACGAGGAGGATGGGGACGATGTAAGCCCTACGAGGCCAAATGAATACTGGGGGAAATCGCTGGAAGCTGAAGTTCAGCGAGTTCATGTGGAGCACATATACAGTTCGTACACCTGGACGCCACCGATAATGATGAAAGTGCTCCTCAATAGCATCCCAGTATCAATGGAGTTAGACACGGGGACCAGCCAGTCCCTGATGAGTATCAAACAGTTCGACAAGTGTTGGGCGTCCAAGGCCAGGAGGCCAACATTATTGCCGATTGACGCACAGCTACGGACATATACAAAGGAGATAATTCCGGTGCTAGGCAGCGCCATGGTAGTTGTGACCCACAAAAATTCAGAGAACAGGTTGCCACTCTGGATTGTCCCGGGGGACGGTCCCGCACTACTGGGGAGGAGCTGGCTTGCTGTCATGAACTGGAAATGGGGCGATGTCAATGTAATTTCTTCTGTGGAGCAAATATCATGCTCACAGGTGTTGGACAAATTTGACTCATTATTTCAACCCGGCATTGAAACTTTCATGGGGACCAAGGTAGTGATTCACATAAACCCGGACGCCAGGCCAGTACACCATAAGGCCAGAGCGGTGCCGTACGTGATGCGGGAAAAGATAGAAGGCGAATTGGACCGCCTGCTGAGGGAAGGCATCATCTCGCCAGTCGAATTCAGTGACTGGGCGAGCCCGATTGTGCCGGTGCTCAAGGTGGATGGGTCGGTCAGGATATGTGGTGATTACAAGGCCACCATCAATCAGGTGTCACTCCAAGACCAGTACCCGCTACCAAGAGCGGAGGACCTCTTTGCGACGCTATCCAGTGGCACACTTTTTTCAAAATTGGACCTGACCTCAGCTTACATGACCCAGGAGCTGGCGAGTGAGTCGAAGAAGCTGACCACCATCACGACACACAAGGGGTTGTTTGAGTACAACAGATGTCCGTTTGGGATTCGCTCGGCCGCCGTGATCTTCCAACGAAATATGGAAAGCCTCCTCAAGTCGATTCCAGGGACGGTGGTTTTTCAAGACGACATCCTTATCACGGGTTGCGATACTGAAGAACACCTTCACAACCTGGAGGAAGTGCTACGCAGACTGGACCGGGTAGGTCTGCGACTGAAAAAGGTTAAGTGCGTTTTTCTAGCTCCAGAGGTAGAATTCCTGGGGATGAGGGTAGCAGCAGATGGGATCAGACCTACTGTTTTCAAAATGGAAGTGATCCAGAGAGCACCCAGACCCTGTAACACGATGGAGCTGCATTCGTTCCTGAGGCTCCTGAACTATTTTGGTAACTTTCTTCCCAAATTGAGCACGCTGCTAGAGCCGCTACACGTGCTCCTACGCAAAGGTCATGAATGGGTCTGGGGGGACAGCCAGGAAAGGGCTTTTGATAGAGCATAACAAATTGCATGCTCTAACAATCTGTTAATGCTATATGACCCATGTAAGAAACTTTTTTAACGTGTGATGGGGTTGGATGTATGTTGCAGCATGTTAATGCCAAGGGTCAGTTACAGCCGTTAGCTTATGCCTGTAGAAGTCTGTCCCAGGCAGAAAGGGGCTACGGGATGGTAGAAAAGATGCATGTGTGTATGCAGTAAAAAAAATGCACCAGCACCTGTTTGGTAGCAAATTTGAGCTGGAGACAGATCAAAAATCCCTAACGTCCCTTTTGGCCGACAACAAGGCCATAAATGCAAATGCGTCGGCCCGCATACAGAGGTGGGCACTCAGAGGTAGCCGCCTATGACTACACAATTCGGCACAGATCGGACACTGAAAACTGCGCCGATGCACTCAGCAGGCTCCCACTAGCCACCACCGAGGGGGCAACCGAGCATGCTGCTGAGATGGTCATGGCTGTTGAAGTTTTTGAAAGCAAAGGCTCACCCGTGACAGCCCGTCTGATCAAAGTCTGGACAAACAGAGACCCGCTACTGTCTTTAGTCAGGAAATGTGTCCTGAATGGGGACTGGGCAGCCACGTACAGGGATGCCCTGAGGAATTTAAACCATTTCACAGGCGCAAGGATGAACTCTTGATTCAGGCCGATTGCCTACTATGTGGAAACCGAGTAGTCATGCGTCAGATGGGCAAAGAGGCGTTCATCCGAGAACTCCACAATGAGCACCCGGGCATTGTCATGATGAAGGCAATTGCCAGGTCACACGTTTGGTGGCCAGGGATAGATGCAGACCTGGAACTTTGTGTTCGCAGGTGCAACACGTGTGCCCAGCTGGGCAATGCGCCCAGGGAAGCCCCCCTTAGCCCCTGGTCCTGGCCCGTCAAGCCATGGTCCCGCATCCATGTGGACTACGCAGATCCTTTCATGGGAAAAATGTTTTTGGTTGTAGTAGACGCCTACTCCAAATGGATCGAGTGTGACATTCTCAACTCAAACACATCCTCTGCCACGGTAGAAAGTCTACGGGCAATGTTCGCCGCCCATGGTCTACCGGACGTCTTGGTCAGCGACAATGGCCCGTGCTTCACAATCACTGAATTCCAGGACTTCATGGCAAGCAATGGAATTAACCATGTTCGAACGGCACCGTTCAAGCCGGCCTCAAATGGCCAGGGGGAACGAGCAGTGCAGATAATCAAACAGGGGATGCTCAGGATCCAAGGGGGTTCCCTACAAAGCCGCTTATCACGCCTCCTGTTGGCCAATAGATCCTAACCACACTCGCTCACAGGGGTTCCACTCACAGAGCTGCTAATGAAAAGGACGCTCAAAACCACATTATCTCTTATACACCCCACCATGAAAGAAATTGTTGAGAGCAGGTGCCGGTCACAATGTGACTACCATGACGGGAATGCGAGGGCGCGATGTATTGATGTCAATGACCCTGTCTTTGTCCTCAACTACGCTGCAGGGACCAAATGGCTTGCAGGCACTGTGATTGCCAAAGAGGGGAATAGGATTCTGGTAGTTAAACTTACCAATGGACAAATCTGCTGCAAACATGTGGATCAAACAAAAATGAGGTTTGGCCACCCCATAGAAGAAGCAGAAGAAGAACACGATGTAGAGTTCACTCCACCACAGGTGACCGAAGTGGAGGAGAGCCCAGTTACTGTGGGCAGTCCGGACAGGCCTGAGGCACCGCAAATAGCAGACACTCAGGCCAGCGCCCAACAACCGGAGCCCCAACTCAGGCGCTCTACAAGAGAGCGTAAACCACCAGAGAGACTCAACCTGTGATCCCAATAAGACTTTGCGGGGGGAGGTGATGTCATGTATTCAACTGTCATTGTAACCCATGTATAAACTGACCGAAGTTGTACACTGTGAGAACACTGACCACTTGGTGGTGAACTTGTGGGAGACTCTCCTAACCTGAACTTTCAGATACAAAAGGGGAAACTCCACCCATCTTCTCCACTTCAGTGCTGGCTAATAAAGGTTACTGGTCACAGAGTGACCTTCTCTCGAGTATGGGCCTCGTGTGCATTTGTACTATATCGCAAGGACATATTAAAAAAAATCGTCAAACCTTCTAAATTTCAAGGAAAACAACACTGCTTGAGTAGCGTTATAATTTAAAGCTTGAAGTCCAGATAGCATTCTAGTAAATCAAACTTGCACACAACGAGAGAAAGATAGATAGACAATGAGAGAACAGAGAGCGGGACACAGAGACACAGACAGAGATTAACGGATAAAGAGATACAGCATGAGAGAGACAGAGAGAGAGAGAGAGAGTGGAAGTGCGCTTGAGTATGTGTGAGAGAGGGATTGGCAGAGAGACAGCGAGAGAGAGAGAGAGAGAGAGAGAGAGGGAGTGGGAGGGAGAGAGAGGAGACAGAGAGAGTCATAGAGAGGGAGTGGGAGAAAGAGAAAGAGGTAGACAGAATGAGAGAGAGAGGGGTCAGATTTTGAAATAGGGAGGCAGAAATGAGAGGTACAGAATGAAAGAGAGAGAGAAATAGAGCGAGTAAGATTGATAGAGGGACAAAGAGAGAAAGAGACAGAACGAGAGATAAGTAGACAGCCAATTAAAGAGACAGAGAGGGGGCATCGACCTGATATATTAAATCAGGTACTGTAATCCCTTGTCCCTGCGCGGGCTCTTTGAAAAGTTCATCCAATTATTCTTTCTCGTCTACGTTTTTTCCATAGCTCTGCAACCACCTTCCTTCAAGAATTTATCCATTCCCTTTTGAAAGATACTTTCTGGCAGCGTGGGTCAAATCACATCAACTCGCTGCCTCAGAAATTTTTGTCTCATCTCACAGTTGCTTCATCTTCAATCAGTTTCCTCTCTTTACCGACCCTCCTACCGCTGGAAATATTTTGTAATTATTTACTCTATCAAAAACCATCTCAATTTTGGAGAGCTCGACCAAACCTCCACTTGATCTGATCAGATCTAAGAGATCTAAGCGAACAATCCTTGACTCACTAGTCACTCCACCAAAATCAAGTCCCTTATCCCTGGTACTATTCAAGTAAGTTGTCTCATCACCCTCTCCAAGGCGTTGTCAACCATTCTTTCTCTTTCTTTACTCTATCTAAGCACTTAATGATTTTACAAACCTCTATCAAATATACTTTTAGCCTTCCCTTCTGTAAGGAGTACAATAGTTCAGAACCAACAGAGGTATACCGTCAGCGGGGAGTGCCCCAGGGAGCGCTCAACTTTGGCTCTGGATCCCATGAAGTCGCATCACTTAAAGTCAAGCATGGGCATATGAAACCTCCTGTGGATTATGACCAATCGCAATCGCTCGACTGATGAATCAGTACTTCTTCATGTTGAACACCATTTGTAAGAAGCAATGAAGATAGCACAGAATATACTCTGGGTGGGGGGCTTCAATGCCAACCACCAAATGTGGCTAAGTAGCACCACTACTGAAAGAGCTGACAGGGTCCTGACCAAAAGAGCTGCCAGACTAGACCTACGGCAGGTGGTGAGAGAAACAACACGCGGGAAAGAGCAATCTGATCTTGTCCTCACCCATCAACCATCACAGATGCATCTATTTATGGCAACATTGGTAGCAGTGACCAACGCACAGTCCTTGCAGAAACGAAACGCATCTTAATACTGAGGACACCCTCCATCGTGTTACAGGGCACCACTGTGCTAAATCCGATAGATTCAGAACTGATCGAGCAGCTCAGACTGAGCATGCACGAGGCGCTATGCTCCATCAGCAGCAGCAGCATTGTATTCCACTGGAATCTGTAACCACATGGCCCAGCATATACCTCACTTTAGCATTACCATCAAATATGGGACCAATCCTGGTTAAATGAGGTGCACAACAGGAGCAGCACCAGGCTGAACTAAAAACGAGGTGGGGAAGCTGCAACAGGACTACGTGCATGCTAAACAGCGGAAGCAGCATGCATAGAACAGAGTTAGGCAATCCCACAACCAACCAATCAGATAAAAGCTCGTCAGTCCTGCCACATCCTGTAGCGAATGGTGGTGAACCTTTAAACAACTAACGGGAGGAGGAGGCTCAACGAATATTCCCATCCTCAATGAGAGTGGAGCCCGGCACGCGGATGCAAAAGACAAGGCTGAAGCATTTGCAACCATCCTCAGCCAGAAGTGCCGAGTGGATGATCAATCTCGGAATCCACCTGAAGGCCCCATCACAGAAGACAGTCTTCAGCCAATTCTATTCACTGTATGTGATATCAAGCAATGGCTGAGCCCATCGGGTACAGGAAGGGCTATAGGCATCGACAACATCCCGGCTGTTGTGATGAAGAGCTGTGCTCCAGAATTATCCACGCCTGTAGCCAATCTGTTCCAGTACAGCTACAGTTCTGGCATCTTCCCTATAATGTGGAACATTTCCCAGGGATATCCTCTCCACAATAGGTGGGACAAATCCAATCCAGCCAGTTACCGCCCCATCAGTCTATCCTCAATCAAAAGCAAAGTGATGGAAAGTATCATCAACAATGCTATCAAGCAGCACTCACTCAAAAATAACTTGCTCAAGGACGTTCAGTTTGAATATTGCCAACACCACTCAGCTCCAGACCTCATTACAGCCTTGGTCCAAACATGGATAAACAAGCTGGATTCCAGAGGTGAGGTGAGAGTGACTGCCCTTGATATCAAGGCTGCATTTGACCGAGTGTGCTAGTAAAATTGAAGTCAATGGGAATCGGGGAAAAATCTCCACTGGCTGGAGTCATCAATAGCACAAAGACAGATAGCTGTGGTTGTTGCAGTTCAGTCATCACATCGCTGTCCAGGACATCGCTGCACCAGTTCCTCAGGGGAGTGACCAACTTCAGCAGCTTCATCAATGAATTTCATTCCATCATATGTTCAAAATTGGGGACGTCCATTACTGACTGCACAGTGTTCAGTGCCATTCGCTAATCCTCTAAAAGTAATGAAGCAGTCCATTCCCGCAAGCAAAAAACCTGGAAACAATTCAAGCTTGTGCTGATAAATGGCTTATAACATTCGTACCACACAGAGGCCAGGCAATGATTATCTCCAACAAGAGAGTCTAACCACTGTCCCTTCACATTCAGCTGCGTTACCATCACCAAGTTCTCCACCATCAACATTCTGGGGTCACCAATGACCAGAAACTTCACCGACAGCCACATCAATACTTTGGCGACGAGAGTGAGTCAGAGGCTGGGTATTCTGCGGTGAGTGTCTCACCTCCTGACACCCCAAGCCTTTCCACCATCTACAAGACACAAGTCAGGAGTATGATGGAATACTCTCCACCCGCTTGGTTGTGTGCAGCTCCAACAATACGCAAGATGCTCAACATAATCCAGGACAAAGCCGCTCGCTCAATTTGCACCACATCCACCACCTTAAACATTCACTCCCTCCACCAGCAGCGCACCGTGGCTGCAGTGTGTACCATCTACAAGATGCACTGCAGCAACTCACCAAGGCTTCTTCAGCAGCACCTCCCAAACCGGGACCTCTGCCATCTGGAGGAACAATGGCAGCAGGCGCATGGGAACACTATCGTCTCTAATTCTCCCCAGTTCACAATATATCCTCACTTGGAATTATCTTAGCTTTCTTTCACCTTTGCTGATTCAAAATTATGTAACTTGCTCCATTACAACATCTTGGGAGTACCTTCAACACACGGCCTGCAGCGGTTCAAGCAGGCAGCTCGCCCCCATCTTCTCAAGGGCAATTAGGGATGGGCAATAAATGCCGCCTTGCCAGCGTCGCCACATTTCAGCAACGTATAACAGTAGGCCTCAGCTTGTGCAGTCTATCCACGTAACTGAAATCTTCATCCCCCGAAACATTCTAGTAAATCTCTCCAACACCTTCTCCAAAGCCTTCATGCCCTTCCTAAAAGTGGTACACAGAATGGGCACAATGTGTCAGCTGAGGCCTAACCAGTGATATATAACGGTTTAGTTTAATGTCATTGCTTTTGTACTTTAAGCCTCTTTTTACAAAGCCAAAGTTCTTGCATACATTTTTACCAATCTTTTCAACTTGTTGTGCCACTTCCCATGTGTGTACGTTATCTCACGCATCTCTGAGCTGCTGCACTACTTTTTCAAATTCTGTCATTTATTTCATTTTGCCTCTCATCATTATTCTTTTCAAAATACATCACGTCTCTGCGTTAAATTTAATTTGCCATGTGTTTTCAAATTTCTATGTCCTCCTGACGTCTGCTCTCTCCTCCTCACTGTTTGCTACATTTCCGAGATTTGTATTATCTGCAAGCTTTGAAATTATTGCTATTATATATAACTCCCCGTCATTAATATCTATGAACATGGGCAGTGGCATTAATATCGACCCCTGATGTACACCACTGTATACATTCCTCGATTTTGAAAAACAATGTCCACCACTGTGTTCTGTCCCTTCGCCAATGTCGTATCCATGCTGCCCTTTATTCCCCCATGTTCGGTATTCTGAATAAGTCTATGAAATGGCACTGTGTCAAATGCATTTTGATCATTTATATACATAACATCAACTGCACTACCCTCATCAACACGCTCAGTTCTTTCATCAAATAACTCGATCAATTTGGTCAGGCAGAATTTCAATTGAAGAAATCGTCGAGTTGTTTTTTATTAACCCATGTTTTTCCCAATACATTTGGCCAGGATTATGGTCACTAGAAATTTCTGCACCACCGATGTTATACTGGCTATCCTGTAGTTACAGGGTTTAACCATCTCCAATATTTAAACAGGGTGTAACAGTTGAAATCCGACAGTTCTCAGATACCCCTCTTGTATCTAATGAGGCTTTAAATATTCTGGCCAGATCCTCCGCTATTTCCAACATTATATCCCTCAGCAAACATCCTCCATCCCTTTCGATTAAAGTAAATGTTCTACTTTGTTGTGCTAAAATTGTTGGTTTGAAAAGAGTTAACTGAATCTGTTTATTCAGTGACTGTAATTAATGCCATTCTCCATGGACCCGAACCATCTTCTATTAATAAGTTACCCCTGTTAACCTGATATTACATAATGTAGCACGTGTAGTGAGTTGGTCTTACTGCAGGTGAAGGGTCCACAGCCAGCTAAGCAATGGAAGACCAGCAGGAAGAGCAGTGCAAGGAAGGTAGTGCAGGGGTCCCCTGTGGTCATCCCCCTGCAAAACAGATACACCGTTTTGAGTACTGTTGAGGGGGATGACTCATCAGGGGAGGGCAGCAGCAGCCAAGTTCATGGCACCATGGCTGGCTCTGCTGCATAGGAGGGCAGGAAAAAGAGTGGGAGAGTGATAGTGATAGGGGATTCAATTGTAACGGGAATAGATAGGCGTTTCTGCGGCCGCAACCGAGAATCCAGGATGGTTTGTTGCCTCCCTGGTGCAAGGGTTAAGGATGTCTCAGAGCGGGTGCAGGACATTCTGAAAAGGGAGGGTGAACAGCCAGTTGTCGTGGTAAACATTGGTACCAACGATATAGGTAAAAAAAGGGATGAGGTCCTACGAGACGAATTTAAGGAGCTAGGAGCTAAATTAAAATGTAGGACCTCAAAAGTAGTAATCTCAGGAATGCTACCAGTGCCACGTGCTAGTCAGAGTAGGAATCGCAGGATAGCTCAGATGAATACATGGCTTGAGCAGTGGTGCAACAGGGAGGGATTCAAATTCCTGGGGCATTGGAACCGGTTCTGGGGGAGGTGGGACCAGTACAAACTGGACGGTCTGCACCTGGGCAGGACCGGAACCAATGTCCTAGGGGGAGTGTTTGCTAGTGCTGTTGGGGAGGAGTTAAACTAATATGGCAGGGGGATGGGAACCAATGCAGGGAGAGAGCGGGAAACAAAAAGGAGACAAAAGCAAAAGACAGAAAGGAGATGAGTAAAAGTGGAGGGCAGAGAAACCCAAGGCAAAAAACAAAAAGGGCCACTGTACAGCAAAATTCCAAAGGGTCAAAGTGTAATAAAAAGGCACGCATGAAAGCTCGGTGCCTCAATGCAAGGAGTATTCGGAACACAGGAGAGGGCTCTGAGCTAGTTAGAATGGGTGAGAGCTCAGATGAACAGGATCCCAAGAAAGAATGCAAAAGGCAGGAGGCAACAGAGCAGAGTAGCACTGGGGTAAGTGTAAACCACAAGGTGATAGGAAAGGATAATATGTATGAATATAAAGGGGCTGCAGGAGGGGTCAAAACTAAAAATCATGGTTTAAAAACTAGTATTAAAACACTTTACCTAAACGCACGCAGCATTCGAAATAAAGTAAATGAGTTGACGGCACAAATCATCACAAATGGGTATGATTTGGTGGCCATTACAGAAACGTGGTTGCAGGGTGGCCAAGACTGGGAATTAAACAGACAGGGATATCTGACAATTCGGAAAGATAGACAAGAAGGGAAAGGAGGTGGGGTAGCTCTGTTAATAAAGAATGATATCAGGGCAGTTGTGAGAGACGATATTGGCTCTAATGAACAAAATGTTGAATCGTTGTGGGTGGAGATTAGAGATAATAAGGGGGAAAAGTCACTGGTGGGCATAGTTTATAGGCCCCCAAATAATAACTTCACGGTGGGGCGGGCAATAATCAAGGGAATAATGGAGGCATGTGAAAAAGGAATGGCAGTAATCATGGGGGATTTTAACCTACATATCGATTGGTCAAATCAAATCGCATGGAGTAGCCTTGAGGAGGAATTCATAGAATGCATACGGGATTGTTTCTTAGAACAGTATGTTACAGAACCGACAAGGGAGCAAGCTATCTTCGATCTGGTCCTGTGTAATGAGACAGGAATAATAAACGATCTCCGAGTAAAACATCCTCTCGGAATGAGTGATCACAGTATGGTTGAATTTGTAATACAGATTGAGGGTGAGGAAGTAGTGTCTCAAACGAGCGTACTATGCTTAAACAAAGTGGACTACAGTGGGATGAGGGCAGAGTTGGCTAAAGTAGACTGGAAACACAGACTAAACGGTGGCACAATTGAGGAACAGTGGAGGACTTTTAAGGAGCTCTTTCATAGTGCTCAACAAAAATATATTCCAGTGAAAAAGGGCGGTAAGAGAAGGGATAACCAACCGTGGATAACCAAGGAAATAAAGGAGAGTATCAAATTAAAAGCCAATGCGTATAAGGTGGCCAAGGCTAATGGGAAACTAGAAGATTGGGAAAATTTTAAACGACAGCAAAGAATGACTAAGAAAGCAATAAAGAAAGGAAAGATAGATTACGAAAGTAAACTTGCGCAAAACATAAAAACAGATAGTAAAAGCTTTTACAGATATATATAACGTAAAAGAGTGACTAAAGTAAATGTTGGTCCCTTCGAAGATGAGAAGGGGGATTTATGTCATCTGCAATTATTTTGCTTCAGTCTTCACAGCGGAAAACACAAAAACCATGCCAAAAATTGCTGGTCACGGGAATGTGGGAAGGGAGGACCTCGAGACAATCACTATCACTAGGGGGTAGTGCTGGATAGGCTAATGGGACTCAAGGTAGACAAGTCCCCTGGTCCTGATGAAATGCATCCCAGCGGATTGGAAAGCAGCTAATGTAACGCCTCTGTTTAAAAAAGCGGGCAGACAAAAGGCAGGTAACTATAGGCCGGTTAGTTTAACATCTGTAGTGTGGAAAATGCTTGAAGCTATCATTAAGGAAGAAATAGCGGGACATCTAGATAGGAATAGTGCAATCAAGCAGACGCAACATGGATTCATGAAGGGGAAATCATGTTTAACTAATTTACTGGAATTCTTTGAGGATATAACGAGCATGGTGAATAGAGGTGTACTGATGGATGTGGTGTATTTAGGTTTCCAAAAGGCATTCGATAAGGTGCCACACAAAAGGTTACTGCAGAAGATAAAGGTACGCGGAGTCAGAGGAAATGTATTAGCATGGATAGAGAATTGGCTGGCTAACAGAAAGCAGAGAGTTGGGATAAATGGGTCCTTTTCGGGTTGGAAATCGGTGGTTAGTGGTGTGCCACAGGGATCGATGCTGGGATCACAACTGTTTATAATATACATAGAAGACCTGGAAGAGGGGACAGAGTGTAGTGTAACAAAATTTGCAGATGACACAAAGATTAGTGGGAAAGCGGGTTGTGTAGAGGACACAGAGAGGCTGCAAAGAGATTTAGATAGGTTAAGCGAATGGGCTAAGGTTTGGCAGATGGAATACAATGTCGGAAAGTGTGAGATCATCCACCTTGGGAAAAAAAACAGTAAAAGGGAATATTATTTGAATGGGGAGAAATTACAACATGCTGCGGTGCAGAGGGACCTGGGGGTCCTTGTGCATGAATCCCAAAAAGTTAGTTTGCAGGTGCAGCAGGTAATCAGGAAAGCGAATGGAATGTTGGCCTTCATTGCGAGAGGGATGGAGTACAAAAGCATGGAGGTCCTGCTGCAACTGTATAGGGTATTGGTGAGGCCGCACCTGGAGTAGTGCATGCAGTTTTGGTCACCTTACTTAAGGAAGGATATACTAGCTTTGGAGGGGGTACAGAGACGATTCACTTGGCTGATTCCGGAGATGAGGGGGTTACCTTATGATGATAGATTGAGTAGACTGGGTCTTTACTCATTGGAGTTCAGAAGGATGAGGGGTGATCTTATAGAAACATTTAAGATAATGAAAGGGATAGACAAGATAGAGGCAGAGAGGTTGTTTCCACTGGTCGGGGAGACTAGAACTAGGGGGCACAACCTCAAAATATGGGGGCGCCAATTTAAAACTGAGTTGAGAAGGAATTTTTTCTCCCAGAGGGTTGTGAATCTGTGGAATTCTCTGCCCAAGGAAGCAGTTGAGGCTAACTCATTGAATGTATTCAAATCAAGATAGATAGATTTTTAACCAATAAGGGAATTAAGGATTACAGGGAGCGGGAGAGTAAGTGGAGCTGAGTCCACGGCCAGATCCACCATGAAGTTGTTGAATGGCGGAGCAGGCTCGAGGAGCTAGATGGCCTACACCTGTTCCTAATTCTTATGTTCTTATGTTCTTATGTCAGTGAGACCATCACCACTGTCACAAACAGGGATTAGCGGCATTAGGGAGAGGGAGAAAACAGTTCAAAATCTGAGAACAATAGGTTGGAATCTTACCACAATGGGTGATAATCTGGGAAGAATAGATGGAATCTTACCACAGTGGGTGATAATCTGGGAAGAATAGATGGAATGTTACCACAGTGGGTGGTAATCTGGGAAGAATAGACTGGAATGTTACCACAGTGGGTGATAATCTGGGAAGAATAGACTGGAATGTTACCACAGTGGGTGATAATCTGGGAAGAATAGATGGAATGTTACCACAGTGGGTGATAATCTGGGAAGAATAGACTGGAATGTTACCACAGTGGGTGATAATCTGGGAAGAATAGACTGGAATGTTACCACAGTGGGTGATAATCTGGGAAGAATAGATGGAATGTTACCACAGTGGGTCAGAATTAGCGAACAATCGAATGAAATGTTCCACCATTGGGCAGGAGGTTTTCCTGGGAGTTTGAATGTCTTTCTGCAATCTATCACAAACTCAAATTAACAGTTCAGATATATTTGGCACTTTTGATTATTCAGAAGATTTACTATCTGCTCGTCGCTGTTGTTGATATTCCTCGTAAATCTTTATTCCCACAAATTAATGCTCTCAAACGTATTTCATTGTCTTACTGTTCTAGTGATTTACTTGCATCTCCTTGCTGATGATTTCTCTGGTAAGTATCTGTTTTACTCTACAAAACTTTGCTAACTGTATTATTGTTGTTATAATGTTTTCTCTAATTGAGTCCGGGAAGTAAATAGCATCATTGCTGCTGTATGTGTCACTGGAAAGTTGCTGTATCCAGCTATTAGATCTGTAATCCACGCTTCACTGTGTAACTATTCTTGCAGTTTCTCTCTCACCGTTGCTGCTCTTTGTGTCCCTGGTAAGTTCCTGTATCCAGCTATTCGACCTATAATGCTCGCCTCACTGTTTCACTGTTCGAGTCATATAAATATTGGGAAGACTGGAAGTTATCTTTCGTCCTTGCCACAAACTATGTTGCCTTTCCAACGTCTCAGTCCTCCATGACAAAAGTCTGAGGCTGAACCAGTCTGTTTGAGTCGTCGGCTTTCTATTTGACTCTCAGCTGAGCTTCCAAAAACAAATGCTCTAACCAAGCATGGCTGCTACCACCTCCGCAATATAGGCCATCTCCAACCCTGCCTTAGCACATCTGCTGCTCAAACTGACATCCTTGCCTTTGTTATATCCAGCCACAGCTGCCCCAGTGCGCTCCTGGCCAGCCTCCCAGCTATGATCTTCCATAAATTTGAGCTCATCCAAAACGCTGCTTCCTGTATTCTAACTCACACCTAGTTCCGGTGACCCATCTTTCCTGTGCTCACTGACATACAGAGGTATCCAATCCGTCCTTCTGATAAAATCCATCCCTGGCCTCACCCCTCCAATTAGACCGATTGCACGATCATTTCCCCATAAACCTACAATTTATTCCCCCTTCAATTATCAAAGTATTCCATTTCCCTTTGAAAGCTCCTATTGAATGTGCTTCCACCATCGTTTCAGGCTGTGCATTCTACATCAAAACAACTCGCTGTGTAAAAATAATCTCCTCGCGCCTCTGTTTATTTGCCAGTTACTTTGAATCTGTGAATAGGGACATTCGGCCACTGGGTTTCTCCCTATTCACTCTGTCAAACCCATTCATGATTTAGACCCTCTCTATTTATTTCACTGTAACTTTCTCTGTTTTAAGGAGAACAACCCCAGTTGCTCCAGTCTCTCCACGTAACTGAAGTCCTTCATCCAGATACCATTATAACAACTCTCCTCTGCACCCTCATAAAGCTTCAACATCCTTTGCAAAGTGTGGTGCTCTGGACCCGCTACTCCATATGGTGTTCTAATCCAGTGATTTATAAACGTTGAGCAGAATTTACTGCCTTTTGTACAATCTCCATCTGTTTATAAAGCGAGCTTCCCGCATCCATTTTAACTGCCTTCTCAACTTGTACTTTCATCTTCAAAGGTTTATTTCCTCCCCTCATTCTTGATCCATGATGCAGGAATTCACACTTCTTTCTGTTAAATTGCATCTGCTCTGTGTCTGGTCATTACACCGGTCCGTAACCCGCTGAATCCTATTGATATCCACCTCACTTCTTGCTACGTTTCCAAGTAGCGTTTCCATTATAAACGTTGATTTTATGATTTATATGAGCACGTCCAATTCCTTTTTTTTAAATCAAAAAGAGCACTGTTACTAACACGAATCTTTCCATCCCTCCAGCCTTTAATCCCGTCGTTCACTAATGCTAACTACTTTCTGTCTCGCAACGAATTTCTGAGCCATGCTGCTACTGCGAATTTAATCACTGTGGTGTTAAATTTGGCAACATATCTATGATGTGGTTTTATATCAAACGACTCTTGCAAGAATAGGCAATTTGGGAAAGCAGCTGCAACAGCAATATGGATAAAGTCCTCCTGAAACCTGATCCTGTCCTGGTAAATATTGGCAGTTTTATTATAAACCTGTTATTTATCAGGTTTGATTTGAACCCGTTCTTTTAGTTACTTCCTAATCCACTCCTGCTTACATTTATTTACGCCCTGTCACTAGCAGAAAGCATTGTCACAGGTTCAATAATTAGCTCTCTTACTGATGCAATGGTAAAGATAAAAATTCACACCAACTCCAACAAACCGCTGCTTTTTCTCTTAGCCTGACGTAACAGTTCCCTTTTTATTGCCCTTCCCTACAGTTAACTTAGTGACGATTGTGATCCTGTCTCACTGAAAGTGCAGTCTCTCCAAATGTGTCACTCGCTACCTGGTGGCGATGGCTGTGGTGGATCTACAGGTCGTTATCATCGACTTGATACTGAGGCAGTTTCTGATTCGTTATTGGGAGCACTTTGTTTCCGTGCATTCTATCCCCGTGTGTAATATCCACGCCGTCCTGCTGTTTGCAGCCACAGACTCTTCTGTCTGGTTCACCGTCACTTTCACCTTTGATCGATTTGTGGCCAGAAGTTGAAAACTAAATATTGCACCGAGAGAATATCCGTGACTGTGCTGAGTTGTTTAAAAAACATTTGCTGGTATTTTATATTAACAGGTTGGTATAATCTTGCCAATATCCCTTGGTTTTGTGTTGTAGATGGCAGTGTTCAAAATTCAATGCTATGGGCAGCAATAGAACTCAGTCATTATATTCGAACACCGTGTGTCCCATTTGAACTGATTCTGCTGTTCAATGCTTTAACCATCAGACACATTTTAGTGGCCAACAGGCTCCGGATTCACAGCACTGGAGAGATTCCCAGAGACCCAGAGATTGATCGTCGAAGGAAATCCATCATTTTACTCTTTGTTTTCTCGTGTATTTTCATCCTGTTATGTTCAATGTTTATTCTGTATTCCATATGGAACCGAACATTGGGTCTCCGATATCAAGCTGTAATTCCACCTCTTGTTTAACTGGAAATGGAAATGATGCCCCAGCTCCTGAGTTGTTGCACAAACATTTGTATTTATGCTGTGACACACACTAAGTTCAGGGAGCAGTTGAAAAATGAGGTGAAATATCCCTTTTCTCTAATTGCTAAATTTATTAAATAATGAGAAAAAACTGAAGAGTTTTCAACATCCACATTCATTTCGGCTTCAAAGTCTCACCAACCCATCATGATACGGGCACCGTGGGCCAGTCTGCTCCCCCCTAGAATTTGTGATACACACACGTTGTGTGCGGTCTGCTCTTCCCCCTAGATCTGTGATTCAGACGCAATACAGTCGGTCTGCTGCCCCGTGACACAGTCACAATGGCAGGTTGTGGTTTCCCTGTGATTGCAGGTGTGTGTGGATTCCAGTCTCATCTCCAGTGTCCTGCCGGAATGGGCCTGGGATTTAAATGCAGCTCCCTGCCAGGGCCAGTTTAAAACTGCTCGCTTTGAAAGTTACAATATCAACAATTCCATGTATACTCACAGCAGTCGGTTCCCATACATTTGTGGGTTCAACTCCCAACACGATCTGGAAAATCACCTACAACCCATTCAGTTCAACCTGCTCTGTGCCTGTTCACACGGAGCTAGAGTTGGATATAAGCAGCATCCGAGCACTTCAGGTGCGAACTGGTAGGGTCAAAAATGGGCAAGGACAGTGGTATTGTGTCTGACAGCAGCCTACAATCCATCACCGGTTAAACTCTGCACACACCGTCCTACAGTCCAGTCCCCACACCCCGGTTAAGTTCTCCCCACATCATCCGACAATCTACTCCCCACGTTTTCATACTGTTGACCAACTCGGTTAAACTCTCTGAACATTATCCGACTGTTCGTCCACAACCCCTGCAGTTAAATTCTTTCCACTCCATCCTATAAGTCAATCCACCCCACCCCCGAAAAAACTCTTCCCACATGATCAAACAATGCATTCCCCCTGGTTAAAGTCTTTCCACATCATCCGACATTAAATCTCCCAGTTACATCCACCACATACCATCATACTGGAGCAAACCACCCAGTTAAACTCTCTCAATATCATCCAACATTTCATTCCTCCAGGTTAAAATGACCCAGATCCCCACATCATTCGACAGTCCATTTCCCCCGTAATTCTCCCCGCAGGCTTTGGAAGGATTCAAATGTTACGCTGCTGTTCAAGATAGGATAGAGAGAGAACGCAGAGAACAATAGGCTTAGCCTAACATCAGCAGTAGGGAAAATGATCGAATCTGTTATTTGGGGCATGGTAACAAAGCACTCAGAAAATCATAATATGATTAGGCAGAACGCACTCACTTTTATCAAAGTGAAATCGTATTTGACAAATCTATTAAGGTGTTTTCAGGTGGAACTGACAGAGTAGAGGACCGGGTACCAGTGGATGTAATATATTGGGGTTTTCAGAAGTCAATCCATAATGTGCCACACAAGAGGTTGTTACATAAGATTCTGGCTCATGGGTTTGGGGATATATACAGCTTGGATTGAGGATTGGTTAACGGACAGGAAATAGAGAGTAGGATTAAAAGGGTCATTTTCATGATGACTGGTTGATATTTGAGGAATGAGGGAAGGATCATTACTTGGGCCTCAGCTATTTAGAATCTATACCAATAAGGGGACTGATTGTAATATATCACTTTTTCTGACAATACAATTATGGAAGGGACCGTAAGCTGTGAGGAGGATGCAGCGAGGCTAGAAAGGGATATAGACAGGTGAAATGATTGCGCTATAAGGTGGCAGCTCGCGTACAATTTGGTGACATGTGAAATTATCCACTTGGTAAGAAGAATAAAAAGCAGATTTCTTTAAAGCTGAGAGAGCAGGAAATATTGTTCTTCAAAGGTATGTGGGTGTTTGTGTAACCCGCATTACAGCAGGCACAGCAAACAATTAGGTCAGCAGATGGTACATTAGCTTTTATTACAAGGCAGTTGGAATATAATAATAAGGCTATCCTGCTGCACTTATATAGGGATTTGGTGAGACCACACCTGGAGTATTATGTACAGTGTTGGTCTCCTAGAAACATAGAAACATAGAAACATAGAAAATAGGTGCAGGAGTAGGCCATTCAGCCCTTCTAGCCTGCACCGCCATTCAATGAGTTCATGGCTGAACATGCAACTTCAGTACCCTCTTCCTGCTTTCTCGCCATACCCCTTGATCCCCCGAGTTGTAAGGACTTCATCTAACTCTCTTTTGAATATATTTAGTGAATTGGCCTCAACTACTTTCTGTGGCAGAGAATTCCACAGGTTCACCACTCTCTGGGTGAAGAAGTTTCTCCTCATCTCGGTCCTAAATGGCTTAGCCCTTATCCTTAGACTGTGACCCCTGGTTCTGGACTTCCCCAACATTGGGAACGTTCTTCCTGCATCTAACCTGTCTAAACCCGTCAGAATTTTAAAAGTTTCTATGAGGTCCCCTCTCATTCTTCTGAACTCCAGTGAATACAAGCCCAGTTGATCCAGTCTTTCTTGATAGGTCAGTCCCACCATCCCGGGAATCAGTCTGGTGAATCTTCGCTGCACTCCCTCAATAGCAAGAATGTCCTTCCTCAAGTTAGGAGACCAAAACTGTACACAATACTCCAGGTGTGGCCTCACCAAGGCCCTGTACAACTGCAGCAACACCTCCCTGCCCCTGTACTCAAATCCCCTCACTATGAAGGCCAACATGCCATTTGCTTTCTTAACCACCTGCTGTACCTGCATGCCAACCTTCAATGACTGATGTACCATGACACCCAGGTCTCGTTGCACCTCCCCTTTTCCTAATCTGTCACCATTCAGATAATAGTCTGTCTCTCTGTTTTTACCACCAAAGTGGATAACCTCACATTTATCCACATTATACTTCATCTGCCATGCATTTGCCCACTCACCTAACCTATCCAAGTCACTCTGCAGCCTCATAGCATCCTCCTCGCAGCTCACACTGCCACCCAACTTAGTGTCATCCGCAAATTTGGAGATACTACATTTAATCCCCTCATCTAAATCATTAATGTACAATGTAAACAGCTGGGGCCCCAGCACAGAACCTTGCGGTACCCCACTAGTCACTGCCTGACATTCTGAAAAGTACCCATTTACTCCTACTCTTTGCTTCCTGTCTGACAACCAGTTCTCAATCCACGACAGCACACTACCCCCAATCCCATGTGCTTTAACTTTGCACATTAATCTCTTGTGTGGGACCTTGTCAAAAGCCTTCTGAAAGTCCAAATATACCACATCAACTGGTTCTCCCTTGTCCACTTTACTGGAAACATCCTCAAAAAATTCCATTGTCAAGCATGATTTCCTTTTCACAAATCCATGCTGACTTGGAGCTATCATGTCACCTCTTTCCAAATGCGCTGCTATGACATCCTTAATAATTGATTCCATCATTTTACCCACTACTGAGGTCAGGCTTACCGGTCTATAATTCCCTGCTTTCTCTCTCCCTCCTTTTTTAAAAAGTGGAGTTACATTGGCTACCCTCCTAACCTAGGGAAGGATATACTTGCCTTCGAGGGGCTGCAACGAGGGTCCACGACATTGATTCCTGGGACCAGACGGTTGTCCTATACGGAGAGACTGATATGAATGGGTCGATACTCAAGAGTTTAGAAGAATGAGAGATGATCTTACTGAAACGTATTTAATTCTTGGACGGCTTGTAAGGGCAGATTCTGAGAGGCAGTTTCTCCTGGCTGGAGAGTCTAGAACTAGGGGTCAAAGTATCAAGATAAAGGGCCAGCCATTTTATTACTGGGACTTTATGTTACATTCCACCCGCAATGGTTGAACTCCACTGATCAGCTTAGAGTCCAGAACCCCACCCTGGTTACACTCACCCAAAGCCACCTTAGAGTCCAGCACCCTCAGTTAAACTCTCCCCACACAGCAATACAATTCAGGTCCTCAGTTCAACTCTGCCCACATCAATGTGCTGACCATGCACTTTTCTCCGTAACAGGTTACATTCTCCCCACAGCAAACTATAATCCTGCTGCTTCCAGTTAAACTATCCCACACCAAATGAGAAACTTCTTCACTTAAAGGGTTGTTCATCTTTGGAATGCTTGATCCTGGGTGGCTGTGTTTGCTTAGTCTGTGACTACATTCAAGGCTGAGATCGATAGATTTTTGGACTCGAGGGGGATCAAGGAATGTGGGGATAGTTCTGTAAAGTGGAGTTGGGGTCGAAGATCAGCCATGATCTTATTGAATGGTGGAACAGGCTCGGGGGTCCGTATGGCCTAATCCTGCTCTGAATTCATCTTTTTATATGTCCACAGCAAATAATATTCCAATAATCTTCCAATTAATATTCCCACATGGAAATACAATCCAGACACTCCAGGTAAACTCACCAACATCAAGTTAAAATCCAGTAAGCCCTGCGCTTGTTAATCTCTGACCACATGAAGCTACTCACAGCACCTCCGTAAACCTCCACCCATATGGTGGACATCTTCCTCCATCAGCATGCAACCCTGCCCCCATCAAACTCCCCCCACTTTAACCTGCAGTCGAGCTTTACCGGTTAAACGCTCCACGGATCAACTTGGAGTCGAAAACCCCACCCCCGTTTCAACTCACCCAACTGTATTCTCTGTACAGTAAACTACAGTTCAGTCTCCCAATTAAACTCCACCCACGTCAAGCTACAGTCCAGGATCCCAGTAAAACTCTACCCACAAAAACCTACGGTCCAGGATCCCAGTTCAACGCTACCAGATAAACGTCCAGTCCTGATCCCCAGTTCAGGTCTACGCAAATCAACTTGCAGCTTAGACGCCCAATTAAACGGTATTCACACAAAATTACAGCCCAGACACCCCTCCTTGGTAAAACCTTACCCCAAAGCAAACTACAACTTGATCACATCAGATAACCTCTCCTCATACCAAACTACAGCCCACTTCCAACAGGTAACCTCTTCTCTCAATAAACTATAGTCAAACAACCACAGTTAATATCTCTCTATGCCCCCACAGCCCCCCCACCGGATAAACACACTCCTGCTTTAAATAAAATAAAATAATCTTGCTTTAAATTAAGGGCCTTAAATTAGGGGCCTGGATTAAAAACTAAATCTAATTAATTTAATACATTAATGATAGCAGGGCAGACGATGTGTCACTGCTTGCAATATTGGGAGCTGGTGGACCCCATTGAGGTCCCCATCGACTACATCTGCAGCAAGTGTCTGTAGCTCGAGGAACTTGGGCTCCGTGTTGATGAGCTGGAGTCCAAGCTCCAGATACTGCGACACATCAGGGAGGGGGAGAGTTACCTGGACGCTGCGATCCAGGAACTAGTCACACCAATTAGATTAATTCAAATTCGATCCATGGTCAGGGACAGGAGGGTGTGACTACGAGTGAGGCAGGTATGGGGACCCAGGAGGTAGTGATGGAGGAGCCTCAGCCCTTGCTCTTGTCCAACAGGTTCGAGGCTTTTGCTCCGTGTGGACAAGAGCAGGGACTGCAGGGAGGATGAGCAAACTGACCACAGCACTGTGGTACAGGGGGCCATTCAAGTGGGGGCAGTAAAAGGAAATGTAGTAGTGGTAGGGGACAGTATCATTAGGGGGATCGATGCTGTTCTCTGCAGCCGAGAGCATGAATCCTGAAAGCTATGTTGTCTGCCTGGTGCCAGGATTAAGGAGATGTCCTCTGGGCTGGAGAGGAACTTGGAGTGGGAGGGGAAAGATCCAGTTGTCGTGGTCCACGTGGGTACCAATGACAGGTAGGACAAACAAAGGGGTTCTGCTGAGGGATTATGAGCAGCTAGGGGCCAAATTAAAAAGCAGAACCACAAAGGTAATAATCTCTGGATTACTACCTGAGGCATGAGCAAATTTGCATAGGGTAAATAAAATCAGACACGTGGCTCAAAGACTGGCGTGGGAGAAATGGGTTTTGGTTCATGGGAAACTGGCAGCAGTACTGGGGTAAGAGGGAGCTGTTCCATTGGGACAGGCTCCACTTAGACCGTGCTGGGACTAGGGTCCTGGCAAATCGAATAACTAGGGCTGTAGAGCGGGCTTTAAACTAAATAGTGGGGAGGAAGGATTCAGGTGAGCGAAAGTGTAAAGAGTCAAAGAATAAGGAGAAGGCACGAGAGCTGGGTAGCACTGGGGGAAATGAAAACCAGAGCGTGACAGGAAGGGGCAGAACATTTAAACTTGACAGTGAATCAGATAGTGGGATCAAAGTAGGAAAAAAGGGTAAAATAAAAACATTTTAAAGTTCTTTATCTAACTGCACATAGCATTTGTAAGAAAATAGATGAGTTGACGGCACAAATAGATACAAATGGGTATGATCTGATAGCCATTACAGAGACGTAGTTGCAAGGTGACCAGGACTGGGAACTAAATATTCAGGGGTATTTGACAATTCGGAAGGACAGACAGAAAGGAAAAGTAGGTGGGGAAGCCCTGTTGATAAAGGATGAGATCAGTGCGTTAGTGATAAACAATATTGGCTCAGAAGATCAAAGAGTTGAATCAGTTTGGGTGGAGATCAGAAATAATAAGGGGCAAGTCACTGGTGGGTGTAGTCTATAGGCTCCCTAACAGCAGCTATGCTGTTGGACAGAGTATAAGTCAAGATATAATGGAGGCTTGTAAAAAAGGAACGGCAATAATCATGGGCGATTTTACCCTTCTTATTGATTGGACAAGCAAATTGGCCAGGGTAGCCTTGAGGGAGAGTTCTTGATACCTTCTCCACCACCTTACCTACCTGGCCTGCTACCTTCAGGGATCTGTGGAACTGCACTCCAAGATCCCTTTGTTCCTCTATACTGCTCAGTGTCGTACCATTTAATGCACATTCCCTTGCCTTGTTAGACCTCCCCAGATGCATTACCTCACACTTATCCAGATTGAATTCCATTTGCCACTGTTCTGCCCAACTGAACAGTACACTGATATCTTCCTGAAATCGCAGCTTTCTTCTTCATTATCAACCACACAGCATGTGTTAGTGTCACCTACAAGCTCCTTAATCATACCTTCAACATTCAAGTCCAAGTCATTGATATATACCACAAAAATCGGACAACAATTCAAGCAGTCCGAGATGCCCTGCTCCTACAGAAGCTGTGTTCTACCGGTGTTTTGCCGAGAGATTCGACAGTGCAATAAATGGAACAACGCGAAGTTGCTGCACTTAATTCAGAGATAGGAACTAAATTCACCAGAACAAATTAGGGCTTGTCCTACACTTTGTAACAGCGAGCTAAGTCATTTTCTTTACTGTCAAACAACCTTTCTGACAGTGTAAACAATGCTATTTATAATTGTGGAATCTCATTCCTTCAGATATTAATTGCTGTTGATTGTATAAAAATATATTTGTTTTGACTTTTCTTTCTGTCTCATTTCTCTCTCTCCCTTAATCCCATCTTTCCCTGACTTGTTTCGCTTTGTGTACCTGATTTTACATTGAATTAAATATTCTAAATGACACTTTCTGGTTCAGACTCTGCACTGCCCATTAACAATTCTTCAATCTGATTGGTTGAGGAGATCCATTGTGTCATGGCTCAGTCCCGGATCCCATGTAGAGGGCACCGTGCTTGCCGTTTCGGCTCTCGAGTTTACATGAAGTTGCCGTGCAGAACTCCATGGAAAGTCTGTGGGCAAGTCCCATTTAAATGAAAGGCTGGCGCCATTCTTTCACCGCTGATAGTCGCACTCGGCCTTTTGCTCCTATGTTCCTCTCTCTCATGTAAGTAACAAACATTTGCTTGGTAGGTTTGATTTGTACCATCATACAGAACATAAGAACATAAGAAATAGGAACAGGAGTAGGCCATACAGCCCCTCGAGCCTGCTCCGCCATTCAATATGATCATGGCTGATCCGATCATGGACTCAGCTCCACTTCCCTGCCCGCTCCCCATAACCCCTTATTCCCTTATCGTTTAAGAAACTGTCTATTTCTGTCTTAAATTTATTCAATGTCCCAGCTTCCACAGCTCTCTGAGGCAGAGAATTCCACAGATTTACAACCCTCTGAGAGAAGAAATTTCTCCTCAACTCAGTTTTAAATGGGCGACCTCTTCTTCTAAGATCATGCCCTCTAGTTCTAGTCTTCCCCATCAGTGGAAACATCCTCTCTGCATCCACCTTGTTAAGCTCTCTCATAATCTTATACGTTTCGATAAGATCATCTCTCATTCTTCTGAATTCCAATGAGAAGAGGCCCAACATACTCAACCTTCCCTCATAAGTCAACCCCCTTCATCTCCGGAATCAACCGAGTGAACCTTCTCTGAACTTCATCCAAACCAAGTACATCCTTTCATAAATATGGAAACTAAAACTTCACGCATTATTCCAGGTGTGGCCTCACCAATAACCTGTATAGCTGTAGCAAGACTGCTCTGTTTTTAAACTCCATCCCCTTTGCAATAAAGGCCAAGATTCCATTGGTCTTCCTGATCACTTGCTGTACCTGCATACTAACCATTTTATGTTTCACGCACAAGGGCCCCCAGGTCCCGCTGTACTGCAGCACTTAACAATTTTTCTCCATTTAAATAATAACTTGCTCTTTGATTTTTGTCTGCCAAAGTGCATGAGTTCACACGTTCCAACATTATACTCCATCTGCCAAATTTTTGCCCACTCACTTAGCCTTTCTATGTCCTTTTGCAGATTGTTTGTGTCCTCCTCACAAATTGCTTTTCCTCCCATCTTTGAATTGTCAGCAAACTTGGCTACGTTACACTCAGTCCCTGCTTCCAAGTCGTTAATATAGATTGTAAATAGTTGGGGTCCCAGCACTGATCCCTGCGGCACCCCACTAGTTAATGGTTGCCAACCAGAGAATGAACCATTTATCCAGACGCTCTGTTTTCTGTTAGTTAGCCAATCCTCTATCCATGCTAATATATTACCCCCAATCCCATGAAATTTTATCATGTGCAGTAACCTTTTATGTGGCACCTTGTCAAATGCCTTCTGGAAGTCCAAATACACCACATCCACTGGTTCCCCTTTATCTACCCTGTTCGTTACATCCTCAAAGAATTCCAGTAAATTTGTCAAACATGACTTCCCCTTCATAAATCCATGTTGACTCTACCTGAGCAAATTTTGCTTTTCCCAGTGTCCTGCTACTGCTTCTTTAATAATGTACTCAACATTTTCCCAACCCCAAATGTTAGGCTAACTGGTCTATAGTTTCCTGCTTTTTGTCTGTCTCCTTTTTTAAATAGGGGCGTTACATTTGCAGTTTTCCAATCTGCTGCGACCTCCCCAGAATCCAGGGAATTTTGGTAAATTACATCCACAATCCCTGCCGCTACTTCTCTTAAGACCTTAGGATGCAAGCCATCAGGTCCAGGGGATTGATCTGCCTTTAGTCCCATTCTCTTACTGTGTACCACCTCCTTAGTAATTGTGATTGTGTTAAGTTCTCTTGTACATGAGCAGGTACATTCTATACAGACCCAGAAACTCTTGTACGTGAACAGGTACATTCGAGACAGACCCAGAAACTCTTGTACATGAGCAGGTACATTCTACACAGACCCAGAAACTCTTCTACTTGAGCAGGTACATTCTGCACAGACCCAGAAACTCTTGTACATGAGCAGGTACATTCGACACAGACCCAGAAACTCCTGTACATGAGCAGGTACATTCTACACAGAACCAGAAAGTCCTGTACATGAGCAGGTATGTCCGACACAGACTCAGAAACTCCTGTACATGAGCAGGTACATTCTACACAGACCCAGAAACTCCTATACATGAGCAGGTACATTCGACACAGACTCAGAAACTCCTGTACATGAGCAGGTACATTCGACACAGACCCAGAAACTCCTATACATGAGCAGGTACATTCGACACAGACTCAGAAACTCCTATACATGAGCAGGTACATTCGACACAGACTCAGAAACTCCTGTACATGAGCAGGTACATTCTACACAGCCCTAGAAACTCCTGTACATGAGCAGGTACGTCCGACAAAGACCCAGTAACTCCTGTACATGAGCACGTACGTTCGACACAGACCCAGAAACTCCTGTACATGAGCAGGTACATTCGACACAGACCCAGAAACTCCCGTACATGAGCAGGTACATTCTACACAGACCCAGAAACTTCTATACATGAGCAGGTACATTCTACACAGACCCAGAAACTCCTGTACATGAGCAGGTACATTCGACACAGACCCAGAAACTCCTGTACATGAGCAGGTACATTCGACACAGACCCAGAAACTCCTATATATGAGCAGGTACATTCTACACAGACCCAGAAACTCCTGTACTTGAGCAGGTACATGCTACACAGACCCAGAAACTCCTGTACATGAGCAGGTACATGCTACACAGACCCAGAAACTCCTGTACAAGAGCAGGTACATTCTACACAGACCCAGAAACTCCTGTACTTGAGCAGGTACATTCTATACAGACCCAGAAACTCCTGTACTTGAGCAGGTACATTCTATACAGACCCAGAAACTCCTGTACATGAGCAGGTACATGCTACACAGACCCAGAAACTCCTGTACAAGAGCAGGTACATTCTACACAGACCCAGAAACTCCTGTACTTGAGCAGATACATTCTATACAGACCCAGAAACTCCTGTACTTGAGCAGGTACATTCTATACAGACCAAGAAAGTCTTGTACATGAGCAGGTACATTCTACACAGACCCAGAAACTCTTGTACATGAGCAGGTACATTCGACATAGACCCAGAAACTCTTGTACATGAGCAGGTACATTCTATACAGACCCAGAAACTCTTGTACATGAGCAGGTACATTCGACACAGACCCAGAAACTCTTGTACATGAGCAGGTACATTCAACACAGACCCAGAAACTCTTGTACATGAGCAGGTACATTCTACACAGAACCAGAAATTCCTGTACATGAGCAGGTATGTCCGACACAGACTCAGAAACTGCTGTAGATGAGCAGGTACATTCTACACAGAGCCAGAAACTCTTGTACATAAGCAGCTAAATTCTACACAGATCTAGATGGCTGCGACTCAATGCCGGACATCTCTTACCAAGGCAGCTCCTACACAAATACTGACAGCCTCTATTCAGACGCAGGCAGCATATGAGCAGAAACGACCATTTCCTACAAAGATGCAGACCGCTCTTGCAGAGAAGGCCATAGCTCTTAGGCAGTGTCAGACAACATCAACCCAGGCCCAGACAATTCTTGCACAGATCAGGACAGCTCCTATATAGACACATGCTGCTCCTGCATAGACTAAGATAGCTCCTTAAAATACTTAGAATGCTCGTTCACAGGCTCAGACAACTCCTACACAGACACAGTGAGATTTTACTCAGACAGAGACAGCTCCTCCACAGAACCTAACATCTCCAGCATAGATCCAAGCAGCCCCTACACAGACATCCACAGACAGATCATACACAGGCAAACTGAACACTTACACAGACCCAGACAGCTGCGACAGAATCCCAGAGAGCTCCTAGCCAGACAATTCCTAAACAGGACATTGCACCTCCTACACAGATTCAGAAACTGCTAACCAAATCCAGATCACTCCAAACCAAAACAGTCAGCTCCTGTGCAACAGAGTCAGCACTATGCAGACCCAGACAAAATCTAGACAGATATTGACAGCTCCAAATCATACTCAGCGATCACTAAGCTGCTGCTCAGTGTTACTGCCATCTCATTGTTAAATTTCATTCACATTGGACAAGTTAAAGGCACTGATCAGAAACAGGGCATTCTTGGGATATCTGGCCAGAAATATTCCATTGCGTGATCTCATTGACCAGAAACAGCCCAGTCCTGGAAACTGAGTGACCAGAATAAGAACATAACATAAGAAATAGGAGCAGGAGTAGGCCATGCGGCCACTCGATCCTGCTCCGCCATTTAATATGTTCATGGCTGATTCTGATCTTATCATGGACTCAGCTCCACTTCCCCGCCCGCTCTTCATAATCCCTTATTCCCTTATCGTTTAAGAAACTGTCTATTACTGCCTTAATTTTTTTCAATGTCCCAGCTTCCACAGCTCTCTGGGGCAGCGAATTCCACAGACCCACAACGCACTGAGTGAAGAAATTTCTCCTCATCCCAGTTTTAAATGGGCGGCCCCTTATTCTAAGACCATGCCCTCTAGTTCTAGTCTCCCCCATCAGTGGAAACATCCTCTCTGCATCCACCTTGTCAAGACCCCTCATAATCTTACACGTTTCAATAAGATCACCTCTCTGTCCTCTGAATAGAGGGCCAACCTACTCAACCTTTCCTCATAAGTCAAGCCCCTCATCTCTGGAATCAACCTTGTGAACCTTCTCTGAACTGCCTCCAAAGCAAGTATATCCTTTCGTAAATATGGAAACCAAAACTGCACGCAGTATTCCAGGTGCAGCCTCACCAATACCCTGTATAACTGTAGCAAGACTTCCCGGCTTTTATACTCCATCCCCTTTGCAATAAAAGCCAAGATTCCACTGGCCTTCCTGATCACTTGCTGTACCTGCATACTAACCTTTTGTGTTTCATGCACAAGTACCCCCAGGTCCCGCTGCACTGCGGCACTTTGCAATCTTTCTCCATTTAAATAATAACTTGCTCTTTGTTTTTTTTCTGCCAAAGTGCATGACCTCACACTTTCCAACATTATACTCCATCTACTAAACTTTTACCAACTCACTTAGCCTGTCTGTGTCCTTTTGCAGATTTTTTGTGTTCTCCTCACACATTGCTTTTCCTCCGATCTTTGTATCATCAGCAAACTTGGCTACGTTACACTCAGTCCCTTCATCCAAGTCGTTAATATAGATTGTAAATAGTTGGGGTCCCAGCACTGATCCCTGCGGCACCCCACGAGTTACTGATTGCCAACCAGAGAATGAACCATTTATCCCTACTCTCTATTTTCTGTTTGTTAGCCAATCCTCTATCCATGCTAATATATTACCCCAATCCTGTGAACTTTTATCTTGTGCAGTATCCTTTTATGTGGCACCTTGTCAAATGCCTTCTGGAAGTCCAAATTCACCACATTCTGTCCATCCATGTGATTACAGTGAGCAGAAAATATCAATTCCGGGGATTTGACTGAGCGGAAAGTGCCCTGTCTTGAGATGTCAGTGACCTGTCCCTGCAATTATAGCCCTGTGAATGGAAACTGACAACTGCTGATAGCTCAGTGATCTGTTGCTGCAACTGTGACAGCCAAGTCTTGCTTGCTGATGTGGCTTTCCTTAGATGGCTGACGTTACACAGAGCATCATGCCTACAGCAGAAATTTCTGCTCTTGAATGCGTGCGATGGAGTAGTTCAGCTTGTCAATGCAGCATTTGAGGCTGGTCAGTGTCATGGTGACCCGCTGGGGGCAGTCGGTGAACTGGATGAGCCGGCGAAGGGCAGCACTCGGATATACCTGAGGGAGTGGACCATTTGGAGGTCCAAGGGGACCAAGAAAGAAATACTTGAATCTGTATAGCGCCTTTCACAACCACCGGACATCTCTAAGTGCGATACAGCAAATTCAGTACTTTTTTTTGAAGTAGTCACTGTTATTATGTTAGAAACGCTACACCAATCTGCACACAAGCAAGCTCCCATTAACAGCAATGTGAATGACCAGATAATCTGTTTTTATTTTGATTGAGGGATAAATATTGGCCAGGACACTTGCTCTTCTTCGAAATAGTGCCATGAGAACTTTTACATCCACTTGAGAGCGCAGACATCTCATCCATCAGTTTAACATCTCAACAGAAAGATGGCGCCTCTGACAGTGCAGTGCTCCCTCAGTACTGCCTCTCCAACAGTGCAGTGCTCCCTCAGTACTGCCCCTCCAACAGTGCGGCGCTCCCTCAGTACTGTCCCTCCGACAGTGCAGTGCTCCCTCAGTACTGCCCCTCCGACAGTGCAGTGCTCCCTCAGTACTGCCCCTCCGACAGTGCAGTGCTCCCTCAGTACTGCCCCTCCAACAGTGCAGCACTCCCTCAGTACTGCCCCTCCGACAGTGCAGTGCTCCCTCAGTACTGTCCCTCCAACAGTGCAGTGCTCCCTCAGTACTGCCCCTCCAACAGTGCAGTGCTCCCTCAGTACTGCCCCTCCAACAGTGCAGCACTCCCCCAGTACTGCCCCTCTGACAGTGCAGTGCTCCCTCAGTACTGCCCCTCCAACAGTGCAGCACTCCCTCAGTACTGCCCCTCCAACAGTGCAGCACTCCCTCAGTACTGCCCCTCTGACAGTGCTGCGCTCCCTCAGTACTGCCCCTCTGACAGTGCAGTGCTCCCTCAGTACTGCAGCTCCGTCAGTGCAGCACTCCCTCAATACTGCCCCTCCAACAGTGCAGTGCTCCCTCAGTACTGCCCCTCCAACAGTGCAGTGCTCCCTTAGTACTGCCCCTCCGACAGTGCAGTGCTCCCTCAGTACTGCAGCTCCGTCAGTGCAGCACTCCCTCAATACTGCCCCTCCAACAGTGCAGTGCTCCCTCAGTACTGCCCCTCCAACAGTGCAGTGCTCCCTTAGTACTGCCCCTCCAACAGTGCAGTGCTCCCTCAGTACTGCCCATCTGACAGTGCAGCATTCCCTCAGTACTGCAGTTTCATCAGTGCAGCACTCCCTCAGTACTGCCCCTCCAACAGTGCAGCACTCCCTCAGTACTGCCCCTCCAACAGTGCAGTGCTCCCTCAGTACTGCAGCTCCGAAAATGCACTGTTCCCTCATTACCGCCCCTCCGACAGTGCGGCGCTCCCTCAGTACTGCCCCTCCGACACTGCAGCGCTCCCTCAGTAGTGCCCTTCCGAAAATGCACCGCTCCCTCAGTACCGCCCCTCTGACAGTGCGGCGCTCCCTCAGCACTGCACTGGAGTGTCAGCCTAGCTTTGTGTGCTCAAGTTCCTGGAGTGGGACTTGAACCCACAACCTTCTGACTCAGAGGCAAGAGTGCTGCCCACAGAGGCACAGCTGGCAGTGCGGTCTTTGGTGGGCAGAGGAGGGATGGGATCTGTGGGGGGTGTCGGGGGTGTGGTAGTTCAGGGACAAACACGACAGTTGCCTATTGATATTGTCACATGAAGTTTGAGTGAGGTACTGGATGGTGTCTGGAAACGTACCGCTTCATAATATACCATTGGTAAACGTCCTACTGAGCCACAGCTGAAGCAAAGGAGGAAGACCATCAGCACCAGGAGCACTGTGCGGAGGGCTTTCCTCTTCACCGTGTGCTCCGTGCATTTTCCAGCGGTGGGTTCCAGCAGCTTCCTGGCAATGAGCGGGTTGCAGACCACGAGGACTACTAATGGAATGAAGAACTCAGTGAGTGCGGATGCGAAGTTGATCCTGGAGTTGCAGCTGCTCCAGGAGTTGGAGGAGAAGATCTCCAGTTAGGCCGTCTTTCGATTGGGGAACTTGCTGGTCACAGGTCCTCTGAGAGACAAGTAGAGCAGGTTGGTGACCAGAACCAGCCGGACGAGGCAGTAAGCGACCACGCGGTGATGTGCTCTGTGGAGCTGCCATGATCTGATGGGATGCACCGTGGCGATGTCGTGATCCACACAAATATAGGTGAGCAACAAAATGCTGCCGTACGTGTTAGAACAAAATGGGGCCGGAGATTGCACACAGCAGCTCCCAAAAGCCCCAGTCATTCTGCAAGGCATGGTAGGCAACTTTAAACAGAAGGGCTGTGGCAAAAACGAGGTTTATCATGGCCAAGTTAACCATGAACACGTTAGAGGGCGAGAAAGCGTCCTTCTACCTGAAGAGGTACCACAGGATGGTATGTTGCCTCCCTGCTGCAAGGGTCAAGGATGTCTCAGAGCGGGTGCAGGACATTCTGTAAAGGGAGGGTGAACAGCCAGTTGTCGTGGTGCACGTTGGTACCAATAATACAGGTAAAAAAAGGGATGAGGTCCTACGAGACAAATTTAAGGAGCTAGGCGCTAAATTAAAACATAGGACCTCAAAAGTAGTAATCTCTGGATTGCTACCAGTGCCACGTGCTAGTCAGAATAGGAATCGCAGGATAGCTCAGATGAATACGTAGCTTGAGTAGTGGTGCAGCAGGGAGGGATTCAAATTCCTGGGGCATTGGAACTGGTTCTGGGGGAGATGGGACCAGTACAAACCGGACGGTCTGCACCTAGGCAGGACCAGAACCAATGTCCTCGGGGGAGTATTTGCTAGTGATGTTGGGGAGGAGTTAAACTAATATGGCAGGGGGATGGGAACCAATGCAGCGAGACAGAGAGAAACAAAAAGGAGACAAAAGCAAAAGACAGAAAGGAGATGAGTAAATGTGGAGGGCAGAGAAACCCAAGGCAAAAAACAAAATGGGCCACTGTACAGCAAAATTCTAAAGGGTCAAAGTGTAATAAAAAGGCAAGCATGAAAGCTTGGTGCCTCAATACAAGGAGTATTCAGAACCCAGGAGAGGGCTCTGAGCTAGTTAGAGTGGGTGAGAGCTCAGATGAACAGGATCCCAAGAAAGAATGCAAAAGGCAGGAGGCAACAGAGCAGAGTAGCACTGGGGTAAGTGTAAACCACAAAGTGATAGGAAGGGACAATATGTATGAATATAAAGGGGCTGCAGGAGGGGTCAAAACTAAAAATCATGGTTTAAAAACTAGTATTAAAACACTTTACCTAAACGCACGCAGCATTCGAAATAAAGTAAATGAGTTGACGGCACAAATCATTACAAATGTGTATGATTTGGTGGCCATTACAGAAACGTGGTTGCAGGGTGGCCAAGACTGGGAATTAAACATACAGGGGTTTCTGACAATTTGGAAAGATAGACAAGAAAGGAAAGGAGGTGGGGTAGCTCTGTTAATAAAGGATGATATCAGGGCAGTTGTGAGAGACAATATTGGCTCTAATGAACAAAATGTTGAATCATTGTGGGTGGAGATTAGAGATAGTAAGGGGAAAAAGTCACTGGTGGGCGTAGTTTATAGGCCCCCAAGTAATAACTTCACAGTGGGGCAGGCAATAATCAAGGGATTAATGGAGGCATGTGAAAAAGGAATGGCAGTAATCATGGGGTTTTTAACCTACATATCGATTGGTCAAATCAAATCGCACAGGGTAGCCTTGAGGAGGAATTCATAGAATGCATACGGGATTGTTTCTTAGAACAGTATGTTACAGAACCTACAAGGGAGCAAGTGATCTTAGATCTGGTCCTGTGTAATGGGACAGGAATAATAAACGATCTCCTGCTAAAAGATCCTCTCGGAATGAGTGATCAAGTATGGTTGAATTTGTAATACAGATGAGGGTGAGGAAGTAGTGTCTCAAATGAGCATACTATGCTTAAACAAAGGGGACTACAGTGGGATGAGGGCAGAGTTGGCTAAAGTAGACTGGAAACACAGACTAAACGGTGGCACAATTGAGGAACAGTGGAGGACTTTTAAGGAGCTCTTTCATAGTGCTCAACAAAAATATATTCCAGTGAAAAAGAAGGGCGGTAAGAGAATGGATAACCAGCCGTGGATAACCAAGGAAATAAAGGAGAGTATCAAATTAAAAACCAAAGCGTATAAGGTGGCCAAGGTTCGTGGGAAACTAGAAGATTGCGAAAATTTTAAACGACAGCAAAGAATGACTAAGAAAGCAATAAAGAAAGCAAAGAGAGATTACGAAAGTAAACTTGCGCAAAACATAAAAACAGATAGTAAAAGCTTTTACAGATATATAAAACGGAAAAGAGTGACTAAAGTAAATGTTGGTCCCTTAGAAGATGAGAAGGGGGATTTAATAATGGGAAATGTGGAAATGGCTGAGACCTTCAACAATTATTTTGCTTCGGTCTTCACAGTGGAAGACACAAAAACCATGCCAAAAATTGCTGGTCACAGGAATGTGGGAAGGGAAGACCTCGAGACAATCACTATCACTCGGGCGGTAGTGCTGGACAGGCTCATGGGACTCAAGGTAGACAAGTCCCCTGGTCCTGATGAAATGCATCCCAGGGTATTAAAAGAGATGGCAGAAGTTATAGCAGATGCATTCGTTATAATCTACCAAAATTCTCTGGACTCTGGGGAGGTACCAGCGGATTGGAAAACAGCTAATGTAACGCCTCTGTTTAAAAAAGGGGGCAGACAAAAGGCAGGTAATTATAGGCCCATCTGTAGTGGGGAAAATGCTTGAAGCTATCATTAAGGAAGAAATAGCGGGACATCTAGTTAGGAATAGTGCAATCAAGCAGACGCAACATCGATTCATGAAGGGGAAATCATGTTCAACTAATTTACTGGAATTCTTTGAGGATATAACGAGCATGGTGGATAGAGGTGTACCGATGGATGTGGTGTATTTAGGTTTCCAAAAGGCATTCGATAAGGTGCCACACAAAAGTTTACTGCAGAAGATAAAGGTAAGCGGAGTCAGATGAAATGTATTAGCATGGATAGAGAATTGGCTGGCAAACAGAAAGCAGAGAGTCGGGATAAATGGATCCTTTTCGGGTTGGAAATCGGTGGTTAGTGGTGTGCCACAGGGATCGGTGCTGGGATCACAACTGTTTACAATATACATAGATGACCTGGAAGAGGGGACAGAGTGTAGTGTAACAAAATTTGCAGATGACACAAAGATTAGTGGGAAAGCGGGTTGTGTAGAGGACACAGAGAGGCTGCAAAGAGATTTAGATAGGTTAAGCGAATGGGCTAAGGTATGGCAGATGAATACAATGTCGGAAAGTGTGAGGTCATCCACCTTGGAAATAAAAACAGTGAAAGGGAATATTATTTGAATGGGGAGAAATTATAACATGCTGCGGTGCAGAGGGACCTGGGGGTCCTTGGGCATGAATCCCAAAAAGTTAGTTTGCAGGTGCAGCAGGTAATCACGAAGGCGAATGCAATGTTGGCCTTCATTGCGAGAGGGATGGAGTACAAAAGCAGGGAGGTCCTGCTGCAACTGTATAGGGTATTGGTGAGGCCGCACCTGAAGTATTGCATGCAGTTTTGGTCACCTTACTTAAGGAAGGATATACTAGCTTTGGAGGGAGTACAGAGACGATTCACTGGGCTGATTCTGGAGATGAGGGAGTTACCTTATATGATAGATTGAGTAGACTGGGTCTTTACTCGTTGGAGTTCAGAAGGATGAGCGGTGATCTTATAGAAACATTTAAGATAATGAAAGGGATAGACAAGATAGAGGCAGAGAGGTTGTTTCCACTGGTCGGGGAGACTAGAACTAGGGGGCACAGCCTCAAAATACGGGGGAGCCAATTTAAAACCGAGTTGAGAAGGAATTTCTTCTCCCAGGGGGTTGTGAATCTGTTGAATTCTCTGCTCAAGGAAGCAGTTGAGGCTAGCTCATTGAATGTATTCAAATCACAGATAGATAGATTTTTAACCAATAAGGGAATTAAGGGTTATGGGGAGCGGGCGGGTAAGTGGAGCTGAGTCCATGGCCAGATCAGCCATGATCTTGTTGAATGGCGGAGCAGGCTCGAGGAGCTAGATGGCCTACTCCTGTTCCTAATTCTTATGTTCTTATGTTCTTACAGTGTACTGCAGTTGGATACCACACCAAAGACGAACAAAGCGAAGAAAACCAAGTACTGGAAGTTGCACCAACCTCGCACTCGCGGGTGTTGTTGGTGTCTGTGAGGTTTATGGAATCGATATTCACTTTAACCCAATGAGTGTGAAGTCACTTCCTCAGGAGCAAGACGTCTCTGTTAGGGTCAATTCAGCTTTGGTTTCAATAATGTCGGGCTGTTCATGTTTGATCGAATCTGTAATTGTAACAATACATGACACTGTTGCCGTGTTTTCTTTGCAATGTTTCCATTTCCACTTGAATGTTGGGTCTGTGGAGATTTATATTTCACGCTGCCTTTTAGGTTCTTTGTATTATGAGAACTGTTTCCCGTCTATAGTTCAAAACATTCCCCATTACACACTGCCAGAGTAACAAGAGTCCAAAGGATGTGAAATCAAAATCAAAACATATGGGAAGTGACCCGCAAATCTATAGAGAGAACGGACAATTTTGATGATTGGACCCTTTATCTTCTTACTTCTACAGACCATTTCACACAAAGTCAAGCATAAATCATGAATTCTCTCTCCCAAAAGGTTATTGGTGCTGGGCGTCAATTGGAATGTTGAAGACTGAAATTGGAAGATTGTGTTTGGATCAAGGTACAGAGGGATAGAAAGCAACGGAGAGTTAATGGTGTCAGGTTTGTCTTCAACATGTCAAAGATGAAGCGAGACACTCAAGTTATTTCACAATTTAAATAATTTAATTTTACATAGACACAACAGTTTTTATCTCTTGATTGAAAGTAAAAACTTCTCAGAGATTTCTATTGAGCAGAACGCAAGACAGAAAGTTTGATCCAGTATTTTCTTCTTGGGAGAATAAGGCATTTCCTCTGAAAACTCCGCTAAAATCACCAGCTTTATATGTTTCTCCCTCAAATCTATTCCTGCACATGATGCCATATTTGGGTCATTTACAATTGTAACACTAACGAATTTATAATCAGCTCCTCAGGCCCTTTTTCTTATTTCTGCAACTGTCAGCATTGTGTTTTAACAGTTCCTGAGGCCCAATGGTTTCCCAAGGTCAGTCTTCCACATCCTACTAACTGTCTCCTCCAAACTCCATTCTGTCCACAGGTCAACACCACACCCATCATCCTTTTCAGAATATATCAATGGCCTCATTTCTCACCAAGCTGATTTTGCTAAAGCTGAGAGGTTTCTATTCTTTTACAAAGTTTTCGATGGGTTCAAAACAATTCTTTTACTCCTCGTAAAAATCCATATAGAAAATTCCAAAATTCTTCATGACGTTTATGTACAGATCAGCCATGATCTACATGGAACGTGAAACAGGTTTGAGAGGCTGAATGACCTCCTCCTGTTCCTAATGTTGTTCAGCGTTTGAAGACCATCGGCTGATGAAACACTTTTGCTGCGTTTCGACTCGCTCATTCCAATGATTGCCTGGCCGGTCTCGCATCGTCAACCATCTATGAACTTGAGCTCATCCAAAACTCCAGTATGCATATCCTAATTCAGAAAGTATCCCATTCGCCCATCATCCCTGTGCTCGCTGACCTACATTGGCTCTCCGTCCGGCATCACCCCGAATTAAAAATTATCATCTTTGTGTTCACATCCCTCCATGGCCTCAACCCGCCCTATATTTGTAAGCTCCTCTAGCCTAATAACCTACAGTGATCTCTGCATTCCTGTGCATACCCAATGTTCCTCGGCCCTTGGCAGCCATGCCTTCAGCTGCCTAGGCCTTAGCTGTGGAATTCCCTTTCTAAACCTGTCCGCCACTCTATCTCTGTCTCTCTTTTAAGAAACTCCTTAAACATTACCACTTGAACCAAGATCTCGATACTCTCTCAAAATCTCCTTGTTTGGTTCCATGTCAATTTACGCTACTGTGATACGCCTTGGGATGAGTTACTACCTTAACGTTGCTATATAAATGCAAAATGTTGTTTTTTATTGTTGTTGATGGTCAGTGGCCTCTCCCCTCGATACATGCTGCTTGATCCGCTGTGCGGTCCCAATGTTTTTCTTGTTTTGGTCTAAGTTTTCCAGCATCTGCACGTTTATTTACGGATTGGGATTGGCCCCTGTCCCATTCACAACGTTCAAGCAGCACGAACACAGTGTTGTAACTGGCAGAAGGAATGGGAAGTGAATGTTTGGGCCGCCATTATACCAGAATGAATGCACGTATAAGATAGCCCACTATCTCCAAATATGGAGCAGATCAGAGCAGATTTTGTGGTGATTGGATAAAAGTGTTTAAAATTATGATGGATTGTGATAGAGAAGATAGAATTCGACTTTTCCAAGTGGTTGAGAAGTTTAAAAAGATGGGACATGGACAGAGGATTAAATGTATGAGATTTAGGACAGAGAGCAGGAGAAACGTCTTGATGCACAATGCTTGGGCGTGAAAAGAAAATGCAAACTTTCTCTAACTACCTGCTCTGTTCCTCTTAATATCTTGAAAACTTCGATCAGATCACCCCCTAACCTGCTAAATAATAGGGAATTCAACTCAACTTTACTGATCGCAGTAAATCTGATCAACCCAGGTATATAGCTGGTGATCCAAGTAAACACCGGTAAACTTGTTATATCGGGGTGTCTGAACCCAAGGAATGGACCTTTACAGGAATGGGCCTTTTGATGTACGTTAATAGTTATTTCAAATTAATGTTATATTAACTATCAGCCTTGTTATATGCCTTTACCTTTTGTAAGCCTACTTTTCAGCTCTTCAGTCCACTTTGTATTTTCATCACGATATTATTGGTAATGGTATCCAATATATCGTGTTAATTTTCAGTTTAGTTTTCGATTGCATACTTAATGAGAGAACACGTTCGGGGAAAATTGCCGTCAGAGGCATCCTTCGGATGAATGCCTCTAACCCTAAAACCTCCTACGAAAATACCTGGTGGTCAGGGAGGAACGTTCGATTCCGGTCGGCGGCCTTCATTCGATGCACAGCACATGGGGAGATGATGTCCCTGTCGGTACGGAAATCCTGGAGTCACATGGGCCTGGACCACCAATCATTAGGTACTATTCTCAATGATAATAATGGGATCTCCGTTTTTTCTAAGTTTTCTTTACAATCAATGAGAAAAAACCCTAAAACAAGAAACAAAGCATTATCAATAAAAAAAACACCTCACATATTTAAAATTAATTGAAATTAAATGTAATTAAATGCTTAAAACATTTTGGGGGGGGTAATTGTTTTTACGTCTTTTAATAGGGTTAAAAATAAACTCACCGAAATGGACTGGGTTTTTCACATATAAGTGAATGATTCAATTATATTTTAATATGTTTTAAAACTCTTATGCTGGTAAAAGTAAACTATGTGCCTGCTACTACCAGGTGCAAAGGTTTGAAAAGCATTCGCTGGGCATGAGTTGAGCAAACAGCCCAATCTCTTCTGCGTAAATGTTGTTCCTGCAGAGATGAGCAGGATGTGTCAAGAGAAATCTTGACAGATTGAAAAAGCCGATTTTCGGCGCATGCACATCTCGCCCCGAAAATCAGTTTGTGCAAGGCCTCGCCAGGTCGGTGCGCACTTAGAACATAAGAAATAGGAGCAGGAGTAGGACATACGACCCCTCGAGCCTGCTATGCCATTAAATACGATGATGGCAGATCTGATCATGGGCTCAGGTCCACTTCCCTGCCCGCTCCCTATAACCCCTTATTCCATTATCGGTTAAGGAACTGTCTATCTCTCTCTTAAAAGTCTTCAATGACCGAGCTTCCACAGCTCACTGAGGCAGCAAATTCCACAGATTTACAACGCTCTGCGAAGAAATTCCACCTCACCTCTTGTTTAAATGGATGCCCCCTTATCCTAAGATTATATCCCCCAGTTCTAGTCTCCCTTATCAGTGGAGACATCTTCTCTGCATCCACCTTGTCGAGCCCCCTCATAATCTTATACATGTTGATAAGATCACCTCTCATTCTTCTGAGTTCCAATGAGTAGAGGCCCAACCTTTCTTCATAAGTCAACCCCCTCATCTCTGGAATCTACCTTGTGAACCTTCCCTGAACTGCCTTCTTAAATGTGGAAACCAAAACTATACGCAGTATTCTGGGTGTGGCCCCACCAATACCCTGTATAATTGTAGCAAGACTTCCCTGCTTTTATACTCCATCCCCTTTGTAATAAAGGCCAAGATTCCATTGGCCTTCCTGATCACTTGCTATACTTGCATACTAACCTTTTGTGTTTCTTGCACCAGGAACCCCAGGTCCCGCTGTACTGCGGCACTTTGCAAATTTTCTCCATTTAAATAATAACTTGCTCTTTGATTTTTTCTGCCAAAGTGCATAACGTCACACTTTCCAACATTATACTCCATCTTCCAAATGTTTGCCCACTCACTTAGCCTGTTTATGTCCTTTTGCAGCTTTTTTGTGTCGTCCTCAAACATTGCTTTTCCTCCCATCTTTTCCTCTCGTGAGCAAGCTTGGCTACATTGCACTCGGCCCCTTCCTCCAATTTGTTAATATAGATTATAACTAGATGGTATCCCAGCATTGATCCCTGCGGCACCCCACTATGACTGATTGCCAACCCGATAATGAACCATTTATCCCGACTATCTGTTTTCTGTTTGTCAGCCAATCCTCTATCCATGCTAATATATTACCCCCAACCCTGTGAACATTTATCTTGTACAGTAACCTTTTATGTGGCACCTTGTCAAGTGCCTTCTGGAAGTCCAAATACACCACATCCACTGGTTCCCCTTTATCCACCCTGTTCGTTACATCCTCAAAAAGTTCTAGACAATTTGTCAAACATGACTTCCCCTTCATAAATCCATGCTGACTCTGCCTGATTGAATCATGCTTTGCCAAATGTCCTGCTACTGCTTCTTTAATAATGGACTCCAACATTTTCCCAACCACAGATGTTCGGCTAACTGGTCTATAGTTTCCTGTTTTTTGTCTGCCTCCTTTTTTAAATAGGGGCGTGCAGACACAGCGAGGCCAGAATTATTGGCACATTATTTTGATTTATCCTCTGTTCACCTGATTGAAATACGTTGATATTTTACTCTAACCATCTCATATCTGAAGGAATTGCATGGTTGGTCTTGTTGTAAATCCAACACTGACACCAATAACCCTGATATAATTTTGCAACACAGCAGGAGGCCATTTGGTTCATCGCGCATGTGGTAACTCTTTGAAAGTGCGATCGAATTCGTCTCTCTACCATGCTCTGTTGCCATAGCACTATAAATCTATTTTTTTCAAGTATTTGTATAATTCACTTTTTAGAAGTTAATATTCCATTTTCTGCCACCACCTCTCAGACAGTGCATTCCAGATCATAACTCAAGCATGAAAACAATTTCCCACATCTTCCTTTTTATCCTTCTAATAATTGTGTTAAATCGATGCCCTCTGGTACCGACCCTCATGCTAATGAAAACAATATTCTGCACTTCTTCTGTATATCAACATAGACCCTGCAACCAGCTGGGCAACCTCTGATTCCTTGGCGCCCTTTGCCCATTATTCACACCCTTCGTCTCCGCTGTTTCAAGCACGTTCTACAGGATGTCAGATCTCATGTTTATATTAATTGAATTTCCCAGTTGTTTGACCAATGTCACCAAGGACAAGACAGTAATAACATAACCACATCATCATCTCCTGGATCTCGGGATCATACTTCTTGTACTTTGAATGGCAACTATCATGATCAGTGCCGCAATTTATCAAAGGGGCCAACACTCATATCATCGTCATACTCTTCTAATTATCCCTGGGTCGACTGAACATTTTTTCTCTTCAGCGGCGGAGGTACAATCATCAGTAGCAACAGGGACACCACTGCCAGATGACTATTAATGTCAGTAGTTGTCATATGCCTTTGCCCTATCCCTTGGCCTTTATTTCAAGGTGGATGTAGTATAAAATGAGGGAAGTCTCGCTACAACTGTACAGGGCTTTGCTAAGACCACACTTAGAGTACTGCGTACATTTTTGGTCTCCGTATTTAAGGAGGGATATACAATTTATTTGGAGGTAATTCAGAGAATGTTCACTAGATTGATTCCTGCGATGAAGGGGTTGTCTTAAGAGGAAAGGTTGAGCAGGTTGGGCCTGTACTCATTTGAGTTTACAAGAAGCAGACGTGATTGTAATGAGACATATACGATTCTGAGGGGGCTTGAGATGTTGAAAGGATGTTTCCCGTCCTGGGAGAATATAGAACTAGGTGACATAGTTTCAGAATAAGGGGTAATCCATTTAAGACGGAGATGAGGAGGAATTTCTTCCCTCAGACGGTCGTGAATCTTTGGAATTCTCTACCGCAGAGAGCAGAGTCATTGAATATATTCAAGGCTGAGGGAGACAGATTCTTGAACAACAGGGAAGTCAAGGGTTATGGGGAACAGGCAGGAAAGTGGAGTTGAGGCCAAGATCAGATCAGCCATGAGCTGAATTAATGGCGGAGCAGGTTGGATGGGCCGTATGGCCTAATCCTGCATCTAATTCTTATCTTCTTATGGTTTATGTTATTATATTCTCAATAAATAGACTTGGCCAGAAAACCTCATGTAAGTAACGTTTCCTAACCGGAGAGTTCACCAGTAGTCACCTCATGTTCAGGCACACCTGGTTCTGCCCTTGACATGCTTTTACTCACTCCTCAGTGAAACAGATGGGTCATTGGAAGTGATGGCAATGAGAAGTGATGGATATGTCGGGCCATGAGGTGAAATTAATTTCTGCTGGTGAATGCCAGTGTTGTGCTTTTATTAATTTTCCAACTTAGCCCAATGCCACATGGCACGATGGGGGGTTACTCAGAGTAAAGTCTGGACTTACGCTCTGCAAGGGTTGTGCGATAGTCATTCCTATTAATACTACAATTGAGAGATGCATCTATATGTGAGTACTTGATCAAGTAGCTTAGTGCCCCATGTTGGATTTATCACTACCTGCAGCATCTATGTCCTTCAGCATTCGGCCAATTTAGATTCTAACGAAACACTCTGGGTGATGGATATTGAAGTCCAGTCTTCAGAGTGCACTTTGTGCCTTTCTATGCTGAGATCTTCCTCCAAGTTGTGTCCAACATCGATGATTGATCAACTGAGGGAGGACTATAGGTGATAATCAGTAGGATGTTTGCTTTCCCAGGTTTTCTTTCCCTGATGCCATGAGGCTTTATAGGGTCAAGAACCATAGAAGTCCACACACACTGACACAGACAGCACTGATTATTCAAAGGCTCCTGTCGATCGTATTAGAACAGTGAACCATACTCCGGCTGCACTCTACGAACAGCAAGCTCCCAGTAGGCCCTGAAAACAGTGACTCGCTCATATAGGCAGCCGCCCACTGCAGTCTGAAGACAATCTGATTGTATGAACTCCGGAGTATCCCGTGCAAATATTGCGCCACGATGAAAGACTCCATTGGACACTAACACGGTCAGGGCTCCCACTGGAATATAATCATAGAGAATGTTAGAATAATATAAAACAGAACGAGTTCGTTCGGCCCATCGTGCCTCTTTGAAAGGCGTATCCAATTAGCTTCTCTCTCTCTCTCTCTGCTCTTTCCCCATCAAGTATTTATCAAAGACCCTTTTGAAAATGATGACTGAATCTGATTTCACCATTCTACAATACATGCAACACATATTGCCCACAGGGTCCGTTAAACAAGGAGGTTCGAAAAGCTGTCGGAATGTGTAAACTCTGCACAATTCCTGAAAATATTGATGCGTTCTGGTCTAAGGTTTGATACAAGCTGGGACTGCCTCAATGTGGGCAGTCAGTTGCAGCCAACCATAAACTGACACCATGAGCCTTGCAAATACCGTCAGAGGAACAGAAGAACAGGCCAAGGCAATTCAGCCGCTCCAGCCTGTTCCGGTATTAAATCATAATTGTATATACCTCAAATTCCTTTCGTCCATATACATTGATAACATTATCAAACAAAAACCTATCGATTGCTTTCTTTAAAATTTCCATTGTCCCAGCATCCACAGCCAAAGTTGCAAAACCCAGCAACGTGTAGCATTGAAGTGTCGGCAATGTTGTAAATTTGGATTTCCAGCAGCCAGTTTTCACACCACAATATGTGTCCCTAAAATACTCTGGTCATGATGATCAGATAAGCTGTTTCTCAATTGGTTGATGAATATAGGGAGCTCTCACTTGCTGTAAAAGCAAATTTGTGCCATGTGATATTTACATTGGCTCGGTTTAATGTTCCATTGGAACTCCCACAGTACTGGAAGTGTCAGCCGAGATGTTGTACTCAAGGTTCTGCAGTCACAAAGCTTGCAAGCATGCTATCAGTAGAATGTTTTTTTTATCCGAACACGGGCTGTGGCCCTCGCTGCCAGTCTGTATTTCCTTTCACTATTTTCCCTTCAGGAGATGGCAGTGAGAATGTTTCTTGAACGGCGGCAGTCCGAGTGCTGAGAGTACTCCCACAGTACAGGGAGGGAGGGAGTTACAGCATGTTGACCCAGCGGCGATGAAGGAATGCCGATATATTTCCAAGTCCGGATGGGATGTGGCTTGGAGTGGAACTTGCAGGTGGTGGTGTTCCCCTGTGTTTCTATATCAAAGTCACACATAATCCTCACTTGGAAATATATCGTCATTACTTCACTGTTCCTGGGTCAAAACCCTGGAGTGCCCTCCCTAACATAGAGTGCAGCGATTCAAGAAGGCAGCTCACAACCATATCCGAAGGGCCAGTCGGGAAGGCATATAAATGCTGACCATGGCAGCGATGCCCACATCCCAGTTAATGAATAGAAAATTAGCCCAATCTTCACCCATGTTACAATAATACTCTCATGTTGGCTGAAACTGCGTTGAATTTTGGCTAGTATCTCGCTTATTTTGTTGCTCAACGCTAAGTAAATATATTAGGAACATAGTAACTGGAGTCGGCCATTCAGCCCCTCGAGCCTCTTTCACTTTTCGATTTGGTAATCGTTGATCTATATCCTAACTGCACCCATCCGCCTCAGCTCCACATCCCTTAATACCCTTGGCTAGCAAATTCAATCGACCTCAGATTTACAGCATATAAAAGTATTAGTAAACTCGAATCTACTGCTTTTTTCGTAGGATGGCATCCCACATGTCTACCCATGAAGAGCATAAGAACATACAAAATTGGAGAAGGATTAGGCCATACGGCCCCTCGAGCCTGCTCCGCCATTTAATACGATCATGGCTGATCCGATCCTGGACTCAGCTCCACTTCCCTGCACGCTCCCCTTATTCCCTTATCGGTTAAGAAACTGTCTATCTCTGTCTTAAATTTATTCGATGTCCCGGCTTCCACAGCTCTCTGATGCAGTGAATTCCACAGGTTTACAACCCTCTGAGAAAATACATTTCTCCTCATCTTAGTTTTAAATGGGCGGCCCCTTATTCTAAGATAATGCCCTCTAATGTTAGTCTCCCTCATCAGTAGAAACTTTCTCTCTGCAACCACCTTTTCAAGCCCCCTCATAATCTTATACATTTCGATAAGATCACCTCTCAATCTTCTGAATTCCAATGAGTAGAGGCCCAACCTACTCAACCTTTCCTCATAGGTCAACCCCCTCATCTCCGGAATCAACCGAGTGAACCTTCTCTGAACAGCATCCAAAGCAATTATATCCTTTAGTAAATATGGAAGCCAAAACTGCACACTGTATTCCAGGTGTGGCCTCACCAATACCCATATAACTGCAGCAAGACTTCCCTGCTTTTATTCTCCATCCCCTTTGCAATAAAGGCCAAGGTTCCATTGGCCTTCCTGATCACTTGCTGTAACTTACATGAAGAAGTCTTTCATAAATTCTCTCCAGAATAGCTTGGATCTTATCATAAGAATATGTCCTCTTATGCCAGATTCCTCCAACCAGCAGAAAATGTTACTCACCATCTATCCCATCAAGTTCTTTCAAAACGCTAATCGCATCAATTAAATCACACCTTAATCTTCTGTAATCCAGGGAACACATTCTTAGTTTATTTAATGTTTCCTCATATTTTAATCCTTGAAGCCATGGTAACATTCTTGTGTTTCTGCACTGTACTCATTCCAAGGCCAATATACCCTTTTTGAATTGGTGTTCTCAGAACTGTACACAGTACTCCTGACGTCTTCCAACACGGGCTGTGTATACCTGTAACACAACTCTCTGCCCCTTATATTTCAGCTTTCCATATATAAAGCCCAACATTACATTAACATTTGTAATTATTTTTGTACCTAGCCACTACATTATAGTGATCTATGTACATGGACACCATCATTTATTTTATTTTACCTCCACAGTTCCTATATTTTATCCATTGAAAAATACTTTAATCTAGCGTTTTCTGGTCCAACATTGATGACCTCACACTTAATTGCGTTGAAATTCATGTGCCACAGTTTTCTCCACTCAATCGATCAATGTCTCTGCATAATGTCAATCTCCCAGTTGCACTACTTACTATTACACCAATCCTTGTTTCATCGACAAACGTGGATGTATGGCTCTCTGTTGTGTTATCAAAATCATTAATAATCATCATGATTTGTTGCAGCCCCAGCACATATTCTTGTAAGACACCACTTCCTTCCAATTACAGCATATACCCATTATCCATACTTTCTCTCTTCTAATCAGTTCACAATCTCTTATTAGGGATCGTAGCAACTGCCTTCAGGAAATCTGGATCAACTGCATCCGCTGATGTTCTCTCTCAGCTACAAAAACAACAGCGAAAACGTTCATATATATATAGTTCATTTAACATAGTAAAACGTTCCAAGGCATTTCACAGAAGCAATAATCAGACCAAAATTGTTTTTTATTTAATTTATAATATTAATAGTACGTTTCTCACAACAAGCAATTAGATTCGATAGTTATGACCAATCATTTATGACCATGTTGGCTCAAATTTCTCTAAAACCTCAGTCACTCTGTCCTTATTATAGATTCCAATAATGTCCCCATAACAGATGTTAGACAAAGAGATCTATCAAGTTCTGCATTCGCTCTCACAACTTTCTTAAATAATTGGGTTAATTTGCAAATTAAAGAGACAATTTCTGAATCGGGAGAGCTTGGGAAGATTGTGGCTAAAGCATCTGCAATGACCTTATGAAGTACTTTTCAAATCCTGGGGTGGAAACCATTAGGTCCTGGGGATTTGTCCACCTTCAGTACCATTATATATTTACTCTTACTGTTTCCTTATTTATGTTAACTTTAGAGAGCTCCAGTCCTTGATTCATTATTAGTTTATTTTTAGTTTTAATTAACAAGATAGGCGAAAAGAGTTGGGACTCTATACCTTAGAGCAGCATAGACTTAGGGGGAGATAGAATTGAGGTATAAAAGATAATACAGGGAATAGATATGCAAGGGGGATAGAGTATTAAATCAAAGCAGTCCTGCTACAACTGTACAGGGTATTGGTGAGGCCACACCTAGTGTAGTGTGTACAGTTCTGGTCTCCGTATTTAAGGAAGGATATACTTGCATTGGAGGCTGTTCAGAGAAGGTTCACTAGGTTGATTCCGGAGATGAGGGGGTTGACTGATAGGGATAGGTTGAGTAGGTTGGGCCTATACACATTGGAGTTCAAAAGAATGAAAGGTGATCGTATTGAAACATAAGATAATGAGGGGGTTCTGCAAGGTGGATGCAGAGTAGATATTTCCGCTCATAGGGGAAACTAAAACTAGGGGACATAGTCTTAGAATAAGGGGCCATCCATTTAAAACTGAGATGAGGAGAAAGTTCTATTCTCAGAGGATTGCCAAATTTATGGAATTCTCTGCCCCAGAGAGCTGTGGAGACTGGGTCATTGAATATATTTAAGACGGAGATAGACAGATTTTTGAGCAATAAAGGAGTAAAGGGTTATGGGGAGCAGGCAGGGAAGTGGAGTTGAGTCTACAATCAGAGCAGCCATGATCTTATTGAATGGTGGAGCAGGCTCGAGAGGCCAAATGGTCTACTCCTGCTCCTATTTCTTATGTTCTTAGACGGTGTTCCAGCTGACAGTCTATTTCAATTAAATATGCTAGGCAGGACCAGAAGTTACAAATTTAAGTTGTATAAGGCTAGATCTAGGTTAAAAGTCAGGAAGTGGTTCTTTTCACAGAGAGTAGTAGACGTATCATGTGGTGGACTTGTTTCTGGCAGTGGCGGACATACCTCTTAGAGACCATAACTGTATGAAAGCAGTGCATAATTCTCCCGTGTCCAATCAATAATTATCCCTCGTCCAACACCACTGAAAGGCTAGATTTGTTCAAGCAATCTTGTCTTCTTATGTTTGAATGTTCTTAATCTTTAAAGTGATGCGACACAGACTGGTGACATCAAATTGTTAAATGTTCAATACTGTTAACGGGTAACGTGACAGATAAACAGTGAGAAATTTTCAAAAATGAATTTTGCTAAATAGAGGACCTATGTATACCCCTAATGGGCAAGAACTTTACTTACCAAATAAAGCAGCCATGGTCGACAAAAGAGATGAGAGATGACATCAAACTAAAGGAAAGAACATACAAAATTGCAAATAGCAGTGTCGATCCAGGAGATTGGGTGGGATACAAAGAACAACAATCGAAGACAAAAACGATAGCAAGAGCTGCAAAAAGTGAATACGGAAAGAAACTTGTGAAGCATATGAAGATTAACACTAACACTTGTTACAATTATATTACAAGAAAAATGATTGTCACAGTAACGTGAGCCTTCAGGTATTTAATGGCCAGAGTGATTGCCTGGACTACTTTCCATCACCTAGATGGGTTGCAGAGGAATTTCCCACATTTTTTTCCCCAAATTGGCCTGGGTTTTCTATCTGGTTGTTTGCCTCTCCCGGGAGATCACAGGGTTTTAGATGGGGTAGAGTGTATATGTTGTAATACACTAGGTATCCAATTGTGTGGGACAGGCTTAATGAAGCAGATCGGCTTTACCTAGTCAACATTGTTCATACGTTCATACATTCCCTGGAATGCAAGATAGATTATCCTGTTCCTCTAACTATGAAGACTGACACAAAGTCTGGGATTTTACTGATTTGCTTTTGTAATGTCACCCGCATCAGTTTTTGAAGGACTCACGTTACTGTGACAATCATTTTTCTTGTAATATAATTGTAACAAGTGTTAGTGTTAATCTTCATATGCTTCACAAGTTTCTTTCCGTATTCACTTTTTGCAGCTCTTGCTATCGTTTTTGTCTTCGATTGTTGTTCTTTGTATCCCACCCAATCTCCTGGATCGACACTGCTATTTGCAATTTTGTATGTTCTTTCCTTTAGTTTGATGTCATCTCTCATCTCTTTTGTCGACCATGGCTGCTTTATTTGGTAAGTAAAGTTCTTGCCCATTAGGGGTATACATAGGTCCTCTATTTAGCAAAATTCATTTTTGAAAATTTCTCACTGTTTATCTGTCACGTTACCCGTTAACAGTATTGAACATTTAACAATTTGATGTCACCAGTCTGTGTCGCATCACTTTAAAGATTAAGAACATTCAAACATAAGAAGACAAGATTGCTTGAACAAATCTAGCCTTTCAGTGGTGTTGGTCGAGGGATAATTATTGATTGGACACGGGAGAATTATGCACTGCTTTCATACAGTTATGCCGTGGGATTTCTTTCCTCCACCTGAGAGAGCAGACTCTTTAACCACCCGTTCGAATGATAGCACCTCTGACGGTGCATCATTCCCTAAATACTGTCCTGGAGATGGAAGGCGTGAACATCATGAATGATGTAAATATAGTGGATGAGAAATATAATCTATCTTGAGCTGCTGAGGATTCAGTGATGAGGGTTCTGTTGTGTGTAGAAATGGATGGATGTTGAAGGATAATAGGTTTAGCAGCTGCTGCCTCCAGAACTGGGACTGATTATCCAGGAATTCCATACAATCTCTTGTACACACCATAAAGAACCATGCAGGTTCAGGAAGAGGAGTGCGTAACTGATTGTCAGCACGGTATGTTGATCCGAGGGGAGGTGGATAAGGAAAACCGCAGACACGTGTCCTTTGCAACTAACATAATAAACTTGGTACGTGTGAGGCGCAGGATGAATGCTGCAGGTAGGATGGAACCATGGAGCAGTAGGGAGTCTGAAAGGGAAATGGGCAGAAAAGAATATTTGTAGTCAGAGGATTTGATAATTAGGTGGATAATTAGGTGCAGTTGAGACCGACAGCCAAGGGCGGTTGTTGCCTGCCTGGTACAAGGTTAAAATGTATCAGAGTATCTCGAAAGGAACTTGGTAAGGCAGGGGAAAGATTAATTTGTTTTGATCCACTCCAGAATCAATAAAATAGAGAAGAAAAGGGAGGAGGACCTGCTGATGGAATACCGGGAGCTCAGAACTAATGTAGAAAGTTGGATATCGAGCGAAATTGTTTCAGAATTATTACCCGAGCCAGGTGCAAATTGGCATACGGACAAACGGATCGGGAAAGTAAATATGTGGATGAAAAATTATTGTAAGAAAGAAAGCTTCCATTTCAGGGTAGACTAGCACCTGTGCTGAGACAGGAAGGAGCTATTCTACTGGAACGTGCTTCATCTGCAATTCATCAATATGGTGAAAGGCATTACTTCAGGTTTAGTTATCAATAGGAAATAAGGAAATAATAACTGGTAGAAATACAACAGGAGTGACAAAGAACAGAAATTGTGGGAAGTTAACAAATGTGAGATAAATGGCATCAGGGTAAAAAGGCTTTTTGTTGAAATTAAGATTCTATACACCAATGCAAGCAGCATCGAAAAGGAAGCAAGTGAATTAGAACCGAAAATTCAGCTGAAAGGCGATGACATAGTGGCCACGACTGAGATCTGGGCATGACTGGAAAATAACTATAGCAGGTTATAAGATCTTAGAAAGGAAGGGAAGTTGGAAAAGGAGGAGGAGCAGCTACATTGAGCAAGGAGACAATAGAACGATGGAAAATCAGTAATAATGAGCAGGCAGTAGAAACGTCATGGGTAGAATTCAGGGACAGCAAGAGATGTAAGGCCTTGGAGAGAGTTGTTTATAGACCTCCACATAAGTGGTAAAATATTGGATATATAAAGTCAGAGAAGCTTGTTGCAACATCACAGTGGTTATAATGGGAGACTTTAATCTTCACATGGCTTGGGGAAGTAAAACAGCCCGAATGCCAAACGCAGCAAATTGTTCACATTTGATATAATTCTGTGGAACAATATATTCTTGAAGCAACAGGAAGACAGGCCATTTCAGATCGAGTGATGAGTAAACTGCCAGGGTGTGTCAACAATCTAACGGTAGGTGGACACCTAGTTAACGGTGACCATGGTATGAGAGAACTCGATATCAGCATTGAGATGCGAGTCACGAGCCAAGTGTTTTTATTTTAGTTAAGGCTGATTTCGCAGTGTTGAGGCAGCGTTTGACCGCAGTAGACTTGCAGAACCATTAGGGTATCACATTACAAATGGACAGTGTGAGTTGTTCCAAAAATATTTAGTAGAATGCAAGACCTGTACAAAGGGTTGACGGTGGATAGGCAATGGAAGACATTTAAAAATCACATGGATGAACTACAACAATTGTACATCCCTGTCTGGAGTAAAAGTAAAACGGGGAAGGTGGCTCAACCGTGGCTAACAAGGGAAATTAGGGAGAGTGTTAAATCCAAGGAAGAGGCATATAAATTGGCCAGAAAAAGCAGCAAACCTGAGGACTGGGAGAATTTTAGAATTCAGCAGAGGAGGACTAAGGATGTAATTAGGAGGGGGAAAATAGCGTACGAGAGGAAGCTTGCAGGGAACATAAAAACTGACTGCAAAAGCTTCTATAGATATGTGAAGTGAAAAAGATTAGTAAAGACTCATGTAGGTCCCTTGAGTCAGAATCAGGTGAATTCATAATAGGGAACAAAGAAATGGCAGACCAATTGAACAAATACTTTGGTTCTGTCTTCACTAAGGAAGACACAAATAACCTCCCGAAATTACTAGGGGACCGAGGGTCTAGTGAGAAGGGGGAACTGAAGGAAATCCTGATTAGTCAGGATATGGTGTTAAGGAAATTGAAGAGACTGGAGGCTGATAAATCCCCAGGGCCTGATAGTCTGCATCCCAGAGTACTTAAGGAAGTGGCCCTAGAAATAGTGGATGCATTGGTGCCATTTTCCACCATTCCATGGAATCTGATTCAGTTCCTATGGATTGGAGGGTAGCTAATGTAACCCCACTTTTTAAAAAAGGAGGGAGAGATAAAACAGGGAATTATAGACCGGTTAGCCTGACATCGGTAGTGAGGAAAATGCTGGAATCAATTATTAAAGATGTAATAGCAGCACATTTGGAAAGCAGTGACAGGATCGATCCAAGTCAGCATGGATTTAGGAAAGGAAAATCCTGCTCAACAAATCTTCTGGAGTTTTTTGAGGATGTAACTAGTAGAGTGGATAAGGGAGAACCAGTGGATGTGGTGTATTTGGACTTTCAAAAGGCTTTTGACAAGGTCCCACACAGGAGATTATTGTGTAAAATTAAGGCACATGGTATTCTGGCTAATGTATTGACGTGGATACAGAACTGGTTGGCAGACAGGAAGCAAAGAGTAGGAATACACGAATCCTTTTCAGAATGGCAGGAAGTGACTCGTGGGGTGCCGCAGGGTTCAGTGCTGGGACATATACATTAATGATTTAGATGAAGGAATTCAATGTAATATCTCCAAATTTACAGATGACACTAAGCTGGGTGTCAGTGCGAGCTGCGAGGAGGATGTTAGGCTGCAGGGTGACTTGGACAGGTTTGGTGAGTGGGCAAATGCTTGGCAGATGTAGTATAATGTGGATAAGTGTGAGGTTATCCACTTTAGTGGCAAAAACGGGAAGGCAGATTATTATCGGAATGGTGACAGATTAGTAAAAGCAGAAGTACAATGGGTGTCATGGTACATCAGTCATTGAAAGTTGGCATGCAGGTATAGCAGGCAGTAAAGAAAGAAAATGGCATGCTGGCCTTTATCACGAGGGGATTTGCGTATAGGAGCAATGAGGATGTACAGGGCCTTGGTGAGACCACACCTTGAATATTGTGTGCAGTTTTGGTCTCCTAATCTGAGGAAGGACTTTCCTATTATTGAGGGAGTGCAGCGAAGGTTCACTAGACTGATTCCCCGGATGGCAGGACTGACATTTGAAGAAAGACTGGATCGACTTGGCTTATATTCATTGGAATTTCGAAGAATGAGAATGGATCTCATAGTAACTAATGACATGCTGTAGGGATTCGACAGGTTAGATTCAGGAAGAATGTTCCCAATGTTGGGGAAGTCCAGAACCAGGAGTCACAGTCTAAGAATAAGGGGTAAGCCATTTAGGACCGATATGAGGAGAAACATCTTCACTCAGAGAATTGTGAACCTGTGGAATTCTCTACCACAGAAAGTTGTTGATGCCAGTTCATTAGATATATTCAAAAGGGAGTTAGATGTGGCCCTTAAAGCTAAAGGGATCAAGAGGGATGGAGAGAAAGCAGGAATAGGGTACTGAAGTTGCATGATCAGCCATGATCATATTGAATGGTGGTGCAGGCTCGAAGGGCTGAATGGCCTATTCCTCCACCTATTTTCTATGTTTTTATATTTCTATGCTTCTATGTTAAACTGCTGAAGAGTAAGAGCCCTATTTGTATAATTGAAACAATCGTCATCAAAACAGGAGCTGAGCAATAGTCTAATACTAAAAGACGTGTCTTATACGATATGCGGCGGACTGGGAGACATAAAGAACAGTAAAGGGATATAAGAAATTATTAGGAGCTGTATAAAGGAAATACAACAAGTTGGAGTACAGAGGTAAGGAAGACTTGCAACAATTGGCCTTGGCGAGTCCATACCTGGCATACTGTGCACAGTGTTGGTCAATTTATCTAAGGAAGGTTATACTTGAAGGGGATTAACAGGATATACACTCTGCCAGTTACATCCACAAAATCACTAGTATATTTATTAAACATGATTTCCTTTTCATAAAACCAGGTTGATTTTCTAAGAGCCTTGAGGAAGAGTTCATAGAGTGCATAAGGGACGGGTTCCTTGAGCAATATGTAACGGAACCATCTTATATCTGGTCATGTGTAATGAGACATGATTAATAAATAATCTCCTAGTAAAGGATCCCCTTGGAATGAGTGATCAAATGTTGGAAATGTTGAATTTCAAATTCAGATGGAGGGTGAGAGAGTTGGATCTCTATCTAGCGTACTAAGCTTAAATAAATGAGATTATGAAGGTATGAGGGCAGAGTTTGCTAAAGTGGATTGGGAAAATCGATTAAAGTGTAGGACGGTTGGTGAAAAGTTGCGTACATTTAAGGAGCTATTTCACAACTCTCAAGAAAAATACATTCCAGTGAGGAGAAAAGGGTGTAAAACAAAAGATAGCCATCGGTGGCTAATTAAACAAATAAAGGACGGTATCCAATTAAAAACAAGGACATACAAAGTGGCCAAAACTAGTGGGAGGACAGAAGATTGGGAAGCTTTTAAAAGCCAGCAAAGAATGACTAAAAGAATGATTAAGAAAGGGAAGATGGACTATGAAAGTAAACTAGCATGAAATATAATAACAGATAGCAAGAGTTTCTATAGGTATATAGAAAGGAAAAGAGTGGCTAAAGTAAATGTTGTTCCCTTAGAGGACGAGACTGGGGAATTAGAAATGGGAACATGGAGACAGCAGAAAGTCTGAACACATATTTTATATCAGTCTTTATCAGTAGAGGACAAAAACAATATCTCAACAGTGGATCGTCAAGGAGCAATGGGGGATGGGGGAAGGAACTTAACACAATCACAATCACGAAAGAGGTGGTACACAATAAGGGAATGGGATTAAAGGCAGATGAATCCCCTGTATCTGATGGCTTGCATCCTAGGGTCTTAAGAGAAGCAGCGGCAGGAATAGTAGATGCATTGGTTGTAATTTACCAAAATTCCATGGATTCTAGAGAGGTTCCAACAGATTTGAAAACTGCAAATGTAACGCCCCTATTTAAAAAAGGAGGCAGTCAAAAAGCAGGAAACTATAGACCAGTTAGCCGAAAATGTTGGAGCCCATTATTAAAGAAGCAGTAGCAGGACATTTGGAAAAACATAATTGGGTCAGGCAAAGTCAGCATGGATTTATGAAGGGGAAGTCACATTTGATAAATTTCCTGGAATCCTTTGAGAATGTAACGAACAGGGTGGAAACAGGGGATCCAGTGGATATGATGTATTTGGACTTCCAGAAGGCATTTGACAAGGTGCCACATAAAAGGCTTTAGCACAAGATAAACATTCATAGGGTTGGGGGTAATATACTAGCATGGATAGAGGATTGGCTCATTTACAGAAGACAGTGAGTCGGGATAAATGATTCATTCCCGGGTTGGCAATCAGTAACTAGTGGGTTGCCACAGGGATCGGTGCTGGGACCCTAACTATTTATAATCTATATTAACGACTTGGATGAAGGGATGGAGTGTAATGTAGCCAAGTTTGCTGACGATGGGAGGAAAATCAATGTGTGAGGAGGACGCAAAAATCTGCAAAAGGACATCGACAGGCTAAGTGATGGGCAAACATTTGGCAGATGGAGTATGATGTTGGAAAGTGTGAGGCCATGCACTTTGGCAGAAAAAAAATCAAAGAGCAAGTTATTATTTAAATGGAAAAAAATTGCAAAGTGCTGCAGTACAACGGGACCTGGGGGTACTTGGGCATGAAAGACAGAGGGTTAATATGCAGGTACAGCAAGTGATCAGGAAGGCCAATGGGATCTTGGCCTTTATGACAGGAAGTATGTGATTGCCCTGGAAAAGGTACAGAGGAGTTTGACGAGGATGTTGCGAGAGTGGAGAATCTTAAATATGAGGATAGATTGGATAGGCTGAGTTTTGTTTTTAATGGAACAGAGGAGGCTGAGCGGAGACCTCATTGAAGTATATAAATTTATGAAGGGCCTAGATATAGTGGGTGGAAAGTCATTAGCAGATGGGTCCACAACCAAGGGGCTTCTATTTAAAGTAATTGGGGGGATGTTTAGAGGGGATTTCAGCAGAAACATTTTCACCCAGATGGTTGTGGGCATCTGGAACTCATTGAGGCAGAAAGCCTCACCATATTTAAAAAGTACTTGGATGTGCACTTGAAGTGCTGTAACCTGCAGGGCTACGGACCTACAGCTGGAAAGTGGGATTAGGCTGGATAGGTTCTTGTTGGCCGGCATGGACACGATGGGCCGAAATGTCCTCCTTCCATGCTGTAAAGTTATATGATTCTATGATTAATATATAATGTAAATTGTTGAAGCACCAGCACTGATCCCGCTGGCACCCCACTAGTTATTGTTTGCCAATCAGAAAAAGACCCATTTATCCTGACTCTCTGTTTTCTGTTAGTTAGCCAATCCTCTATCCATGCTAATATATTACCCCCAACCCAGTGAGCTCTTATCTTGTGCAGTAACATTTTAAGTGGCACTTTATCGAATGCCTTCTGGAAATCCAAATACACGACATCTACTGGCTCCTGTTCATCCACCCTGCTCGTTACTTCCTCAAAGATCTCCAGCAAATTTGTCAAACATGTTTTCCCTTTTATAAAACCATGCTGACTGCATTATGATTTTCCAAATGTCCTGCTACTACATCCTTAATAATGGACTCCAGCATTTTCCCAACGACTGATGTTAGGCTAACTAGTTTCCTGCTTTCTGTCTCCCTCCTTTCTTAAATAGGGGCATTACATTTGAAGTTTTCCAATCCAGAATCCGTGGAATTTTGGGAGATTACAACCAATGCATCCACTATCTCTGCAGCCACCTCTTTTAAGACCTTAGGATGCAGGCCATCAGGCCCAGGTGACTTGTCTACCTTTCGTCCCATTCCTTTGCCTGGTACTTTTTCTATAGTGATAGTGATTGTTTTAAGTTCCCGTCTCACAATAGCCCCTTGATTATCAATTATTGGGATGCTTTTAGTGTCTTCTACAGTGAAGACCAATACAAAATATTTGTTCAAAATCTCAGCCCTTTCCCTGTTTCCCATTATTAATTCGCCAGTGTCATCCCCTGAAGGACCAACGTTTACTTTAGCTACGCTCTTCCTTTTTATATACCCGTTGAAGCTCTTGCCGATTGTTATTATATTTCTTGCTCGTTTACTCTCAAAAACTCTCTTCTCCTTCTTTCTTATTTTTTTAGTCATCCTTTGCTGCTTTATAATAATTTTGCATTCCTCTGGTCTTCCATTATTCTTCACAACATTGTACGCCTTTGTTTTCATTTTTTACTATCTTTTACTTCCTTAGTTAGCCACAGAAGGCTTACCTTTTCTTAGAGTCTTTATTTCTCACTGGAAAACATCTTTACTGAGTGTTATGAAATATCTCCTTAAATGTTTTCCACTGCGTATCTACCGTCTTACACTTCAATCTATTTTCCCATTCCACTTTAGCCAAGTCTGCTTTCAGATCTTTGTATTTGCTTTTAGTTAATTTTAGGACGCTAGATTGAGACCCAGCTTTAATAAGAACATAAGAACATAAGAATTAGGAACAGGAGTAGGCCATCGAGCCCCTCGAGCCTACTCCACCATTCAACAAGATCATGGCTGATCTGGCCGTGGACTCAGCTCCACTTAGCCGCCCGCTCCCCGTAACCCTTAATTCTCTTATTGGTTAAAAATCTATCTATCTCTGACTTGAATACATTCAATGAGCTAGCCTCAACTGCTTCCTTGGGCAGAGAATTCCACAGATTCACAACCCTCTGGGAGAAGAAATTCCTTCTCAACTCGGTTTTAAATTGGTTCCCCCATATTTTGAGGCTGTGCCCCATAGTTCTAGTCTCCCCTACCAGTGGAAACAACCTCTCTGCCTTTATCTTGTCTATCCCTTTCATTATTTTAAATGTTTCTATAAGATCACCCCTCATACTTCTGAACTCCAACGAGTAAAGACCCAGTCTACTCAATCTATCATCATAAGGTAACCCCCTCATCTCCAGAATCAGCCTCGTGAATCGTCTCTGTACCCCCTCCAAAGCTGGTATATCCTTCCTGAAGTAAGATGACCAAAACTGCATGCAGTACTCCAGGTGCGGCCTCACCAATACCCTATACAGTTGCAGAAGGACCTCCCTGCTTTTGTATTCCATCCCTCTCGCAATGAAACTCCATCCCTCTCGCAATGAATCTGAATCACCCTCAATTTGACTTTGAAATTCTACCATGCTACAATCACTCTTCCCAGCAGGATATTTTACTATGAGATAATTGATGAATCCAGTCTCATTACACAGTACCAGATCTAAACTAGTCTGCTCCCTGGTTGGTTCCACAATGTCATCATCATCATAGGCAGTCCCTCAAATCGAAGATAATTTGCTTCCATGTCAAAAAGTTCACAGGTGTTTCAATGAAGGACCTAACATTCCAGTTCCCGAACTAAATCCTGAAGGGTGGAAGATGCCTTTCCATGGAATTTTTTAACGTGTGGTGACCGTTGCACACCAGCCACCACACGGGCTTGACAGAGCTAGGTCTTGGTCCAGTAGCAAGGATTAACTAAGACGACTAGAGACCAGCTCGACTCCACAATGTATTGTTCAAAGAAACCATCCCAAATACACTCTATGAACTCTTCCTCAAGGTACCTTTGCCAATTTGACTTGTCCAATCAAAATGAAAATTAAAATCGCCCAAGATTATTGCTGCATATTTTTTACAAGCCTCCATTATTTCTTGATTTATACTCTGTTCTACAGTGTAGCTAATGTTGTGGAGGGGGCGGGGTGTAACCTACCCCCAGCAGCGGCATATTTCCCTGATTATTTCTTATCTCCATTCAAACTAATTCTACATCTTGAGCTTCGGAGCCAATATACTTTCTCACTGCTGCACTGATCTCATCCTTTATTAACAGTGCTACCCCACCTAGTCTCCCTTTCTGCCTGTTCTTCCTGAATATTCGGTTTCCAGCCTTGGTCACCTTGCAATCATGTCTCTGCAATGGCTGTCAGATCATACCCATTTATTTTTATTCATGTCGTCTTCTCTTCTATTTCATTACAAATGCTGCGTGCATTCAGATAAAGAGCTTTTAATGTTGTCTTTTTACTATTTTTCCCGACTGTGACCCCACTTCCTGGTGCACTCTGTTTATATGCTCTGTCCCTTCCTGCCACACTCTGGTTATCATTACCCCTATCGCTGACCTGCACTGTTACCTTCTCCTTTCTCTTTGACTTTTTAAATTTCCACTCTCCTGATCCCCCCGCAACTATTAAAACCGTATCGACAGCCCTGGTTATTTGATTCGCCAGGACACTGGTTCAAGTCAGGTCCGTCCCGAGGAAACTACTCCCTCTTATCCCAGTACTGATACCAGTGGCCCGTGACTCATTTCTCTCACAGCAATCTTTGACCCACACCTTCATCTCTCTGATCTTAGTTATCCTGCGCAAATTTTCTCGTGACCCGAATAGTAATCAAAACCAATCATGTTTTTGAACAACTGTATCAAATGTCCTCTTAACCTTTCCTGCTCAAAGGAGAACAACATAATTGTTGCGGTCTCTCCTCATAACTGAAGAACATTATCTGGGACCACTCTAGTAAATCTCCTCTGCACCCACTGCAAGGCACTGACACCCTCCCTAAAGAGACTGCCCAGAATTGGACACAATACTCTGGCTGAGGCACAACCAGTGTTTGATAAGGGTTTAGCATAACTTCCTTGGTTTTGTACTCTATGCCTCTATTAATAACGCCATGGATCCCATAATTTTTTTTAACAGCCTTTGGAACTTGTCCAGCCACATTCAAGGAGGAGATCCCGAGGGCTCAGGCCAAACATATACCCTGAAAGAAAAATGGTGGGAATAACAATTCTCGAGCCCCCTGGATGTCTAGGGGAGGATAAAGAAAAAAAGAGCAGCTTATGTCCTATACCGATGGCTAAATACTGCAGAATCTTTGGAGGAATATAGAAAGTTAAGAGGGAAAATAAAGAGGATATTAGGAATGCTAAGAGAGAGCATGAACAATTCTTGGGTAGTAAAAGTAAGGAAAACCCTTTATATGTTCTATAAATATATTAAGAGCAAGCGGATAATTAAAGACAGGGTAGGGCCTTTAGAGACCATGAGGGTAATATTTGTGTAGAGGCAGAATGTGTTGGTATGGTTCTTAATTAATACTTTGCATCTGTTTTCTCAAAGGAAAGGGCAATGCAGATACTGCTATCGAGGAAGAGTGTGAAATTCTGGATGAAATAAACATTGTGGGAGAGGAGGTATTAAGGGGTTTAGCAGCTTTGAAAGTAGATAAGTCCCGAGGCCCGGATGAAATGACAGGAAGTGGGAAAGGGAGAGATGGAACTTAGGAACAGGAGCAGAACATTCTGAATGGTGACAGATTAGGAAAAGGGGAGGTGCAACGAGACCTGGGTGTCATGGTACATTAGTCATTGAAGGTTGGCATGCAGGTACAGCAGACGATTAAGAAAGCAAATGGCATGTTTGCCTTCATAGCGAGGGGATTTGAGTACAGGGGCAGGGAGGTGTTACTACAGTTGTACAGGGCCTTGGTGAGGCTACACCTGGAGTATTGTGTACAGTTTTGGTCTCCTAACTTGAGGAAGGACATTCTTGCTATTAAGGGAGTGCAGCGAAGGTTCACCAGACTGATTCCCAGGATGGCGGGACTGACATATCAAGAAAGACTAGATCAATTGGGCTTGTATTCACTGGAGTTCAGAAGAATGAGAGGGGATCTCATAGACACATTTAAAATTCTGATGGTTTTAAACAGGTTAGATGCAGGAAGAATGTTCCCAATGTTGGGGAAATCCAGAACCAGGGGTCACAGTCCAAGGATAAGGGGTAAGCCATTTAGGACCAAGATGAGGAGTAACTTCTTCACCCAGAGAGTGGTGAACCTGTGGAATTCTCTACCACAGGAAGTTGTTGAGGCCAATTCACTAAATATATTCAAAAAGGAGTTAGATGTAGTCCTTACTACTAGGGGATCAAGGAGTATGGAGAGAAAGCAGGAATGGGGTACTGAAGTTGCATGTTCAGCCATGAACTCATTGAATGGCGGTGCAGGCTCGAAGGGCCGAATGGCCTACTCCTGCACCTATTTTCTATGTTTCTATGTTTCTATGACTCACAGGCTGTTGAGCGAAGTAAAAGAGGAAATAGCAGAGGCCTTGGCCATCATTTTCCAGTCCTCTTTGGATTTGGGCATGGTGCCGGAGGATTGGAGGACTGCTAATGTGGTACGTTTGTTTAAGAAGGGAGAAAGGGATAGGCCGAGTAATTACAGGCCTGTCAGGCTAACCTCAGTGATGGGAAAATTATTGGAAAAAATCAGGAAAGACAGGATCAATCTACATTTGGAAAGGCAAGGATTAATTAGTGACAGTCGGCACGGATTTGTTAAGGGAAGATCATGTTTGACCAACCTAAATGAATTTTTTGAGGAGGTAACCAGGAGGGTCGATGAGGGTAGTGTGTACGATGTAGTGTATATGGACTTTAGCAACGTTGTTGATAAGTTCCCACATGGTAGTCTGGTCACGAAGATTAACCCCCATGGGATCCAGGGTAAAGTGGCAAGTTGGATCCAAAATGGGCTTAGAGGTCGGAAACAAAGGATAATGGTTGTTGGATGTTTTTGTGAGTGGAAGGATGTTTCCATTGGGGTTCCGCAGGGCACAGTACTGGGTCCCTTGTTTTTTGAGATATACATCAATGATCTTAATTTGAATATAGGTAGTATGATTACGAAATGTGCAGATGAAACTAAAATTGTCAGCGTGGTTGATAATGAAGAGGAAAGCCATGGGCTACAGGAGGATATCAATCTACTGGTCAGGTGGGCAGAGCAGTGGCAAATGGAATTTAATTTGGTGAAGTATCCTTGGGGAGCACTAATAAGGAAAGGGTGTATACACTAACTGGTAGGCCAAATAAAAATGTAGATGAACAAAGGGACCTTGGAGTGATTGAAAACAGATCCCTGAAAGTACCAGGCCAGGTGCATAATGTGGTTAAGAAAGTTTACCGAATGCTTGCCTTTATTGGCCGTGGCATAAAATACAAGGACAGGGAGGTTATGCTTAAATTATATTATACTCTGGTTAGGCCACTGCTGGAGTACTGATTGCAATTCTGGTCGCCGTATTATAGGAAGGAAGTGATTGCACTCGAGAGGGTGCAGAGGAGATTTACTAGGTTGCAGCCTAGAATGGAGAATCATAACTATGAGAAAAGATTGAATAGGCTGTGTTTGTTCTCATTGGAACAGAGGAGGCTGAGAGAAGACCTCATTGAGGTGTACAAAATTTTGTGGGAGCTGTAAATAGTGGATAGCAGGGACCTATTTCCGTTGGTGAAGGGGTCAATTATGAGGGGGCATATTTTTAAGGTGGTTGGTTGAAGGTTCAGCGGAAATTTGAGGGGCGGCTTTTTCACACAGAGGGTTGTGGGGGTCTGGAATGTTGGTGGATGCAGAAACCCTCATCACATTTAAAAGGTGCTTGGTTGTGCATTTAAAGTGCCGTAAGCTGAAGAGTTACGGACCTAGGGCTGGTAAGTGGGATTAGATGGATAACCTCTTGTTGGCTGGCGTAGATACGATGGTAAATACTGCAGTGAATTGAATCGGCCAGGGTGATCGCCTGGACTAGTTTCGATCACCTGGATGGGTCGGAGAGGAATTTTCCCAGATTTTTTTCACTAATTGGCCTGGGTTTTTATCTTGTTTTTGCCTCTCCCGGGAGATCACATGGCTCCGGTTGGGGTGAGTTTAGAATGTTTCAGTGTCAGGGGTGTCGCAGTTCTGTGGGGTGGACTGGATGGGCTGGATGCTCTTTATCTGTCTGCCATTGTTCATTGTTCATTGTTTTATATGTAACCTTCAGGGCTGCTGACCGAGGGCCGTGCGGCTCTTTGTCGGCCGGCGCGGTCACGATGAACCGAAATGGCCTCCTGTGCTGTAAATTTCTGTGTTTCTATTCAATGATTTGCCTCCTAGGTCTCTCCGTTTTGTTTCCTGTTTAAAATTGTACTATTTAGTTCCTATTCTCTCTCCACATTCTTCATCTCAAAATTTATCCCTTTTTAACTCTGTGTTAAATTTCATTCGCCACGTGTCTGTCCAGTCTATCTCTGTCATCCTCATGTCTGTTACTATCCTTTTCATTGTTAACTGCATTTCCAACTTTTGTTTCAGCTGCAAACTTTGAAATGATGCCCTGTGTCTCCAAGTCCAGGCTATTAATATATATCAAAAAGTGCAGTAGTCGGAATACCGACACCTGGGGAATACCAGTGTCTGCGTCCCTCCAGGCTATAAAACAACCGTTTACCACCACTCACTGCTTTTTAACCCTTAGCCAATTATATACCCATGCAGCCACTGTCCCCCTAATCCCATGGCCATTAATTCTGTTAACTTTTGTTAATAAGTCTAATTATGTGATCCTTTGTCAAGTGCCTTTTGAAAGTCCATACATGCAGCATGGACCATTCCTTCATCAAAGAACTCGATCCAATGAGTCAAATATGATTTGCCTAAACAGTGTCCTGGTCGTTTTCACAATGGGCGTGCAGTCCCTCCAAACCTCCATTCCTCCACTTCACACCCTGAGGGCCGTTCGCTCCTTCATTGAACAGAAAACCAACATGTTCCCATTCTCCACCACTCGCCTCTGCCTGGCTGAAAATATTCTCCCATTGAATAACATCTCCTTCGACTCCACTCACTTCCTCCAAATAAAATGTGTTGTTATCGGAACGCGTCTGGATCCTAGCTATGTGTGTCTTCCGTTTTTCTTCCAATTCTGTCTTTCTTTCCTTCCGTGGGATAGATGGAACATTCTTTGCTGCCGTCCTGCTCAGGTCCCCTCCCTCAACTCTTTATCTGGTCCATCGATGACTGTATTGGGGCCGGTTCCTGCTCTCGCCTCGAATTACAAATTGCTTCCAATTCCCAGCCTGCCCTCGCCTTCACATGGTCCATCATCGAATCATCACTTCTCTTCCTCGACTTCTCTATCTCGACATCTGGGGAAAAGCTACCGACCAATATTCACTTTCTGCCCACTGACTCCCACAGGTACCTGGACTACACTTCCTCCACCCACTTCCTGTAAGGACTCTCTACCATTCTCCCAATTTCTCCATGTCTGTCACATCTGTTCTGATGGTGACACATTCCAAAACCATGTTTCCGATATGTCTTCCTTATTCCTCACCTGAGGATTACCCTCCATCGTTTTTGACGGGCCACTATCCGTGTCCGTCACATTTCCTGCACTTCTACTGCTACCCTTCCCCTCCCTCCCAGGTTCCCCTTCCTCCCAGGATACGGTTTGCCTTGTCTTCACCTTCTAAACCACCAGCCCTTACATTCAAAAGATTATTCTCCACCTCCAGTGCGATGCCACCACAAAAGGCATCTTTCTCTCCCCTCCCATTTCAGCATTCTGAACCCTCCGTGACACACTGGTTCACTCCTGACCCACCCCCAATACTACCAGCCCCTTCCCACGGAACCCTCCCGTGCAAGCACAGGAGATGGGACACCTGTCTTTCTGCAACCTCTGTTCGCACCATGCATGAACCAAAACTCTCCTTCCAGCAGAAACAGCCATTCACTTGTACTTCTTACAATTTAGTATCCTGTATTTGCTGCTCATCAGTTGGCCTTCGCGATATTGGGGAGACAATGCAGATTAGGTGACCACTTTGTGGAACAGCTCTGTCCAGACAGCGTCAGGGAAGTCACGCCCACACAAAGGTCTCTGTCTTTTTCATTGAAATTACATGTTAAAATATTTTAAAACATTTTAAAACTTCTAAATCCACTAAAACGTTTAATTAAACAGGTCACTGGACTTATTGCATATATCAGCATTTTATTTTATTTTGTCATCCAAACTGACAATTTATTGGTATTTATTTACACAACTTCCTGTTTAGAGGCAGACATGTAATCCATACAATATAATAACTGTTAATTTTACACTGCTATTAAAATATACATTAGCATACAAGCATTACCGATAAGGCTGAGTGCTTGAATACACTACACTACATCGTATGCACTACCCTCACCAATCTTCCTGGTTACTTCCTCGAAAAATTCAATCAGGTTAGTGAAACACGATCTTCCCATAAAAAATCCATGCTGACTGTCCCTGATTAATCCTAGCCTTTCCAAATGTAGATTTTCTCCTGTCCTACAGGATTTTTTCCAATAATTTTCCCACCAGTGAGGTTAGACTGACAGGCCTGTTATTACTCAGCCTAGCCCTTTCTCCTTTCTTAAACAAGAACACCACATTAGCAGTCCTCCACTCCTCCGGCACCATGCCTGAATCCAAGGAGGACTGGAAAATGATGGGTCAAAGCCCCTGCTATTTCCTGTTTTAATTCGCTCAACAGCCTGGGATACATTTCATCTGGGTCTAGGGACTTATCCACCTTCAAAGATGATAAACCCCTTAATACCTCCTGTTGAGTCCTTAACTCTTAAACATAATCACACGAGGTACGTATTGCAGACACAGTCACTCTGTGACCTTCACCTTTATTGTCTGGACCAAGGAGTCCTGATCTTGCGAGGGACCGGCCCTTATATACCTGAATCTCCAGGTAAGGAGTGTCTCCCACAAGTACACCCCCTGTGGTCAAGGTGTGCATTTCTAGTATGTACAGTATGTAGTGGTTACATGAGGGTTACAATTGTATAAGGGTTACAATAGTATGCTGGTTACATACATGACATCACCTCCCCCTCACGTCTTTTTGACTCAAAGGTTAAGTCTATCAGGTGGTCGATGCTCTCTCGTGGAGCGCCGCAGTTGAGGCTCTGGTGGCTGAGCCTTGGCATACATTTGTGTCAGCTGAGGTGATTCCGGCTTGTCCGGGCTGGCCGCAGGAACTGTGCATGCTGGTGATTGTCCTTGTTGCTCATCCACTGGCAGTGATGTGGTTGACATCTCATGCTCTTCTTCAAATTCATCTGTGTCTATGCTGAACCTTTTCTTTACTTGGTCCAAGTGTTTGCGGCATATCTGCCCATTATTGAGTCTGACCACTATGACCCTCTTTACCAATTACGATACCCTCTAGCCACTTGGGTCCCAATGCATGGTTAAGTACAAATACCGGATCATCCATTTCTATACACCTCTCCCTTGAGTTACGATCGTGGCACTCGGTTTGGGACTGGCGCTTGCCCTCAACAATGTCTGCCAGGATTGGGTGGCCGGGACCTATAGGCCAGTAGGAGGCACGATCGGCGGTACTGCAGAGAGGGCCCTTGGATGCAGAGCATGCCTTGCGTTATGACTTGGACCGCATGTTCCACCTGGCCATTGGAAGCTGGCTTGAACGGCGGCAACCGGACATGTTTGATGCCATTACCCGACATAAACTCCTGGAATTCATGGCTGGTGAAACACGGGCCATTGTCGCTTACCAGAATGTCCGGTAAGCCATGGGTCGCAAAAACCGTGCGCAGGCTCTCCACAGTGATGGATGTTGTGCACGAGTTTAATATGATGCACTCGATCCATTTCGAGTATGCATCGACAATTATCAAGAAAATTTTTCCCATGAACGGGCCCGCATAGTCCATGTGAATGCGTGATCAAGGCTTGTTGGGCCAGGGCCATGGGCTGAGCGGGGCCTCCCTGGGGGCGTTGCCCAGCTGGGCACACGTCGTGCACCTGCGAACCCAGTGTTCCAGGTCTGGGTCAATACCCGGCCACTATACATGTGACCGGGCAATTGCCTTCATTAGCACAATTCCAGGGTGCTCGCTGTGGAGTTCCTTGATGAATGCTTCCCTCCCCTTCTGGGGCATGACCACTCAGCTGCCCCATAGCAGGCAGTCGGCTTGGATGAAGAGCTCATCCATCCGTCTCTGAAATGGTCTGACCTCCTTAGGGCACGCCCTGTACATGAGCGCCCAATCCCCAGTCAGGACACATTTCATTATCATGGATAGGAGGGGGTTCCTGTCGGTCCAGAGTTTGATCTGGCGGGTTGTGATGGGGGAGCCTACGGTGTCAAAAGCCTCAACGGCCATGACCATCTCGGCGCTTTGCTCCGTCGCCCCCTCAGTGGTGGCCAGGGGAAGCCTGCTGAGCAGGTCAGTGCAGTTTTCGGTGCCTGGCCGGTGCCGTTTGGTGTAGTCATACGCAGCCAGCGTGAGAGCCCAGCGCTGTATGCGAGCTGACGCATTTGCATTGACTGCCTTGCTGTCGGATAACAGAGAAGTTAACGGCTTGTAGTCCGTTTCTAACTCGAACGGTCTGCCGAAAAGGTATTGGTGCATTTTTTTCACACCATAAACGCAAGCGAGTGCTTCCTTTTCGACCATGCCATATCCACGCTCTGCCTGGGAGAGCGACCTGGAGGCATAAGCCACCGGTTGGAGTTTTCCGTCTCCATTACCCTGCTGCAACACACACTCAACCCCGTATGATGATGCATCGCATGTTAAAACCAGTTTTTTACAGGGGTCATACAATGTTAACAGTTTGTTAGAACAAAGTAGGTTCCGCGCCCTGTTGAAAGCCTGTTCTTGACAGTCCCCCGAAAACCATTCGCAACCCTTACGCAGGAGCACGTGTAACGGCTCCAACAATGTGCTTATGTTTGGCAGGAAGTTCCAGAAATCATTCAAAAGTCCCAGGAACAATCGCAACTCCGATGTGTTGCTGGGCCAGGGTGCACGACGGATCACCTCTGTTTTGGATTCGGTAGGCCGGATCCCGTCTACGGCAACCCTCCTGCCCAAAAACTCGACCTCTCGGGCCAAAAACACACACTTGGCCTTCTTCAGCCGCAGGCCTACCCGGTCCAGTCGGCGTAGCACCTTCTCCAGGTTGTGGAGGTGTTCCTCGGTGTCTCGACCCGTTATTAGGATGTCGTCCTGGAATACGATTGTGCCGGGAATGGATTTCAGCAAGCTTTCCATGTTTCTCTGAAAGATGGCGGCCACTGAACGGATGCCAAAAGGACACCTGTTGTAGATGAATAAACCCTTGTGCGTCGTGATGGTGGTCAGAAGCTTGGATTCTTCAGCCAATTCCTGAGTCATGTAGGCTGAAGTGAGGTCCAATTTAGTGAACAGCTTGCCACCTGCCAACGTGGCAAAAAGGTCCTCCGCTCTCGGGAGCGGGTATTGGTCCTGTAGTGACACCCGGTTGATGGTGGCTTTGTAGACACCACAGATCCTAACCGAGCCGTCCGCTTTAAGGACAGGAACAATGGGACTTGCCCAGTCACCGAATTCAACGGGCGATATTATGCCCTCTCTGAGCAGCCTGTCCAGTTCATTCTCGATTTTCTCAAGCATCACATACGACACCGCTCTGGCTTTGTGGTGCACTGTAAAACAGTGACCCGAATTTTTGTAGTACCTGTGAGCATGAGCTTCGCTCCACATATGAAATAGTGTGCACATCCTCCCATTTCCAGTTCATCTCGGCTAGCCAGCTCCTTCCCAAAAGCGCGGCGCCATTTCCTCGAATGATCCAGAGTGGCAGCCGGTTCTGTGACCCATTGTGTGTTACCACCATGTTTGCACTGCCTAGCACTGAAATGATCTCTTGGGTGTACATCCGTAGTTGCGTATTAATTTGTTCCATTTTGGGCCTGCTAGCTCTGTGTGGCCATAGTTTCTCAAATTGTTGTGCACTCATGAGGGACTGGCTAGCTCCCGTGTCCAGCTCCATGCGCACTGGGATGCCATTCAATAAAACTTTCATCATCATGGGTGGCGTTTTGGTGTATGAGCTGTGGACATCAGCCACATGAACCTGCTGAACTTCAGCATCCATGGCTTTACCCTAGGCATTGTCCTGCACTGCAAGCCCCTCGCCTGATTCCTCTGTCTCATAGATTAGCCTCGCTACCGGCTGTTTGCAAACCCTAGCCAAATGTCCTCTGGCATTACAATTCCTACAGACGAACTGCTGAAATTTGCAGCTTTTCACATAATGTCTGCCCCCGCATGTCCAGCATTGGCTGAGATCGTTGTTCACAAAAGGACTGTTAGCAGGCATTCCTCTCTGATTGTTCCCTTGGTTGTTTCTAAACACTCTGATGGTGGGTGTTAATGGTCCCCTTGATGGCGTGAATTGCCGCTCCCCTCGCCATTGTCCCTGTCGGGGGCCCACCTTAGAGTCGGTTTCAGCTTGGGCAGTCACAAAATGCCTTTATCTGACTGCTGCAGTTTCAAAATGCCTTTGCCTGACTGCGAGATCTTGAGCCGCGTTTATCACGTTAATTCCTTGGTCCGTCGCCATGTTGGACCCAGGACTACTTGCGTAAATTAGCTTGGTCTCTTCTTCCCCGGCTATGAAAGTTTGAGCTATCAATGCTGCCCCTTCTAGAGTTAAGTCCTTGGTCTCTATGAGCTTCCTGAAGATCCTGGCATGGCTAATGCCCTCAATGAAAAAATCCCTTAACATCTCCACCCTGCAGGCATCTGAGAACTTACAGAGGCTGGCCAAGTGCTGCAAGTCTGCCACGAAGTCCGAGATGTTTTGCCCTGCCCGACGTCGGTGTGTGTAGAACCGGTGCTGGGCCATGTGTATGCTGCTCGCCGGTTTTAAGTGTTCGCTGGTCAGCTGGCTGAGCTCTTTAAAAGACTTGTCGGCCAGCTTGTGGGGTGCGAGCAGGTCCTTCATCAGCACATACATTTTTGTCCCGCAGCTTGTTAGTAGATGCACCCTCCGCTTGTCAGCCGCATCCTCTCCCAGCCAGTCCTTCGTGACAAAGGTCTGCTGGAGTCTCTCCACAAAATCATCCCAGTCTTCACCCACACAGTAACGTTTCTCTGAGCTACCGGTGGCCATCCTCTGGGTTCAGTGATTCCCGTTTCCCGTCGCCAGGTGTTGAATCCTTAACTCTTAAATATAATCACACGAGACACGTACTGCAGACACAGTCACTCTGTGGCTTTCACCTTTATTGCCTGGACCAAGGAGTCCCGGCCCTGCGAGGGACCTCCCCTTATACACCTGAATCTCCAGGTAAGGAGTGTCTCCCACAAGTACACCCCCTGTGGTCAAGGTGTGCATTTCTAAATAAGTATGTACAATATGTAGTGGTTACATGAGGGTTACAATTGTATAAGGGTTACAGTAGTATGCTGGTTACATACATGACACCTCCTCTCTCACTATGTTTATTTCATCCAGAGTTTTACACAGTATCTGCATTGCCCCTTTCCTTTCTGTAAATGGGTGCAAAGTATTCATGAAGAACATCTTCTGCCTCCACACACAGATTACCCTCATGATCTCCAATAGCCCTACCCTTTCTTTAGTTATCCTCTTGCTCTTAATACATTTATAGATCATTGGAACAGTCAAGTTTAGAGGTTATGTTGTCGCCCCTCAAATCCGTGAACATCTTACCCACAACTCCAGGTTTGAATCTCAAGTTCCCGCCGCTGCCTCGACACTGAAATGGCCCTTATTGAAATCTCAAATTACATTCGATGTGACTGTGACCGTGGTAAACTATCGCTCATCATCCTTCCCAATCTGTCAGCTTCTCTTCCCACTCGCGCACCTTTATTCTGGAGACCCCCAATGATCGATCCTTGGCACCCTTCTATGTCACATCAACAGGCTTCCCCCCATCGATATCATCCTTTGGTCCCCACCATGAACTCCATTCTCTAACTACCACACCATCCATCCTCACTGGCAACTGTCTGAGACTCTACCAGACATTTCGCAACCTTGGTGCGTTATTTAACTCCGACATGAGCTTCCGACTACATTCCTGCTCCATCACCAAGACCGACTACTTCCAGCTCTGTAACATTGCACAACTTGCCTCTGGCTCAGAGATCTGCTGCTGAAACCCTCATACATGCATTTTCTACCTCTAGACTTGACTATCCCAATGCTCTCTTAGCTGGCCTCCCATCCTCCAACCTTCACAAACATTAAGGACAAGAAGATTAATTAGACGGCGATATCAAAAACTGTGCTACAAGCAAAGTGATAAAACTCCGAGAGTGGCTCATCTGCCGACCACTCACTGCTTCTCCACTCAATCCACTTAACACAGAAATCCCAAGGGTCTGCATTGGGGCAACCAACAAAACACGCAAGAAAGCTCGACACTGTCCAAACATAACCGTCTATGTCCTTGGTGCCCGTGCAACATTATCCATGCCTTTGATCCCCACTGCAGCATTAACTTTATTCAGGATGTCTTATAGCCACCCTCTGTGACTGGGGGCTAGTCAGTAACAACATAGCAACACATCATCGCCTAGATTCCCTCCCAGACACACACCATCTTTCCTGCATGTTTAATTGAAACTGTGATGCTCCATGTTGCATTAAACCCAAGGGATCAAACCCCATGTCATTCCTCATGCTTTCCTGTTTCCGCATGTTTCTTCTCTTTCAGCAGCAGAGGTGGAAGCAGCAACAGATTCACCAACACTAAAGACTACTTATTGCCTTACCAAAGAGACTGTGTTCACGGAAGTCTTTTCTGGCTGAGAATCGCGTGCGGGTCACGGCCAGTGTGGGCGCCGATTCCGAACCAATAGACCATCAGATTTCAGCTTAGCTTGGGCATCCACCGTGCTCCTTCAGCATTGATAGCTCAAAATCCGTGCATGCCTCATTCAACTTTGAGAGAGTCATCAGTTCAAGGATGGCCCGCCACTAACTCCTCAGTGAAAATAGTATTTGTTTTATTTAACCTCGGAATGTGGGCATCGCCATTTGCAACTGAATGTGCAAGGGCTGCAGAGCTTTGATGTGATCCGTTGATTGTAGGATCATGAACATTATGTTTACATCATGCTGTTCCCACTGTTTAGCATGTATGTAGGCCTGTGCCATAGCTTTGCCAGAATGGCCCTCATTTTCAGTGCTGCTTCCGGCAAGCTATCCCACACACATTATTGAACTAGGATTGGTCATCTGGCTTGATTGTGACATTGAGGAGTGAGGGACATGCCAAGCCGTGCGTTTACACATTGTGGTGTAATAAAATTCTGCTCCAGCTGATGGGCCCCAGCACCTCATGGATGCTCAGTTTTGAGTTGCGCACGGTGGTACTGCGACATGACACGATGGAGGGTGTCCTCAGTTTGAAGGAAGAACCTGGTCTCCACAAGGACTGCGGTGGGCACACCTAAGAGTACAGTTATGGAGAGAAACATCTGCGACAGGTAGATGCGTGAGAATGAGACGGTGAATGTTATTCCATCGTCTTTATTTCTCTCTCCGCTTGCCACAATCCCAGTGTGTCGGTTATGTCCTTCAGCTCTCGGTCACTTACGATGATTCAGATTGTACCGAGCCACTCTTGGTGATGGACCTTGACGTTCTCCATCCAGTGTATATTCCGTGCCCTTGCTACCCTCAGTGCTAGATCTGGTCCTGTGAAATGAGACAGGAATAATAAACGATCTCCAAGCAAAAGATCCTCTAGGAATGAGTGATCACAGTATGGTTGAATTTGTAATACAGATTGAGGGTGAGGAAGTAGTGTCTCAAACGAGCGTACTATGCTTAAACAAAGGGGACTACAGTGGGATGAGGGCAGAGTTGGCGAAAGTAGACTGAGAACACAGACTAAACGGTGGCACAATTGAGGAACAGTGGAGGACTTTTAAGGAGCTCTTTCATAGCGCTCAACAAAATATATTCCAGTGAAAAAGAAGGGTGGTAAGAGAAGGGATAACCAGCCGTGGATAACCAAGGACATAAAGGAGAGTATCAAATTAAAAATCAATGCATATAAGGTGGCCAAGGTTAGTGGGAAACAAGAAAATTGGGAAAATTTTAAACGACAGCAAAGAATGAAAACAATAAAGAAAGGAAAGATAGATTATGAAAGTAAACTTGCGCAAAACATAAAAACAGATAGTAAAAGTTTTTACCGATATATAAAACGGAAAAGAGTGACTAAAGCAAATCCCCCTTAGAAGATGAGAAGGTGGATTTAATAATGGGAAATGTGGAAATGGCTGAGACCTTAAACAATTATTTTGCTTCAGTCTTCACAGTGGAAGACACAAAAACCATGCCAAAAATTGCTGGTCACGGGAATGTGGGAAGGGAGGACCTTGAGATAATCATTATCACTAGGGGGGTAGTGTTGGACAGGCTAATGGGACTCAAGGTAGACAAGTCCCCTGGTCTTGATGAAATGAATCCCAGGGTAGTAAAAGAGATGGCGGAAGTTATAGCAGATGCATTCGTTATAATCTACCAAAATTCTCTGGACTCTGGGGAGGTACCAGCGGATTAGAAAGCAGTTAATGTAACGCCTCTGTTTAAAAAAAGGGGGCAGACAAAAGGCAGGTAACTATAGGCCAGTTAGTTTAACATCTGTAGTGGAGAAAATGTTTGAAGCTATCATTAAGTAAGAAATAGCGGGACATTTAGATAGGAATAGTGCAATCAAGCAGACGCAACATGGATTCATGAAGGGGAAATCATCTTTAACTAATTTACTGGAATTCTTTGAGGCTATAACGAGCATGGTGGATAGAGGTGTACCGATGGATATGGTGTATTTGGATTTCCAAAAGGCATTCGATAAGGTGCCACACAAAAGGTTACTGCAGAAGATAAAGGTACACAGAGTCAGAGGAAATGTATGAGCATGGATCGAGAATTGGCTGGCTAACAGAAAGCAGAGAGTCGGGATAAATGGGTCCTTTACGGGTTGGAAATCGGTGGTTAGTGGTGTGCCACAGGGATCGGTGCTGGGACCACAACTGTTTACAATATACATAGATGACCTGGAAGAGAGGACAGAGTGTAGTGTAACAAAATTTGCAGATGACACAAAGATTAGTGGGAAAGCAGGTTGTGTAGAGGACACAGAGAGGCTGCAAAGAGATTTAGATAGGTTAAGCGAATGGGCTAAGGTTTGGCAGATGGAATACAATGTTGGAAAATGCGAGATTATCCACCTTGGGGAAAAAAAACAGTAAAAGGGAATATTATTTGAATGGGGAGAAATTACAACATGCTGCAGTACAGAGGGACCTGGGGGTCCTTGTGCATGAATCCCAAAAAGTTAGTTTGCAGGTGCAGCAGTTAATCAGGAAGGCGAATGGAATGTTGGCCTTCATTGTGAGAGGGATGGAGTTCAAAAGCAGGGAGGTCCTGCTGCAACTGTACAGGGTATTGGTGAGGCCGCACCTGGAGTACTGTGTGCAGTTTTGGTCACCTTACTTAAGGAAAGATATACTAGCTTTGGAGGGGGTACAGAGATGATTCACTAGGCTGATACCGGAGATGAGGGGGTTACCTTATGATGATAGATTGAGTAGACTGGGTCTTTACTCGTTGGAGTTCAGAAGGATGATGTGTGATCCTATAGAAACATTTAAAATAATGAAAGGGACAGACAAGATAGAGGCAGAGAGGTTGTTTCCACTGGTCGGGGAGACTAGAACTAGGGGGCACAGCCTCAAAATACGGGGGAGCCAATTTAAAACTGAGTTGAGAGGGAATTTCTTCTCCCAGAGGGTTGTGAATCTGTGGAATTCTCTGCCCAAGGAAGCAGTTGAGGCTAGCTCATTGAATGTATTCAAATCACAGATAGATAGATTTTTAACCAATAAGGGAATTAAGGGTTATGGGGAGCGGGCGGGAAAGTGGAGCTGAGTCCACGGCAAGATCAGCCATGATCTTGTTGAGTGGCGGAGCAGGCTCGAGGGGCTAGATGGCCTCCTCCTGTTCCTAATGCTTATGTTCTTATGTTCTTATGTTCCTCCGAGTGGTAATCAACATGGAGGAGTACTGATTCATCAGCTGAGAGAGGGCAGTCGATGTTACTCAGTGTGAGTATCCTTGCCACGTTCAACGTGAACCCATGAGATTTCATGGAGTCTGGAGTCAATGATAAGGATTCCCAGGGACTGACCACCTGACTATAAAGTACTATGCCCAGTCTCTGGTGGGTCCCTCTGACTGGTGGGAAAATATTTATCCAGGGATGATGATGGGCGAATCTGGACATTCTGTGAGTCTGAGTAGTGTCAGTCTGTTGTGTGACAAGTCAATGGGATGGGGCTCGCTCCCTGTGCACAAGTCCCCAGATATCGATCAGGAGGAGTGTGCAGAATTCACTGGGCTGGTTGTGCCTTTGTCGGGTTCACTTCTACATGTATCAACTGAGTGGGCCATCTTTCATTTATTCTGTGCAGCTCTTTGAAAGAGCTGCGTGTTGTGCTAGACAACTGCAGAGGCCAGCAACAATGTCCTTCAATATAGTTTTCCAATGCTTCCATTACACCAGCAAAAAATTTAAATATACAGCTCATATCGTGGGAAAAACTCAAATAAATTGTCTAAATTAATTTTAATCTCAAGGAGGCTGAGATACGAGAGGGATGAAAGTTATGCTACAATTGTTCAGAGCCTTGATCAGACCACAGCTAGATTACTGTTTGCAGTTTTGAGCAGGAGATTATGGCCGAACACTTGAGGTGAGAGCTTCCCGCGGGCAGATGCCTCCGATCTGGAACATTTCTGGAAATCTATCTGGTAATCCTGGAGGTTCGGAGACATTTGGTCCTCTGCATAAAGGCCTGCATCGAGGTCCACATATTCGAGGGACTTAGGCACTTCGTACGCATCCCTGGGGCCACGTGGTCCGGCTCAACCAATCAAAGTAGTGGTATTCCCATTGATACTTGTGGTGAGCTCTGTGTGTACGGAGTCACAATAACTGTGAATGGGACTAACCCCAAAACGCTTAAAATAAATTAAAAAACATGTTTAAAATAAATCAAATTGGAATTTAGTTAATTAATTTTAACACAAACTTAATTATTTGAAAAATAAATTTACATATTTTAAAGGGTCTAAAAATAAACTTACCTTATATAAGATGATTTTTAATGTTTAAATTGGGGGAAAATGTATCATTCTGTTCTTTCAAAGGCTTACGCTGATAAAAGCAAGCCTTACGCCTGATTTTATCAGTTTTGTGAATTTCTTGGGCAATCACTGGGCAGGTGGGCGAATCGCCCAATATTCCACGTGTGGAAACCCTTCACTTCTTGATGCATCCAATCTGTCAGGAGGTATCTTGACAGATTGCATGTTCCAGGTTTAGGTGCATGCACTTCACATGCCTAAACTCGGAACTTGCGGGGCCCCTACAGACACATGCGCACCACGTACACGCCCGTGGGGGCTGCGAATTCAGGGCCATTGCTTTTGGTGGGGGTGCAATGCTGATTCACCAGAATGATGTAAAGGTGGTTATGAGGACAGGCTGCATAAACTTCGGTTGTATTTCCTTGGGTTTGGCCGTTTGAGGGGGCCGTTCAATGGATCAATTTAAACTGATAAAAAGAAGGATTTGATGGTGTAGAATTAAAGAAATTAGTTGCACTGGCGGGGGAATCTGGAACAAGCAGCATAATATACAATTAGAGATAGGCCGTTCACGGTGAAATTAGGAAACACTTTTTGACACAAAGGGTAGTGGAAATCTCGAAATCTCTCCCCAACAAATGCTGTTGATGCTGGGGGTCTATTTGTGCTCACAGAGCTTTGTAAGGACTGAGCGAGTTTTGTGCAGAGGGTTATCATTGTATATAAAATAAAATGGGATAAATAAAGCTGAGGTATAATTCAATCCTGATTTAATTGAATGACGGAGCAAGATCAAGTGATGGATACCTGCAGAGATTTTTCTCCATAAACTACAATGCCAGGCACCTTCTACAGATAAACCATCTCTAGATTTGGATCAGGTTGGCTTTGCATAGGAACACTAGGACTAGGAGCAGGTCATTCAGTCCCTCGAACCTGCCATTCGTCCTATTAGATCGCAGATGATCTGCATCTTAACTCTGGTTACTCACCTTTCTTCCGTATCACTTGATACTCTTACCTGAATTTGGGCTCGGAGACTTCCACCGGGAGAATGGCTCGGAACCGCAACAAAAATACAAAACTAGCTGATGGTCCTGGATTTTCATAGACTGGTGCTCCTGGGCCTCTCCCCGTACACCTGCAGGAAAGCCCACATATCCCAGGTCGTAATGCGGCTTGCCAGTGCTCCTGGGTCACGTGGGCCAGTTCGACCAATTAGAAAGATGGCTCACTATTATGCTTACAGGGATTCAATTTACGTTTGGAATCCGTATAAGCATAATAGAAAGAAACGTAAAAAACATGTTTCGCAAAACGTAAATAAAAATAAAAATTACATGTTCAAACTTAATTATATTACCTGTACTATCAAATTAAATATTTAAAATAAAACATTTCTTTTGAATAATAAGTACAACAGTTTTAAAAGGGCTAAAAATAACCTATAACACATTGTTAAATTTTTTCTGCTGAAATAATTTTTTGAAGATATTTATTTTCATCCTTACGCTGGTAAAAGAAGCTCCCTACACCTTATTTTACCAGGAGTAAGGGTTTTGCGGGCATTGTCTGGGCAGTATTTGGGAAAATATCCCCACTCTCCGCCAGAAAATGTCCATTACCCATTTGCAGCGGCCATGTGGTCATAAGCCCAGGTCACAATAACTATCGCAGTTTAAACAACTCCAAATGTCTCCCAGTATCCAAAACCTGTCGGGGAGGGAGTGTCACATTGCTATGCCCCATTATTATTATTTATTTATTCGTTCACGGGATGTGGGCATTGCTGGCAAAGTCAGCATTTATTGCCCATCCCTAATTGCCCTTGAGAAGGTGGTGGTGAGCCGCCTTCTTCAAACGCTGCAGTCCGTCGGGTGAAGGTGCTCCCACAGTGGTGTTAGGGAAGGAGTTCCAGGATCTTACCCAAGTGACGATGAAGGAATGGTGATATAATTGCAAGTCAGAATGGTGTCTGACGTGGAGGGGAACTTGAAGATGCTGGTGTTCCCGTGTGCCTGCTGCCTTTGAGCTTCTAGATGGTAGAGATCGCGGGTTTGGGAGGTGCTGCCGAAGAAGCCTTGGTGAGTTGCAGCAGTGCATCTTGTAGATGGTACAAACGGCAGCCACAGTGCGCCGGTGGTGGAGGGAGTGAATATTGATGGTGGTTGATGGGTGACAATCAAGCGAGTTGCTTTGTCCGGGATGGTGTCGAGCTTCTTGAGTGTTGTTGGAGCTGCACTCCTCCAGGCAAGTGAAGAATATTCCATCATACATCTTTCCTGTGCCTTGTAGATGATGGAAAGGCTTTGGGGAGTCAGGAAGTGAGTCACTCGCCACAGAATACCCTGAGTCTGACCTGCTCTTGTTGCCACAGTATTTACTGACTGTTTCATTTATGTGTATGGTCACTGGTGAACCTCAGGATGTTGATGGAACAGTGAAAAAGTGCTTGCTGATTTCCCTCCTGAATTGCCTAACTCTAACTTTAAAATTGTGTCCCTTTCCTTATTGATCCCAACATCAGAGGAAATAGTTCCACAGTATCAACCCAACTAGGCTAAAATATACCTTTATCAATTTTAGACACCTTGCTCAAACACCCCTCAATCTGCTGCACTCAGGGGAATACAAACTATGTTTATGCACCATCTCCTCATCATTTGATATTCTAAGTCCGGGTATTAATCCGGTGAACCTGCACTGCATCTCCAGCGTTGTCACCATATCCTTCCTGAGGTGCGTGTCGAAAACACAAATGTGGTCCTCCATAGGGGTGTGAACAAGACTCCATACAACTGAAGTGTAACATCCACACCTCTGTATTCCAGACCTTTGAGATAAAGCAAATATGCCACGACCAATTGTGATTACTTTTTGTACCTGCCTATCAGCTTTCAATGATTTGTGTACATGGACACCCGAATCAGTTTGCTCCTCTACTGATCCTATTTTCTCAACGTTTAGAAAATTCACTGATTTTTGTTCCTTGTGTCCATGTAGATAACCTCGCATTTGCCCTTGTTGGATTCCATGTGCCATATTGTTGGTCGCTCTCTTCTTTGGTTTATGTCCCTCTGAAACTGTCTGCTTCCACCAGCTCTACTTACCGCCCCTCCTGACTTAGTCTTATCCACAAACGTGACGGTGTACAGTGCCCGAAGCCCATTATGTCCCAATCACTGAGGCTGCTAAAGAGTGGAACTGAAAGAAGTTGACCAAGATGAATTTCTAGTGTTGAGTTGTTCTCACTTTTTTAATTAATTTAAGAATTACAGAAAAGGGATAATTTAATAGAATCTTCAACTCATCTCTGAACTTGTGCTGTGTCACTGCATAAATACAGGTGTTTGAAACATGAACCCTAACTCCCGTATATACACAGGTAGATACACAGCCTTATATCCCATGTAGCCCATTCGCCAATAAATACAATATATCATATATAGCGCCCAAAATAGTATGAAATTCCCCGAGACAGCATACAGTATAATCATTGATTTCCTGCGGTTCTCCATCTCTGGGTCACTGGGAATCTCCTCACCGACGGGACTCCGGAGTCTCCTGCGGGCTCTGCTGACCACAAAAATATACCTGGCCGTTAAAGCATTGAGCACCAAGACCAAAATAAAAGGAATGCATGGATTTACAATATAATGAAAGAATTCAATTGCACCCCAAACTATTGACAATGAAACACCATTTTTTACAATGCAAAACCAGGATTGGTTGATGAACCAGTATCTACTCGTGTACATAAAGAGCCAGAAAGTATTTTTTAAAAAGGACATCATAGTAATTGTTGATATAACCACCAGCACCGTTTTCTCCACACAGTATTTAGTTTTCAGTTTCTGGCAGCAAATGGCTATATATCGATCAAGTGTAAAACTGACCGTGAACCAGACAGAACAGTCTGTGACTGTGTAAAGCAGCATAGCGTGGATATTGCACACTGGGATAGACTGCATGAAAAGGAACTCTGCATAATAAACAACAGGGATATGTCTCAGCATCAGATCGAGGATAACGACCAGTAGATCTGCTGCTGCCATGGCCACCAGGTAGTGAGTGACACATTTGGAGAGACCGCACTTTCCCCGAGACAGGATTACAATCGTCACCACATTAACTGTAAGGAATGAAATGAGAAAGGATCAGAATCAGAGCAAAATAAAAATAGCAAATTCTGGAAACACTCAGTAGGTGAGGCAGCATCTGTTGAGTGAGTTAACGGTTCAGGTCGTTGGCCTTTCGTCGGCATGAAGGCGAATGTTTGATGGAGTTATTGGTGCAAGGAAAACCATTATTTTACCCGTGAAAAGCACTGTTTGCTCGCCACATTTGATCTATAATAAAATAACCAATTTTGCATTGGAAATCATTAAATGGTTGACATAAAATATACCAAAGGAATAGCATAATGAAAATTAAACAGAAAATGATCTGGGGTAAAGATGAGCTCCTGCCCCACTTTATTTGTCCAAAGCAACATGTGCTGTAGTAGGAAACCGAACTGTAAAGTCCTGTCCCTGCAGTACAGACTCACACGAGGCACATGTTGAAGTCAAGGTCACTCAGGACCTGCACCTTTATTACACAGCACTCGAATGCCACACTTGCCTGGGACCTGTCTCTCTATACCTGTCTGGGACAGGTATCCAGTGTTTCCTGCAAGTGCACCCCTGGTGGTAAGGTATGCTGGTGGTTACAGGTCATATCTAGTTACAGTCATGTGTAGCATGATAAGATACAATTGTGTACAGTAGTGTGAGATACATGACATCCCCCTCCCCCAAGGTCTTATTGTCTTTATAGGTTCAGTCTCTCAGGTGGTTTACGCTCTCGCGTGGAGCATCTTAGTTGTGGTTCAGTTGTTTGCCTTGGTGCCTGTATTTCTTTGGTGTGGTTGCTGGTATCTTGCCTGGGCTGTCTGTTTCGTTTAGTGTGATTGTTGGTGTCTCGCCTGGGCTATCTGTTGGGATTGCCCTTTCCTCAGGTTGTTCCCTCTGTCTGTCCACCAGGTGTGGTGTGAGTTCCACATTATAGTCTGCCTCTGGTTCAGCAGTGTTGTTGGTGAATCTGCTTTTGACTTGGTCTACATGCCTCCGGCAGGTTTTGCCATTGTCCATTTGTAATACCAGTCGCCTGTTTCCTTCCTTGCCCGTTACTGTCCATGCAAGCCATTTGGGACCCCTGCCATAGATTTGTACAAACACTTTGTCCCCTATCTCATTCCACCTCCCCGTCAAATTTCGGTCATGGTACTCGGTTAGCTTACGGCACTTTGCCTCAATGATTTCATGCATGTCTGGGAGGATTAATGAGAGTCTTGTCTTTAAGGTCCTTTTCATCAAGAGTTGCGCGGGGGGAGCCCCAGTCAATGAATGCAGACGAGATCTGTATGCCAGTAGCAGTCGCGACAGCGTGGGACCTTGGATTTTGAGCACGCCTTGTTTAATGATTTGCACTGTTCACGTTGCCTGGCCGTTGGAGGCCGGCTTGACCGGTGCCGTCTTAATATGATTTATGCCGTGGTCATTTAAAAATCTTGGAATTCTGCGCTGGTGAAGCACGGACCATTATCACTGACCAATATGTCAGGGATTCCGTGCGTTGCAAACATGGTTGCGAGGCTCTCTGCAGTGGTGGAGGTGGTGTTCAAGTTTAAAATGGTGCATTCGATCCACTTTGAAAATGCATCTACAACTCGGAGGAACATTTTGCCCATGAATGGGCCCGCATAGTCTACGTGCACCCGCGACCACAGTTTTGTGGGCCAGGGCCAGGGGCTCAGGGGAGCCTTCCTGGGGGCATTACTTAGTTGGGCACAAATGGTGCACCTTCGGACGCAGAGCTCCAAGTTTGCGTCAATGCCAGGCCACCAGACGTGGGATCTGGCTATGACCTTCATGAGAACGATCCCCGGATGCTTGCGGTGGAGCTCCCGGACAAATGCCTCTCTGCCTCGCAGAGGCTTGACTACTCGGCTGCCCCACATTAGGCAGTCTGCTTGTAGTGATAGCTCATGCATGTGGAAGGGTTTTAATTCCTCGGGGCAGGCATCTTTTTACTAAGGATAACGTGGGGTCGCTGGCCATCCAGGCTCTGATTTGGCGAGCCATCATGGGCAAACCTGTGGACTCAAAGGCATTGATTGCCATGACTATCTCACAGTCCTGTTCGTCAGACCCTTCCATGGTCGCCAGGGGTAGCCTGCTAAGTGCGTCGGCACAGTTGTCTGTACCTGGTCTGTGCCTTATGGTATAGCCGTAAGACGCCAGCATGAGTGCCCACCGTTGAATTCGCGCCGAGGCGTTGGCGTTTATTGCCTTGCTCTTGGATAGAAGGGATGTGAGGGGCTTGTGGTCAGTTTCTAATGCGAACTTGGCCCCGAAAAGTTATTGGTGCATCTTTTTGACACCATACACGCACGCGAGCGCCTCCTTCTCCACCATACCGAACCCGCGCTCCGCCCGCGAAAGTGATCTGGAAGCATAAGCTATGGGTTGGAATTTGCCCGCACTATTGACATGTTGTAAAACGCACCCAACCCCGTATGCTGACGCATCACATGTAAGAACTAACTTTTTACCTGGATAAAGGAAAGTCAAAACACTGTTGGAACATAGAAGGTTGCGTGCCTTATTGAAGGCGCGTTCCTGGGCGTCCCCCCAAAACCAATTGCACCCATTTCTGAGTAGCACATGGAGAGGCTCCAGCAGCATGCATAAAGTTCCCAAAGTAATTGAGTAGCCCGAGAAAGGTGCACAGTTCTGAGACATTCCAGGCGAATTGCTTCTGTTTTGGACTCTGTTGGGCGGATTCCATCAGCAGCAATCCTTCTGCCCAAAAATTCAACCTCGGGTGCGAGAAACAGACACTTGGATTTCTTAACTCTTAGGCCTACCCGATCCAACTGCTTCAGTACTTCCTCCAAATTGCGGAGATGGGAGTTGGTGTCCCTGCCCGTGATAAGTATGTCGTCTTTAAATACAACCGTCCCCGGGATGGACTTGAGCAGATTCTCCATGTTCCGCTGGAATATAGCAGCTGCCGACCTGATGCCGAATGGGCATCGATTGTACATGAAAAGGCCTCGCTGTGTGTTGATGGTGGTGAGTAGCTTAGACTCTTCGGTCAGTTCTTGCGTCATATACGCAGATGTGAGATCTAGTTTTGAGAAAAGTTTTCCTCCAGCCAATGTGGCAAATAGGTCTTCCGCTCTGGGCAGCGGGTATTGGTCCTGTAGGGAGACTCGGTTTATGGTAGATTTGTAATCCCCACAGATTCATACGGATCCATCAGACTTCATGACTGGGACGATGGGACTTGCCCAGTCGCTAAATTCCACAGGTGATATAATGCCTTCCCGCAAAAGCCTGTCTAGTTCATGTTCAATCTTGTCTTTCATCACATAGGGCACAGCTCTAGCCTTGTGATGCACCGGTCTAGCATCCTGTGTGATGTAGATTTTGACTTTAGCCTCTTTGAAGGTGCCCACACCTGGCTGAAAGAAATGTTCAAATCGACTTAGAATTGTTGAGCAGGAGATCCGTTTCTCTGACGACATGGCGTGAACATCATCCCATTTCCAATTTAGTTTTGCCAGCCAGCTTCTCCCCAGCAGTGCTCCGGGAACAATCCACTGGGGAAGTTGGTTCACTGTCCCTTTCTGTGTGACTGAGAGCATGGCGCTGCTGAGGACTGGGACGATTTATTTGGAATAGGTCCTTAGTTTGATGTCGACCCTTGTGAATTTTGGTCTGTTGCTTTTGTGCGGCCACAGCTGTTCAAATTGTTGAGCGCTCATGAGAGATTGACTCGCTCCCGTATCCAGCTCCATGTTGACGGGTATCCCGTTGAGTAGGACCTTCATCATTATTGGAGGCATCTTGTTGTAAGAACAGTGGCCATTGATCGTGTTGACCCACTGTACCTCGGTGTCCCGGTTACTGTCCCCACCGTCTTCTGGTCCGCTTTCTGACCCTTCCAATTCGTATACCAGCCGAGCTGCTTTTTTCCTGCACATGCGGACCAGATGTCCTGTACAGCTGCAGTTTCTGCAAATGGCGTGCTGAAATCGACACCCCCTTGATGAGTGCCTTCCCCCACATCTCCAGCACAGACCGCTTCCATTGTTTCTGAAGGATAAGCTGCGTCTGGCTGATCCCTCTTGAGCTTCTCTCAGTTTGTAGTTGATTGCTCGCATTGTGGGTTGATGAGGTGTGAATGGCCGTTCACGTGGCCCTTGATGGCTTCTGGTGCCACTGCCTGCTGTTGAGGGTCTGCTCTCCTGCCTTTGTCTGTGTGTGGCGTAGCGGCTTGTTTCACGCTGTGAACCCCTTGTTCCGATGTTTCGTTAGTTGTCGTACCCGCAGTGTAGATCAACCTCGTTTCTTCTTCTCCTACCAAGAATGTCTGTGCAACCAGTGCTGCTGCCTCTAAGGTCAAGTTCTTGGTCTCTACGAGCTTTCGGAATATGCCTGCCTGGCCTATTCCTTCAATAAAAAAGTCTCTCAGTACTTCTCTCCTTAGTTCATCGGAGAACTCACATAAACTAGCCAACCTCCGAAGTTCCGCCATGAAGTCGGGTATGGTCTGGCCCACACAGTGTCTGTGGTTGTAGAACCTGTGTCTGGCCATGTGTAGGCTGCTCGCTGGCTTCAGGTGGTCTCTTACCAGTGTGCTCAACTCTTCAAACGACTTGCTTACTGGTTTCTCGGGTGCCAGCAGGTCCTTCATTAAGGCGTATGTTTTCGAGCCACAGCTGGTTAAGAGATGGGCTCTTTTGTCTGCCTTATCGTCGCCTAACCAGTCTTTGATTATGAAGTTTTGCTGGAGCCTTTCTGTAAAGTCCTCCCAATTATCTCCAGCATTGTATTTTTCATCTGAGCCATTTGTCGCCATTCTGTGGATTCTGTAATCCCATAACTCTTCGCCACTATAAAGTCCTGTCCCCGTAGTACAGACTCACACGAGGCACATGTTGAAGTCAAGGTCACTCAGGACCTGCAGCTTTATTACACAGCACTCGAATGCCACACTTGCCTGAGGCCTGTCTTTATATACCTGTCTGGGACAGGTATCCAGTGTCTCCTGCAAGTGCACCCCTAGTGGTAAGGTATGCTGGTGGTTACAGGTCATATCTAGTTACAGTCATGTATAGAATGGTAAGATACAGTTCTGTACAGTAGTGTGACATACATGACACGAACAGTACAGAATGTACCAAGCCAAGTTCTCGGAGTGTGTTGAGCTCGCAGTCACACTAATTGAATTGGGCTCAGTGGCACTGGATTGGCCAAGGTAAATGAGCCCGAGATCCGACTCCTAGTCACAACTCAGTGACTCCATATGAAATAAGGTGCCCAGTCAAGGTTCCTGCCCTAATCATCAAGTGACAGTGTCTTGCGGAGGAGGAACCAGCCCATGTATCCGCTCCTGTCAATTGTTCAATATCTGCTGCTGTAATGTACGTGTGCTGATTTCAGGTGAAAATACGCTCGCGTCAGCTGTAATAAGCTTCTTCAGACACCATCCCGACTCCGACATTAGGAATAGAGACTTAGAGGTGGAAGGTGAGAGGCACGTGTAACTAAACCTAGCTCAGATCAGCAACTTTAGTTCATATCATAGAATCTAAAAGGCACATGTCAGATCATTGAAAGATCAATCCGAATAGTCCCACTCTCCTGCTCCTTCCCCGTAACCCTGAAAGTTGCTCCTCTTCAAATATTTATCCAAGTGACTTTTGAATGTCACTGTTGAATCTGCTTCCATTTCCCTTTCAGTGAGTGTATTCGACAACAACTCTCTGTATAAAACAATTACTCCTTATCTCCAATACTATTTATTTTAAATCGGTGTCCTCTTGGTACTGACAATTATTGCCAGTGGAAATAGATTCTCCTTATTTACCCTAACAAAAACCCTTCATGATTTTCAATTCTATTAAACTCCCCCCTTAAACTTCTCTGCTCCAAGGAGAACAATCTCGACACCTCTAGTCCCACCGTGTTGAGGAGAATTCAAAATGACCCAAGTGAATTGAAACAAAGTTTTGAAAATTGACACGATGAAATGAGTTATAGTTGAACAGGGTATAATGAGAAGGGGCTGACAGAAGATATCTGGAAAAGCAGATCATGAGTGGACCACGGTTGGGAGCAGTATCGGTTGCGATAAAAGCTCGGGTATGTTGGAGAGCTGCTGTACTGACACCTGGAAGATTGGAAAGTGAATAAAAATAACTGTAGAAAATAACTGATAAAATCAATATTCGTTCAGTAATCATTCAATGTTAATCTTGAAAATGTATTCGCTAATCGTTACATGTTGAAATCAGAGCTTGGACATAACATGTATGTAATACACATACCTTTGTTCAAACTCTCCAATTTCTCGAAAAATCTTGACCAGAACCTTTCCCACAATACAACAGTGATTACACTTGCGAAATACTTCACTGGCTCTAAAGCATTTTGGGACATACTGAGACCGTGACATGTGCCATAGAAAGGCAAGTTTTAATTTTCTGTCTTCAGAACAGCCTCTCACTTCAGATCATTTGAAAATATGAAGGGCAATTTCAAAATATCGTGAATGTTTTATGAACAAAATATGCAAAAACATTTTGAAATGTGCTATCCTGCGGAGCGATGAGCTGTTAGTGAGTAATGAGGAGACAGCGGGGTGACTCACAATCGGAGTGGCTCGCAGACAGAGTGGATGCTGAGAATGTGGTGAGAGTAGGAATTCGGTCGAGAGGAGGAAGGTGATTCTAACACCTAGCTCGAATGAAGGAGTGAAGCCACAGAACATGAAGATACTAAGGTTAGTATCGAGATTCTTATCGAGAAATCTAACATTTAGTCTCTTTGAGTTTAGTATCTCAATAATTCTTGGAAGCTTGAGTAAGTAATGTAATCTTTGGTTATTACACTTTGAGGAGCGAATGCAGAAATAGCTGTGTATTGCGGCCACAGGACAGCTGGAATTCAATGTTGAGAAGTGTGAAGTGATACATTTTTGTCGGAAGAATCTGCAGAGACAATACATGCAAAATGGTGCAATGTTAAAGGGGGTGCAAGAACAGATAGACCTGGGGGAGCATGTACACAAGCCATTCAAGGTGGCAGGAGAGGTTAAAACAGCAGTTAATAATGCATATGGGACCCTGGGCTTTATAAGTGGAGACCTAGAGTACAAATGCCAGCAGGTGATAAACCTACATAAAACACGTTCAGCCACAGCTGGAGTATTGTGTGCAATTCTCGGCAACACTATTTGGGAAGGATGTGAATGCATTAGAGAGGGTACAGAAGATATTTACAATATAGTTAAACATACTTAAAAATAAGGCATGATTATAGCGTACTTAATGATAAGAATAGTGATGCTGTTGAACATGATTTATAGAAATCATAACCGAACCATTGAAACGTAGTGATACTATTGCTAACCTCTAAATAAGGGAGTGTAAGATAGCTAATGGAGTTGAATTATTTCCAATTGTACTGATCATCTGACTATCTGGATTCATTCTCTGACTCTCCATAACACAATATTTCTGTAGTGAAGATCAATGTTCTGCAAGGCAGATTTCTAGTTTGATGCATGTGATCAATGCAAATCACGGAGCACAAAATGTTCAACATGAAGACTCATCCAACAATACTGATGGTGTGATAACTTGAAAGAACGTTGAATGCCCCAAATCAAACAAATGGTGAGAAATGAAGACAGTGAGAAATGAGCTCAGACCAGTGAACAAGTGATTGGAAAACAATCATGTCAGGGGAAAGTGCTACGTTATTATCCATACAGCAGATTCAATACACTCAACAGAAGGAACCACAGGTATTGTGAAATTAATAAAGTCGAAGAGTGTTTGTAGAACTAACAGTTGAATATAGTGACTTACCTGGTCCAGTAACAGAAGCAAAAGCAGGAGAACAAATGTTAATTAAAATTAGCACTACCTAACATGGCTTACAGAGTTTACAACTTGATAGAAGGATTCAGCTGGTTCACTAACAGCAGGGAGGATGCGATAATGAACGGCAAGAACAGTAATACATTAAAGAAGGAATTGCATAAAACATATCTGGAAAGAGTGACTTACAAGGAACACCAAAAGCAGCCAGGACTGGATAGTAAATACTCTGTATATCCTGAAAAACAAAATGTATCTTGAGCAGTGTAAGTAAAGACCAGCCTGTCATTTTACTTTCTGCGAACTCAGATGATCTGTGGAACTCCAGCATTTCACTCCGAACCATGTCACCCTTTCTGTGGGGAAAACAGAGTCCGCTGACACTGCGAGACGAGCCCTCGTACGTACAATACTGGAAGCCCTCTCATGAGTCAATTATGGTCCATGTAGACTGACATTAATTACAATCACTGAACACACAGAGTCAGCTGTTCCCTTCCACTCCCAAACTTTTGATAGAACAAAGTACATTTATTACTTGTTATGTTAACGGCAGTGAGAAAACAGCAGAGCTCAGAATGTTATTCGATGAATTTATGGAAAAACCAGGAATATTACTCTGTGTGTCTTTGCATGCAGATGACAAGTGAGAGGAGGTCTGTTTACATTTCGAGACAGTTTCGGTGATACAATGTAATCCTGTGATATCCGTGAACTCCGGATCACTTTACAGTGGATCAATGTGTTTCTTTCTGAGCGGAACACTGGCTGACTCGCGGAAACTCTGCAAATATTAACACTTTTAGAGAACCATCTAAATAAAGAACCACTACCTACAACCTACTGTAAATACCTAACCATCTTTTGGTTCACCTACAAAGATTCACACTCTACCCCCGTACATAGTGTAAAATGTTATAGATTATTCTGGGAATATTATCACAATCCACTTTCCTGGGAGCATCCTGCAAATGTTGACTCAGTCCTACAAACACCTGTAAAGAATGACCAGTCTTCGTGATCCACCCTTCCAATATTGACCCAGTTGCACACATGTCAGACAATATGGGATGATTGATGGGATTCCCTGGAATACTGATATATTTCTGGGGACTCACTGTAAGAAGGTGATACAGCTCCGATTAGGCCTGTAAATACAGACACCTTTCGGCTGACCACCTTCCCTCACTGTCCCTGTAAAGACTACCAAGGGGGCGGCGTGGGGGCAAAGTGTAAATCAGTGCCAGTTCTGACATGCCCTGTAAATGCTCACTCACTCGCAAGGACACCACCCTATATCGGAACATATCCTAGATTTCCCCCTGAGGAGTCCTCGGGGAAGAGTTGAGGTACACCTCAGACATACTTCCAAAAATACCTGCAAATGCTGCCACAGTCTGTGAACTGCCTGAATGTGTAAAATCACCACTAGTCTGTGTAAATAGTGACACTCTCCCAGATCCCTGTAAATGTTGATACATTGCTACAGGATATTAACACTCCTACAGATCTCTGAACACACTGATGTATTACTGAATATTAAAAGGCTCATTTGGATGCTATCAGAATACTAAATCATTCCCTGGCTGTCCTGTAAAAATGGTAAACTCTCCAGTATCCCTGAAAATTGTGACACACAACAGGCATCTCAGCCCTGACAGTCTGAAGACCACCTAAAGCATCAGCTCCGTACTATCCAGTGCAAATATTGCGCCACTTTCAAACGATCTATTAAACACTAACCTGGCCTTGAGATGCACTGCAATAGAATCATGTAGAATGATCGAATAATACAGAACGAGGTATTTCAGTTCCTGTTTGAAAGAGCTTTGCAATTAGTCCCAATCTTTTACTTTTTACCCCTTGGTTCTGCCTTTTTCACTTTCAAATATATATCCACTTGTCCTTTAAATGTTATTGTTGAATCTGCTTCCACCACTGTGCTGGATACACACAAACACATATTGTCTCACAGACGCTGTTAAAGAAGGAGCTTGTAAGAGCTTTTTGTATGTGCAATGCGTCTGCATTTCCAGACAATATTGAACTGTTACCCTTTAAAATTTAGAGCAGTCTAGGGCTCTGGAAATGACTACACAACATGGCACACAGGAAAAACCCGAAACTTGCAAATTTAGTCAGTGAAACATAGGAGCAAAATACATTCAGCCGATCGAGCCTGTTTCATCATTAACTTAGATCATGGTTCCTCTGTACCTCATCCAATTTTAGCCCCTCAGTTTATCCGTATCCTTAGCTAACTAATATCCTTCGATCTCAACTTTGAAAATGTCATTTTACTCAGCTTCTACAGCAAATTTGAGATGTAATGACTGTTGTAACATAGGGAATGGGTCAGCAGAGCAAGGTCCTACTAGCAACTGTATGATAATAACCAGAGAACACCTGTTTTTCTGGTGTTTTTGATTGAGGCGTATATATTGGCCCGGACATCAGGGAGAACTCCTCTCGTCCTCTTCAAAATAGTGCCAAAGAATATTTTACATCTATCTGAGAGAGCAGACATTGCCTCAGATTAACAACTCGTCTGAAAGACAGTGCAGTGCTCCCTCAGTAATGCCCTCCGACATTGCAGTGCTCCCTCAGTACTGCCCCTCCGACAGTGAGTGCTCCCTCAGTAATGCCCCTCCGACAGTGCAGCACTCCCTCAGTACTAACCCTCTGATAGTGCAGCACTCCCTCAACACTGCCCCTCCAACAGTGCAGCGCTTCCTCAGTACTGCCCCTCCGACATTGCAACGCTGCCTCTGTACTGCTCTGAAGTGCTAGCCTAGATTTTATGCTCAAGTTTCAGGAGTGGTACTGGAACCCACAACCTTCTGATTCAGAGGCAAGAATGTTTTGAACTGTTGCACTGAATTTGCTAGTTGTTCAAAAGATCGAACAAATATGTTTGCAATTTTCCTTTTAGGGCCGCTCATTTTTAGGTACCCCATTTGTTGCTCCTGGCATGCTCTGCTACACATCTCATTGAACCAGGTTTGGTCGCTGGATTGACGGTAATGGTAGAGTTAGAGATATGCCGCACTAGGAGGCTACAGAATGTGGGGGGATAAATTCTGCTGCTACTGAGGTTGAGGTAAAGTGTTTCTTTGTAACACTCTCAAACGTCGCTGGTAAAATCAGGGTTCATCCGGGACATAAAGCCAGGACGACTCTCAATTTACAAACCACAGCCTCCGAAGCGACAATCATATTCCGAGACCAACGAACCGACTGCTAAAGAATCATAGGCAGTGCCTCGGGATCGAGGAAGACTTGCTTCCACTTTTAGCATGAGTTCTTAGGTGGCTGTACAGTCCAATAAGGGAACCACAGATTCTGTCACAGGTGGGACAGATAGTCATTGAGGGAAAGGGTGGGTGGGGAGCCCGGTTTGCTGCATGCTCCTTCCGCTGCCTGCGCTTGATTTCTGCATGCTCTCGACGATGAGACTCGAGGCGCTCAGTGCCCTCCCGAATGCACTTCCTCCACTAGGGACGATCTATGGCAAGGAATCTCAGGTGTCAGTGGGGATGTCGCACTTTATCAGGGAGGCTTTGAGGATGTCCTTGTAACGTTTCCTCTGCCCACCTTTGGCTCGTTTGCCGTGGACGAGTTCCGAGTAGACTGTTTGCTTTGGGAGTCACGAGACTCTGGCATGCGTACAATGTGGCCTGCCCAGCGGAGCTGATCAAGCCTGGTCAGTGCTTCAATGCTGGGGATGTTGGCCTGGACGAGGACGCTAATGTTTCTGCATCTGTCCTCCCAGGGGATTTGCAGGATCTTGCGGAGACATCGCTGGTGGTATTTCTCCAGCGAGTTGAGGTGTCTACTGTACATGGTCCATGTCTCTGAGCCATACAGGGGGGCGGGTATTACTACAGCCCTGTAGACCATGAGCTTGGTGGCAGTTTTGAGGGACTGATCTTCAAACACTCTTTTCCTCAGGCGGCCGAAGTCTGCACTGGCGCACTGGAGGAGGTGTTGGATCTCATCATCAATGCCTGCTCTTGTTGATAGGAGGCTCCTGAGATAGGGGAAGTGGTCCATGTTGTCCAGGGCCATGCTGTGGATCTCGATGTTTGGGGGACAGTGCTGTGTGGTAAGGACAGGCTGGTGTAGGACCTTTGTCTTACTAATGTTTAGCATAAGGTCCATGCTTTCATACACCTCGGTAACTACGTTGAATATGTCCTGGAGTTCAGCCTCTGTATGCGCACAGACACAGGCGTCGTCCGCATACTGTAGCTCGACGACAGAGGTTGGAGTGTTCTTGGACCTGGCCTGGAGATGGCGAAGGTTGAACAGCTTCAAACTGGTTCTGTAGTTTAGCTCCACTCCAGCGGGGAGCTTATCAACTGTGAAGTGGAGCATGGCAGTGAGGAAAATTTTTGAAGCGGGTTGGGGCAATGATGAAGCCCTGCTTGACCCCGGTCCAGACATGAATAGGGTCTGTGATGGATCCGTTGGTAAGGATCATGGCCTGCATGTCGTCGTGGGGCAGGTGGAGGATGGTGACGTACTTTTGGGGGCATCCAAAATGGAGGAGGATGCTCCACAGACTCTCACGGTTGACAGTGTCAAAGGCCTTTGCAAGGCCGAAGAAGGCCATATATAAGGGCTGGTGCTGTTCCCTGCATTTTTCCTGCAGCTGTCATGATTTTACAGCTGAAGAATAACACAGTTAGAAATAACCATTGTAAAACGGTGATAAATGTGAGGCTATTCTTGATAAGCGGACCACTTGAGTCCGAGACAGTGACGTTGCCTTTTCTACGTGTGTTGGAAAGCATCTGACGGTCCCACTCCTATAGTTAATGAGTTTTTGGGACATTAATGCATTCAGGCTGCAGGTGGCCTGACAGAGTGCAGCAGAGGTGTTTCTGCGTCAGTTCTGTGTGGAAACAGCTTTTCCTCATCTCCCTTCCTCTTGCTTGTTTCCCTGTGCTATTATTTCTCTTTCTATTGCCCTGTCTCAGATTTCAGAATCATAACATGGTCGGCACATGTTTGGAGACGCATTTTTTTTTAAAAGGGCGCCAAGACAGAATGATTGAAATTGCTATTTGAGTCCAATCGCTGACACTAATCTATTCTGTTCTGATTCCACATTCTCAATGAGAAGGTTCCAAGCCTAAATTTTTTAATTGACCCAACACATTCGTTGTGCTACTGACCCCCATAGAGAGCAGAAGAACAGGCTCCCATCATTGGTCTGGGCTCTGGAGTATCTGGTTCCCAGGGCACCCAGTGAAGTATCCACGTGTATATCGGATACATTGCTGAACAAATACAATAGCAAAAGAACTGGTGGGAAGATTTCCATGTCCACGTTAATTTCTCACGGTCACGATTGGTTGATAAACCGCTCTAATGGCTCAGAGCGGGTTTTTAAATCAATATGTTCAACATATTTTCCTTTAGCGACTATTTCCGTTTTCCAGCAATAAATGTTGCATTCTTTAATGGCTACAAGTAAGCAAATAGTGGGCAGTTGCTATCTCGCTCAGACCTGACAATTTAGCTTCACTAGATGTTGTAGTTGCCACCTTACTGTATCTCAAGGTGCAATCGGTTAGTGTGTTCGGCTATTAACCCAAAGGTTGGTGGTTTGAGCCCACCCAGGGAATATGCTTACTTCCAAGTTTCCAATATCTGCGGTTTGGCTGCATGGAAATGAGGGAAAAACTGTGGCAGAGGGATTTCAATGTCGGAAAGTGTAAAATTTTACATTTGGATCAGTGAAAGTCATTTTGTAACATTTTCTTAATGGCGAGACACAAATGGGAACAACAGGAGGCCATTCAGCCCCTCAGACCTGTTGTGTCATTCAAGTAGATCATGGCTGATCTGTATATTAACTGCATTTACCCGCCTTGATTCCAGATCCAGCTTCACCAGATTGAACCCTCATTTTTAGGTAATCTTGGACCTGGGCTGGAGGCGGCGTAGGTTAAACAGCTTCCCACTGGTGCTGTAGTTCAGTTCCACTCCAGCAGGGTGCTTGTTGACTGTGAGTTGGAGCATGGCAGCGAGGAAGATTGAGAAGAGGGTTAGAGTGATGACGCAGCCCTGTTTGACCCCGGTCTGGACGTGAATTGGATCTGTAATGGATCCATTGGTAAGGATCATGGCTTGCATGTCATCGTGCAGCAGGCAAAGGATGTTGGCACACTTTTGGAGGCATCCAAAATGGAGGAGGACGCTACCTAGATCCTCGTGGTTGACTGTGTCAAAGGCTTTTGTAAGGTCGAAGAAGGCCATGTATAAGGGCTTGCGCTGCTCCCTGCATTTTTCCTGCTGCTGTTGCACTGCAAAGATCATGTCCATTGTGCCCCGTAGAGGACGAAATCCGCACTGAGACTCTGATATGAGCTCCTCGGCCACAGGGAGAAGACAGTTGAGGAGGACTATAGCGACAACTTTCCCAGTGGCTGATAGCAGGGAGATTCCTCTGTAGTTGCCGCAGTCGGACTTGTCCCCTTTTTTAAAGATGGTCACGATCATTGCATCTCTGAGATCTCCCGGCATGCTCTCCTCCCTCCAGATGAGAGATTTGAGGTCATGTATTCGCGCCAACAGTGCCTCTCCACCATACTTTAGCACCTCAGCAGGGATTCCATCTGCTCCTGTAGTCTTGTTGTTCTTGAGCTGTTGGGGTTTCACTGAGGTGGTGGCGGGTCGCATTCTGCGGGATGGAGTGGAGAACACTCGAGTCAAAGGCAGAGTCTCGATTGAGGAGATCTTCAAAGTGCTCCTTCCAGCGGGCCCTGACAGCCTCGGTGTCCTTGATGAGTATTTCCCTGTTCTTGGCCAGCAGCGGGGTGAGGCCTTGGGAGTTTGGACCGTAGGTGGCCGTGACTGCGATGAAGAATCCTCGCATATTGTGGCTGTCGGCCAGTTGTTGCATCTCCTGTGCTTTCTCCATTCACCCCCTGTTCTTTAGATCCCGGGTTTTTTTTGTTGGACCTCAGCCTTGAGCCGTCTGTAATGTTGCTTTGCTTCTCCCAAGTTAGGTTGTTGCTTGAGGCTCAGAAGGGCTCTGGGCTTGTGATCTATTAGTTCTTGGATCTCCTGATAATTTTGATCAAGCCAGTCCATGTGTTTTCTGGTTGAGTGACAAATTGTCTCTTCACAGGCACTGGGTATGGAGGCCTGGAAAGCAGACCAAGCACTGTGGGCATAGAAACATAGAAACATAGAAAATAGGTGCAGAAGTAGGCCATTCTGCCCTTCTAGCCTGCACCGCCATTCAACGAGTTCATGGCTGAACATGCAACTTCAGTACCCCATTCCTGCTTTCTCGCCATACCCCTTGATCCCCCTAGTAATAAGGACTTCATCTAACTCCCTTTTGAATATATTTAGTAAATTGACCTCAACTACTTTCTGTGGCAGAGAATTCCACAGGTTCACCACTCACTGGGTGAAGAAGTTTCTCCTCATCTCGGTCCTAAATGGCTTATCCCTTGTCCTTAGATTGTGACCCCTGGTTCTGGACTTCCCCAACATTGGGAACTTTCCCCAACATTGGCATTCAGCATCTCAGGGTCATCAAGGCACACCAGGTTAGATGTGAGGCGCTGGCTGTATAGATCTCTCTTACCTGGGTCTTTAAGCACCCTGGCATTTATTTTTTGCATCACTGCTTCTGCTGTCCCCTCTGCTTTGGGGCAATATTAATGTTGATTATGTATCGGATTAGAAACATAGAAATATACAAAATAGGTGCAGGAGTAGGCCATTCGGCCCTTAGAGCTTGCACCACCATTCAATATGATCATGGCTGAACATGCACTTCAGTGCCCCTTTCCTGCTTTCCCTCCATACCCCTTGATCCCTTTAGCCATAAGGGCCATATCTAACTCCCTTTTGAATATATCTAACGAGCTGGCCTCAACAACTGTCTGTGGTAGATAATTCCACATGCTCGCAACTCTCTGAGTGAAGAAGTTTCTCCTCATCGCGGTCCTAAATGGCTTACCCCTTATCGTTAGACAGTGACCCCTGATTCTGGACTTCCCCAACATCGGGCACATTCTTCCTGCATCTAACCTGTCCAATCTCATCAGAATTTTATATGTTTCTATGAGATCCCCTCTCATTCTACTAAATTCCATTAAATATAATCCTAGTCGATCCAGTCATTCTTCATATGTCAGTCCTGTCATCCCGGGCATCAGTCTGGTGAACCTTCGCTGCACTCCCTTAATAGCAAGAATGTCCTTCTTCAGATTAGGAGACCATAACTGTACACAATATTCAAGATGTTGCTACACCAAGGCCCTGTAAAACTTTAGTCAGACATCCCTGCTCCTATACTCAAATCCTATCGCCATGAAGGCTAACATGCCATTTGCCTTCTTCACCGCCTGCTGTACCTGAATGCCAAATTTCAATGACTGATGTACCATGACACCCAGGTCTCATTGCACCTCCCCTTTTACTCATCTGTCACCATTCAGATAATAATCTGCCTTCCTGTTTTTGCCACCAAAGTGGATAACCTCACATTTATCTACATTATACCGCTTCTGCCATGTATTTGCCCACGGAGCTAACCTGTCCAAGTCATCCTGCAGCCTCTTAGCATCCTCCTCACAGCTCACACTGCTACCCAGCTTAGTGTCATCTGCAAACTTGGATATATTACATTCAATTCCTTTGTCTAAATCATTAATGTATATTGTAAATAGCTGGGGTCCCAGCACTGAACCTTGCGGTACCCCACGAGTCACTGCCTGCTATTCTGAACAGGACCCATTTATTCCTACTCTTTGCTTCCTGTCTGCCAACAGGAGTTAAACTAATACGGCAGGGGGATGGGAACCAATGCAGGGAGACAGAGGGAAACAAAAAGGAGGCAAAAGCAAAAGACAGAAAGGAGATGAGGAAAAGTGGAGGGCAGAGAAACCCAAGGCAAAGAACAAAAAGAGCCACTGTACAGCAAAATTCTAAAAGGACAAAGGGTGTTAAAAAAAACAAGCCTGAAGGCTTTGTGTCTTAATGCAAGGAGTATCCGCAATAAGGTGGATGAATTAACTGTGCAAATAGATGTTAACAAATATGATGTGATTGGGATTACGGAGATGTGGCTCCAGGATGATCAGGGCTGGGAACTCAACATCCAGGGGTATTCAACATTCAGGAAGGATAGAATAAAAGGAAAAGGAGGTGGGGTAGCATTGCTGGTTAAAGAGGAGATTAATGCAATAGTTAGGAAAGACATTAGCTTGGATGATGTGGAATCTATATGGGTAGAGCTGCAGAACACCAAAGGGCAAAAAACGTTAGTGGGAGTTGTGTACAGACCTCCAAACAGTAGTCGTGATATTGGGGAGGGCATCAAACAGGAAATTAGGGGTGCATGCAATAAAGGTGCAGCAGTTATAATGGGTGACTTTAATATGCACATAGATTGGGCTAGCCAAACTGGAAGCAATACGGTGGAGGAGGATTTCCTGGAGTGCATAAGGGATGGTTTTCTAGACCAATATGTCGAGGAACCAACTAGCGGGGAGGCCATGTTAGACTGGGTGTTGTGTAATGAGAGAGGATTAATTAGCAATCTCATTGTGCGAGGCCCCTTGGGGAAGAGTGACCATAATATGGTGGAATTCTACATTAGGATGGAGAATGAAACAGTTAATTCAGAGACCATGGTCCAGAACTTAAAGAAGGGTAACTTTGAAGGTATGAGGCTTAAATTGGCTAGGATAGATTGGCGAATAATACTTAAGGGGTTGACTGTGGATGGGCAATAGCAGACATTTAGAGACCGCATGGATGAACTACAACAATTGTACATTCCTGTCTGGCGTAAAAATAAAAAAGGGAAGGTGGCTCAACCGTGGCTATCAAGGGAAATCAGGGATAGCATTAAAGCCAAGGAAGTGGCATACAAATTGGCCAGAAACAGCAGCGAACCCGGGGACTGGGAGAAATTTAGAATTCAGCAGAGGAGGACAAAGGGTTTGATTAGGGCAGGGAAAATGGAGTACGAGAAGAAGCTTGCAGGGAACATTAAGGCGGATTGCAAAAGTTTCTCTAGATATGTAAAGAGAAAAAGGTTAGTAAAGACAAACGTAGGTCCCCTGCAGTCAGAATCAGGGGAAGTCATAACGGGGAACAAAGAAATGGCAGACCAATTGAACAAGTACTTTGGTTCGGTATTCACTAAGGAGGACACAAACAACCTTCTGGATTTAAAAGGGGTCAGAGAGTCTAGTAAGGAGGAGGAACTGAGGGAAATCTTTATTAGTCGGGATATTGTGTTGGGGAAATTGATGGGATTGAAGGCCAATAAATCCCCAGGGCCTGATGGATTGCATCCCAGAGTACTTAAGGAGGTGGCCTTGGAAGTAGCGGATGCATTGACAGTCATTTTCCAACATTCCATTGACTCTGGATCAGTTCCTATCGAGTGGAGGGTAGCCAATGTAACCCCACTTTTTAAAAAAGGAGGGAGAGAGAAAACAGGGAATTATAGACCGGTCAGCCTGACCTCAGTAGTGGGTAAAATGATGGAATCAATTATTAAGGATGTCATAGCAGCGCATTTGGAAAGAGGTGACATGATAGGTCCAAGTCAGCATGGATTTGTGAAAGGGAAATCATGCTTGACAAATCTTCTGGAATTTTTTGAGGATGTTTCCAGTAAAGTGGACAAGGGAGAACCAGTTGATGTGGTATATTTGGACTTTCAGAAGGCTTTCGACAAGGTCCCACACAAGAGATTAACGTGCAAAGTTAAAGCACATGGGATTGGGGGTAGTGTGCTGATGTGGATTGAGAACTGGTTGTCAGACAGGAAGCAAAGAGTAGGAGTAAATGGGTACTTTTCAGAATGGCAGGCAGTGACGAGTGGGGTACCGCAAGGTTCTGTGCTGGGGCCCCAGCTGGTTAAATTGTACATTAATGATTTAGACGAGGGGATTAAATGTAGTATCTCCAAATTTGCGGATGAAACTAAGTTGGGTGGCAGTGTGAGCTGCGAGGAGGGTGCTATGAGGCTGCAGAGTGACTTGGATAGGTTAGGTGAGTGGGCAAATGCATGGCAGATGAAGTATAATGTGGATAAATGTGAGGTTATCCACTTTGGTGGTAAAAACAGAGAGACAGACTATTATCTGAACAGTGACAGATTAGGAAAAGGGGAGGTGCAACGAGACCTTGGTGTCATGGTACATCAGTCATTGAAGGTTGGCATGCAGGTACAGCAGGCGGTTAAGAAAGCAAATGGCATGTTGGCCTTCATAGCGAGGGGATTTGAGTACAGGGGCAGGGAGGTGTTGCTGCAGTTGTACAGGGCCTTGGTGAGGCCACACCTGGAGTATTGTGTACAGTTTTGGTCTCCTAACTTGAGGAAGGACATTCTTGCTATTGAGGGAGTGCAGCGAAGATTCACCAGACTGATTCCCGGGATGGTGGGACTGACCTATCAAGAAAGACTGGATCAACTGGGTTTGTATTCACTGGAGTTCAGAAGAATGAGAGGGGACCTCATTGAAACGTTTAAAATTCTGACGGGTTTAGACAGGTTAGATGCAGGAAGAATGTTCCCAATGTTGGGGAAGTCCAGAACCAGGGGTCATAGTCTAAGGATAAGGGGTAAGCCATTTAGGACCGAGATGAGGAGAAACTTCTTCACCCAGAGAGTGGTGAACCTGTGGAATTCTCTACCACAGAAAGTAGTTGAGGCCAATTCACTAAATATATTCAAAAGGGAGTTAGATGAAGTCCTTACTACTCGGGGGATCAAGGGGTATGGCGAGAAAGCAGGAAGGGGGTACTGAAGTTGCATGTTCAGCCATGAACTCATTGAATGGCGGTGCAGGCGAGAAGGGCTGAATGGCCTACTCCTGCACCTATTTTCTATGTCTATGTCTATGTCTAACCAGTTCTCTATCCACGTCAATAAATTACTCCAATACCATGTGCTTTAATTTTGCACACTAATCTCTTCTGTGGGACCTTGTCAAAAGGCAGTGTCCGTCCAGCAGCTGTCGGCTCCTGTCATGGTTGGTTGATGCGCACAACATTGCGATCCCTGGCTCGGATGATGACATCATGGCATATTTTGAAATGCTGTCGGGGTTTTTCCTTCTACAATTGCTGGTGACCGGGCGCAACCTTCAGACTATGGTGATTTGAGTTGCTATCACCAGTGGACGCTTTTTTTTCCGGCTTATGCACAATTACAGCTTAGTGATATGTTTGATACCACCAATATGACTGAGGCTGCTTATATCCAATCGCAACCTTGACGTTTTGAGGCATCCTGTACCCCTATCTGGCTCTGACCTCAGAATTTAGGTGGATAGTGAGCTTCCCACAATAAAACACTCAGAGATGCAAAAGGCAAGAAATGTTCCTGGAAAATTCAGATAAGTCTTATTTTATTAAAACCCAGGTGAGCATTTAAACAAGGCTGCATTGCTGAAACAACACAAAGGCTAATACACACATGTATATTTGGTACAATCCCCCAAAGTGTGGACCAAGTGAAATACAAGGTCGACGCACTGGCTTGTTGAACCACCCCTTGGTCTAAGAAAAGGTCTATGGGAGGAACGGACACATCGAGAGTTTTACACAAGTTTAAAATCCTTACACCCACTCTATCACCCAACCCCTCCTTTACACCTAACTAGCCTAAGCTGACAGTTGGGAAAAGACTCCAGGGTGATACTCACAGTTTCCCTTGTGACAGGTATAGTGGGACCCACCTTAAATTGGGCTTCTCCAGTCGTCCTCGGAGGTTTTATCTGCTGCGAGGCTGAGTCCCTCTCTCTTCCTTCGAGTTGTCGTCGGGTCTCTGTCTCTGTCTGAGCGTGTCTCCTTCCGAGTGTATGTCCTTCTTGTGTGCATCTCCTTCTCCGCCTGTGTGTCCTTCTTGCTCTTGCCTTTATATCCGGTTCGGTTCTGCCCCCTTTTGCACTAAACTGAATCAATGTCTCATTGTTTGAGTCAAGGTGGGGTTGACGTGTTAAATGTAAAGCATTGTTTCTTGTGCACCTCGGAGCCTAATCGTCTGGCTGGCTATTGTGTCAGGGTCAGGGCTTACTGAGGTGTGAGGCTTTCCTATTGTCTTTATGTACATGGGTAATGGGCTGGTAATAGGCCCATCTCCTTGATTAGACCCAGGTAAGCTGTTCTTTACAAAATGGGCCAGGTATTCCCCATTGGTCGACGATTTCCCTGCTTCTGGCCCGGACGATTCACTGATTGGCCGGCCCAGGATGCACTTTCCCGGGATTGGCTGGCTTCTCAGCCTGCCTGTGGCCCCCGAATTCACATCGTGTCTGGCCACAGACATATTTCCCAGCCTGCCTTTCTTCCTGCGGCTTGCCTTGGCCAAAGTTCGATTAAAAGGGTATATGGAATGGTCCCATGCTCTGTTTCCTTGTTACCGGGTGCCTTTTTTTTGTGTGGCACTGGATTTTCGACCCTTACAATGCACATGATTTATGAAAAAGATTCAGTGAGTGAGATACATTTGATGTTTTTTACTCTCTTCTACTATTTGCAGAAAATGTTCATTAAATGAGGGTAATTAATTGAATGTTAGGATCCAATCAGTTTTATAAAAGGAAATATAGTTCGCTAAAAACCTAATTAACTGTGTGGGAACGTTTCCAAGTCAGTGAACCAGCTTTTGTTACTGAATATAGAATAATAAATATAGAGAAAGATAAAATGGAAACTGAGCAGAGTCATTGAACAAAAAGCTCAGCAAATAATATCGAACAAATGGAAGAAGATTTGGAAATATGCCAAGATCAAAGTTCACGGGGTTGGGGATAATATATTAGGATGGATAGAGAATTGGCTAACTAACGGGATAAATTGTTCATTCTCTGGTTCACAACCAGTAACTAGTGGGGTGCCTCAGGGATCAGTTCTGGGACCCCATCTATTTACAATCTATATTAACAACTTGGAAGAAGGGACTGAGTGTACCGTAGCCAAGTTTGCTGATGATACAAAGATGGGAGGAAAAGCAGTGTGTGAGGAGGACACAAAAAATCTGCAAAAGGACATAGACAGGCTAAGTGAGTGGGAAAACATTTGGCAGATGGAGTATAATGTTGGAAAGTGTGAGGTCGTGCACTTTGGCAGAAAAAGAGCAAGTTATTATTTAAATTGAGAAAGATTTCAAAGTGCCGCAGTACAGCGGGACCTGGGGGTCCTTGTGCATGAAACACAAAAGGATAGTATGCAGGTACAGCAAGTGATCAATAAGGCCAATGGTATCTTGGCCTTTATTGCAAAAGGGATGGAGTGTAAAAGCAGGGAATTCTTATTACAGCTATATAAGAAATTGGTGAGCAACACCTGGAATACTGCGTGCAGTTTTGGTTTCCATATTTACGAGAGGATATACTTGCTTTGGAGGCAGTTCAGAGAAGGTTCACTAGGTTGATTCTGGAGATGAGAGGGTTGACTTATGAGGAAAGGTTGAGTAGGTTGGGCCTCTATTCATTGGAATTCAGAAGAATGAGAGGTGATCTTATCAAAACGTATAAGATTATGAGGGGGCTTGACAAGGTGGATGCAGAGAGGATGTTTCCACTGATGGGGAAGACTAGAACTAGAGGGCACGATCTTAGAATGAGGGGCCGTCCATTTAAAACAGAGATGAGGAGAAATTTCCTCTCTCAGAGGGTAGTAAACCTGCGGAATTCGGTGCGTCAAAGAGCTGTGGAGGCTGGAACATTGAATAAATTTAATTCAGAAATAGACAGTTTCTTAATCGATAAGGGGATAAGGGATTATGGGGAGCGGGCAGGGAAGTGGAGCTGGGTCGATGATCAGATTAGCCATGATCTTATTGAATGGTGGAGCAGGCTCGAGGGGCCGTATGGCCTACTCCTGTTCCTATTTCTTATGTTCTTATGTATCCCACTATCCACTACATCACATTGTATATCAAAATATGGAATGTGGAAGGTGATTAAGAAATCTTAATTATTACCAGAAACTGTGCTTGTAACTGCACGAAATAGGAAGATTAATTTAATATTAAACTGGCAGAATTTTGAAGATTATCACTAACTAAAATACAATACTCACACAGCAAATTTCCCAAGATTTACGAAATTTCAGTCATGTAATTTTTGGAGCATGTACTTCAAAATAATTACACTAATAATTCATGCTAATTGAAACAATACTGGATCAACTTCTAGTGAGTTTTATTATAAAATATTTGTAGACCTTGTCCAGCACCCTATCGCTGAACAACATATGTATTTTAGTTCTATTTCCTGTATCACACAGGGGCCAGAAAGCTCTTTGACTGAGAAATATGTGCGAAAGAAATGCCTTGTGAAAGGCGCTATAGAAATGCAAGTCTTTCTTTCATCCCAGAAACACCATTCTAAATGCACGATCTATCTCTGACACATCATCGCTCAGCTGTAAATTCTCATGTTCGACTCAAGCATTCACCTCCTCCAAATCCATATTTTCATATAAACCTGTTTAACTGGTGAGCCAGGGAGACAGTCAGGTTTTTAACCGTCTGATTCTCACCCTGCTACCTTTGTTTCTCTGCTAATTTAGCAGTTTCAGCCTCTTACACTGGATTTCACACTCCCATAGCTGCTTAGAGATTGCTTTACGTGCCATAAGTAAGCTTTGGAGCATCACGCATTTTCTCCGTTTAAAAAAATAATTAAATCTAATTCTTGCTCAAAGCAAAATCTGCGCCGATCCAATGGATCAGCTTTTGAGACAATATCAACGGTAATGTCCATACCCTTGTGTTGCTGGATATACTTCTCCAAATATTCATCGAATTTAGATTAGGTATATCCATTGAGTTAAAATAATGTCACTGTAACCAACTGTAAGCATCGATTCCCCAAGGATCTGGACAGTGCGTTTTAATCCCCAAGGATTCGTTGGACATATTTTCCTCACCGCAGAAAAAAGCTGGAAGCTGTTTGTGGGAGGGGCCCAGGTATTTCTCCATGTTAGAATTAGAATGATGGGGAGGGGATCTGGGAAGACAATGGCCAAGATAAGGCAATTCATCGCAGGTGATGAACAGATGGAGAGTCCATTGTTCAGCAATGAACTCATCAAAGGTAAATCAGGTGAACTGATCAATGATCGAGTCATTACCTAGATGAGATACCAGAACAATAGAAAGCCATTAAGTCCAGACCAGTCAGAAGTGAAAACCCATCACTGGACTCAAAGCAGGAAGCCTCGAAAACAAGGAAACTTTATTGGGCAAAAAGAACACACACCCACAGGAAGCCTCGAAACAACAACAAACTTTATTCAGCCTGAAAGGGCGGACAGTATGGGGGCATAAAAGAGGCCGACTGGTCACAGCTCGCTCTCTTGCTCTCGCTCGCCTCACCTCTACAAGGACCAAGCCCTCCGCATGAGACGGAGAGAAGAAAACCAGAAGAGACATGTTTTCATCAGGAGAAGCAGCGAGTAAGCCAGCGAATCGGTGAGCATCATCCCAGCACATCCGTTTTTTAAGATTACAGCCACAGTGTGAGGGGGTATCGTGCATTCTCCCAACCATATTTTAGCTGTTTTCAGGGAAGGTTTTAGACGTGAGTACTTTGCGATAGGGGCCTGTTTTGGTTGGTCAGACTGTGTGCTGCACTGTATTTGTTTCTTTTATACACCAGGTTGTGTGTGGTTTTGCTGGGTGCAGGGTGTGATTAAAAGCATTTCCGGTTGAGACCAAGGTATTCGTCCCTGACTCATTCATCTATTCAGTACAGTAATCACTCCCAGCGCTAGAACTATTGTAAAGTGTTCGAAAAAACCTAGTGGAAACCACTTACACAATGTTCTGTCTGAATTTTTTTGTACTTAATGGGCCACAAACTTCTTTGAGCGCGAACTTTTCATGCGTGGCCCAATTTCACAACAACAACTTTTACATCAACAATTGTTACAACATCAGCAATAGCAACCACTTAACAGCATTAAGACTGAAATGCCATATTGCCACCCACTATCTCAAATCACGAGACAATCAGACAAGGATCAACAAATAGATACATGTTTAACATAACTTCTCTGTTTTTGAATTCTATTCCTCCATAAATGAACCCAGTGCTTTATTTGAACTTTTGTTAACCTGAGTAGCTACTTTGAATGATTTGTGAATCCATCCCCCAGATCCCTTTGCACCTCGACCCCATTTGGGTTTTTATTTTCCAAGGAGTATGTAGCCTCCTTATTCCTCCAACTGAAATGCACCACTGCACATTTATTTATATTTAAGTTATTTTGCCATTTACATGTCCATTCCTCAAGATTGTTTATGGTATCATTACTTATAAGCTTTCAATTGGTCATGTACAAACTGTACGTTTTTAAAAAACGACGTCAGAACTGACTGAGCTGCATAATAATACAATCACATTTCAGAAACGCCACGCAGTTACACGGTTATACATCGACAAACAATCCAAACACCCAATTTGAGCAGAAAGAGGCACAATTAGTGTTAATTTTTATGTTTTCTAACGTATTAATCAAGCGCTCATGTCACAGAATCAATGTCTGCACAAGCAGCAACTTACCTCTGGTGCTGACAGTAGTATATTTACCGCAATTCAACCAGACAAACAACACATATAAAGTGCTATAGTCTTTAGTTAACAGTATTAAAAAGGTTTGAACAATTGAACTGTTATGTAATGATGTGTGTATCGTCCCAGTACCTTAAATGTAATGTAAGTACTATGCCACACCACAGAGGGCGCTGCGGTGGGAAATCCTGGTAGTACCTGTAACAAGGACTATATAAGGCTGACCACCACACCTGAGAGGCACTCTGGAGCTGAACAATAAAGGACGAAGGTCACAGCAGTTAGATTTACACCAGACCGTGTGGAGTCAGTGATTTGTGTGCTACATACACCACATTGGCAACGAGGAAGCGGACGAACTCCACGCAACCATGGCTACTCTGGGCTCGCTAAAGGATTTTACCATGGGCAATGATTGGGAGGCCTTTACGGAAAGGCTCGAGTACTACTTCACAGCAATCGACCTGACGGAGGACACATACGCAATGAGAGAGAAGCGTAAGGCGATATTGCTCTCCAGTTGTGGAGATGAGGTTTACTGTCTCGTCAGGGATTTGCTGGCACCTGGGAGCGCCAGGGACAAGTCATACGAGGAGCTGACTGAACTCATTCGTGACCAGTTGAAACTGAAGGAGAGCATCCTCACGGCCAGATACAAATTTTACCATCACTGCAGACCCGAGGGCCAGGATGTCACCAAATATGCCGCGGACTTCAGGAGACTCGCGGCGCCGTGTGATTTTGGCGCACACCGTGACGAGGCTTTGCGGGACATTTTCGTCATGGGGATTGGCCACGAGGGCCTCCTTCACAAGCTGCTGGCCATGGAACCCACAGTCACCCTGACAAAGGCCATCGCCATCAGCCGGGCATATATGACCTCGACTTGCAGCACCAAGCAAATAATCCACACAGTCTCGAACCCGGCAGGCACTGTCCACAGGATAGCACCCATCATGGACAAAACAGCAGAACGTGGCTCTGCCCAGGGCAGAGAGCACGGACCTCGGGATCCTGGAACTCAGAGTCCGCCGAGGGGGGCCAATCAAGCAGCACCATGCTGGCGTTGTGGAGGAAGCCATGGGGCTCACCGGTGCAGGTTTACGGAGTATACGTGCAATACTTGCCACGTTAAAGGCCACCTTCAGCGTATGTGTAAAAGAAATCGGACTCACCGCGTGGCTGAGGAGATGGGGGATGATCCACTGTTCAGCGAGGAGCAGGTAGAAGATGATGAGGTGCTTGGACTGTATACGTGTACCGACGATTCGCCCCCAGTGATCAGTGAAGTAAAAATCAACGGAGTCCCTGTGAGTATGGAAGTGGACACGGGCTCGGGTCCGTCGTCGATGAGTCGCAGAACTTTTGATAAACTGTGGATTAACCCAGCTGCACGACCCAAGCTGGTCCCGGTCACGGCGAAGCTGCGTACCTACACCAGGGAACTGATACCTGTTCTCGGCAGAGCGATGGTGCAGGTATCCCACCGGGACGAGACGCACGCTTTACCTCTGTGGGTCGTTGCAGGCGATGGGCCGACACTCCTCGGCCGGAGGTGGATGGGGACGGTGCATATTATCCTCTTGTTCCAGCATCCCTCCCCATATAACATGTCCCAGTAGTAGTGGGAGGTCGAGAGGCGGAGCGGCAGCATCTCAGGCCTTCAAAAGGCCAGCGTGAGTCAGAGAGGCCCAGCAGGAGGTCGAGAGGTGGAGTGGCAGCGTCCCAGGCCTACAAAAGGCCAGCGTGAGTCGGAGAGGCCCAGCGGGAGGTCGAGAGGCGGAGCGGCAGAGTCCCAGGCTGACGACTACGTGTGCGGGAAGTGTATCCACCTGCAGATCCTAATCGACCGCATTGCGGCACTGGAGCTGCGGGTGGATTCACTCTGGAGCATCCACGATGCTGAGAATGATGTAAATAGCACATTTAGTGAGTTGGTCTTACCGCAGGAGAAGGGTACACAGCCAGATAGGGAAAGGAAGACCAACAGGAAGAGCAGTGCAAGGAAGGTAGTGCAGGGGTCCCCTGCGTTCATCCCCCTGCAAAACAGATACACTGCTTTGGGTACTGTTGAGGGGGATGACTCATCAGGGGAGAGCAGCAGCAGCCAGATTCATGGCACCGTGGCTGGCTCTGCTGCACACGAGGGCAGGAAAAAGAGTGGGAGAGCTATAGTGATAGGGGATTTAATTGTATGGGGAATAGATAGATGTTTCAGTGGCAGCAACCGAGACTCCCGGATGGTATGCTGCCTCCCTGGTGCAAAGGTCAAGGATGTCTCGGAGCAGATGCAGGACATTTTAAAATGGGAGGGTGAACAGCCAGATGTCGTGGTACATATAGGTACCAACGATATAGGTAAAAATCGGGATGAGGTCCTACGAGACGAATTTAGGGAGCTAGGAGTTAAATTAAAAAGTAGGACCTCAAAAGTAGTAATCTCAGGATTGCTACCAGTGCCACGTGCTAGTCAGAGTAGGAATCGCAGGATAGCTCAGAAGAATACGTGGCTTGAGGAGTGGTGCAGAAGGGAGGGATTCAAATTCTTGGGGCATTGGAACCGATTCTGGGGGAGGTGGGACCAGTACAAACCGGATGGTCTCCACCTGGGCAGGACCGGAACCAATATCCTAGGGGGAGTGTTTGCTCGTGCTGTTTGGGAGGAGTTAAACTAATATGGCAGGGGGATGGGAACCGATGCAGGGAGGAAGAGGGGAATAAAATGGAGACAGAAGCAAAAGATAGAAAGGAGAATAGTAAGGGTGGAGGGCAGAGAAACACAAAGCAAAAATCAAAAAGGGCCAATTTACAGCAGAATTCTAAAGGGTCCAAGTGTGTTAAAAAGACAAGCCTGAAAGCTCTGTGCCTCAATGCGAGGAGTATTCGGAATAAGGTGGACGAATTAACTGCGCAGATAGCAGTTAACGGATACGATGTGATTGACATCACGGAGACATGGTTCCAGGGTGACCAAGGCTGGGAACTCAACATCCAAGGGTATTCAGCATTTAGGAAGGATAGACAGAAAGGAAAAGAAGGCGGGGTGGCGTTGCTGGTTAAAGAGGAAATTAATGCAATTGTAAGGAAGGACATTAGCCTGGATGATGTGGAATCAGTTGGATGGAACACCAAAGGGCAGAAAACGCTAGCGGGAGTTGTGTACAGGCCACCAAATAGTAATAATAAGGTTGGGGACAGCATCAAACAAGAAATAAGGGATGTGTGCAATAAAGGTACAGCAGTAATCATGGGCGACTTTAATCTACATATTGGTTGGGCTAACCTAACTGGTAGAAATGCGGTGGAGGAGGATTTCCTGGAGTGTATTAGGGATGGTTATCTAGACCAATATGTCGAGGAACCAACCAGAGAGCTGGCCATCCTAGACTGGGTGATGTGTAATGAGAAGGGACTAATTAGCAATCTTGTTGTGTGAGGCCCCTTGGGGAAGAGTGACCATAATATGGTAGAATTCTTTATTAAGATGGAGAGTGACAAAGTTAATTCAGAAACTAGAGTCCTGAACTTAAGAAAAGGTAACTTTGATGGTATGAGGTGCGAATTGGCTAGATTAGACTGGCAAATGATCCTGAAAGGGTTGACGGTGGATAGGCAATGGCAAACCTTTAAAGATCATATGGACGAACTTCAACAATTGTACATCCCTGTCTGGAGTAAAAATAAAACGCGGAAGGTGGCTCAACCGTGGCTAACAAGGAAAATTAAGGATAGTGTTAAATCCAAGGAAGAGGCATACAAATTAGACAGAAAAAGCAGCAAAGCGGAGGACTGAGAGAAATTTAGAATACAGCAGGCGAGGACAAAGGGTTTAATTAAGAGAGGGAAAATAGAGTACGAGAGGAAGCATGCTGGGAACATAAAAAATGATTGCAAAAGCTTCTATAGATATGTAAAGAGAAAAAGATTAGTAAAGACAAATGTAGGGCGCTTGCAGTCGGATTCAGGTGAATTTATAACGGGGAACAAAGAAATGGCAGACCAATTGAACAAGTACTTTGGTTCTGTCTTCACAAAGGAAGACACAAATAACCTTCCGGATGTACTAGGGGTCCGAAGGTCCAGTGAGAAGGAGAAATTGAAGGTATCCTTATTAGGCGGGAAATTGTGTTAGGGAAATTGATGGGATTAAAGGCCAATAAATCCCCGGGGCCTGATAGTCTGCATCCCAGAGTACTTAAGAAAGTGGCCCGAGAAATAGTGGATGCATTGGTGATAATGTTCCAACAGTCTATCGACTCTGGATCAGTTCCTATGGACTGGAGTGTTGCTAATGTAACACCACTTTTTTAAAAATGTGGGAGAGATAAAACCGGTTAGCCTGATGTCAGTGGTGGGGGAAATGTTGGAATCAATCATTAAGGATGAAATAGCAGCACATTTGGAAAGCAGTGATAGGATTGGTCCAAGTCAGCATGGATTTATGAAGGGGAAATAAAGCTTGACAAATCTTCTGGATTTTTTTGAGGATGTAACTAGTAGAGTGGACAGGGGAGAACCAGTGGATGTGGTGTATTTGGACTTTCAAAAGGCTTTTGACAAGGTCCCATACAAGAAATTGCTGTGCAAAATCAAAGCACATGGTATTGGGGGTAATGTACTGACGTGGATAGAGAACTGGTTGGCAGACAGGAAGCAGAGAGTCGGGATTAATGGGTCCTTTTCAGAATGGCAGGCAGTGACGAGTGGGGTGCCGCAGGGCTGGGACCCCAGGTCTTTACAATATTTATTAATGATTTAGATGATGGAATTGAGTGTAATATCTCTACGTTTTCAGACGACACTAAACTGGGTGGCAGTTTGAGCTGTGAGGAGGATGCTAAGAGGCTGCAGGGTGACTTGGACAGGTTAGACGAGTGGGAAAATACATGGCACATGCAGTATAATGTGGATAAATGTGAGGTTATCCACTTTGGGGGCAAAAACACGAAGGTAGAATATTATCTGAATGGCGGCAGATTAGGAAAAGGGGAGGTGGAGCGAGACCTGGGTGTCATGGTTCATCAGTCATTGAATGTTGGCATGCAGGTACAGCAGGCGGTGAAGAAGGCAAATGGTATGTTGGTCTTCATTGCAAGGGGATTTGAGTATAGGAGCAGGGAGGTCTTATTGCAATTGTACAGGGCCTTGGTGAGGCCCCACCTGGAATATTGTGTTCAGTTTTGGTCTCCTAATCTGAGGAAGGACATTCTTGCTATTGAGGGAGTGCAGCGAAGGTTCACCAGACTGATTCCAGGGATGGCTGGACTGACATATGAGGAGAGACTGGATCAACTGGGCCTTTATACATTGGAGTTTAGAAGGATGAGAGAGGATCTCATAAAAACATCTAAGATTCTGATGGGATTGGACAGGTTAGATGCAGGAAGAATGTTCACGATGTTGGGGAAGTCCAGAACCAGGCGACACAGTCTTAGGATAAGGGGCAGGCCGTTTAGGACTGAGATGAGGAGACACTTCTTCACTCAGAGAGTTGTTAACCTGTGGAATTCCCTGCCGCAGAGAGTTGTTGATGCCAGTTCATTGGATATATTCAAGAGGGAGTTAGATATGGCCCTTGCAGCTAAAGGGATCAAGGGGTATGGAGAGAAAACAGGAAAGGGGTACTGAGGGAATGATCAGCCATGATCATATTGAATGTTGGTGCAGGCTCGAAGTGCAGAATGGCCTACTCCCGCACCTATTTTCTGTTTCTATGTTTCTATGTTTCTCTCTCTCCCCAGTCTCTCTCTCTCTCTCTCGCCAGCCACTCTATGTCTCCCAGTCTCTCTCTCTCACCCTCTCACCCATTTTCTCTCCACCAGTCTCTCTCTCTCTCTCTCTCCCTCTCTTCCCAGTCTCTCTCTCCCTCCCAGTCTCTTTCTCCCTCTCCTCATTCTCTCTCTCTCTGTCCCCTGTCACCTACCTGTCTCTCTCCCTCCCAGTCTCTCTTTCCCTCTCTACATTCTCTCTCTCCCCCCATTCTCTCTCTCTGCCCCACCCAATCTCTCTCTTTCTCTCTCCCCATCTCTCTTTCGCACCCCAGTCTTTCTCTCCATGGTCTCTCTCTCTCCATCTCAGTCACTCTCCCCATTCTCTTTCTCTCGCTACATTCTCTCTCTCTCTCTGCCCCCCCCCCGCCCCCAGTCTCTCTCTCTCCTCAGTCTCTCTCCCCAATCATTTTCCCCCAGTATCTCCCTCACAGTCTCTCTCTCCGTCTCCCCATTATCTCTCTCTCTCCATTCTCTCTCTCTGCCCCCTTCCCCCAGTATCTCTCTCCCATTCTCTCTCTCCCCCAGTCTCTCCCTCCAGACTCTTTCTCCGTCTCCACATGCTCTCTCTCTCTCTCTCTCCCTCTCCCACTCCTCCCCTCCCAGCCAGTACTCCAACGCAGCTGAAGAAAACGTGGTCACACTGTAAGGCCGCAGCTGTTGGGTATTGTGCAGGCACGCCGCAGAAGATTGTACAAAGTGCCCTGTGGATAATCACAGCGTTCCCCAGCAGCACGTCTGGGCTCAGGGTCAGGGCTGTGGCTGCTTCCTGCACGTGGGCGCTGAGCTGGGTCGAGTGCGCAGGCGCAGAATCCCGCTCCTGCGAACCATTGGGTTACAATTAAGAAATGCGCCTGCGCACTCGAACGGCTCAGCAGGACTGCGACATTTGGTGCGCGTCAGCCTCGAGGGAACGGAGCGCCTGCGCTCCCGGCAGCTCCGCGCCAACACTGACTGCAACATGCCAGGAATAACATTCGCTGTTTGGCACGGCCTTGGTGACCACTAAAATGTGTCTGACAGTTGAAGCATTGAACCCAAAATCAGGAAAAATGGGACACGCGGTTAGAACATCGATAGCTCCCCACATCCGTCAAATGTGAACCGAGTTTGTTACAAAACAAAACCAGGGCGAGTTCCCAAGCATGTACTAACCTTTTAACAGAAAGCACCAGCACTTTTTAAAAGCAGCTGAGCACAGTCACTGTTCCGAGACCTCCAGCCGCCATTATCTCGGGGCAATGTTTCGTTTTCAGCTTTTGGCAACAAATGATCTAAAGATGAAAAAGACTGTGTACCAGACAGAACAGCCTATGGCTGCACAGATCAGGACTGTGCAGATATTAACGCCCTGAGTGGACTCCACTAAACTAAATTATTCCCAAAAAGCAATAGGTATCAATATCAGGTCAATGATAACGATCAGTAAATCCGCCGCTGCCTTGGCCACGTCCTTGAATGTGACAGGACAGGTAGACCCCAGGACAACCCCACTGGTCCTCTATCGGCAGGGGATCCCCACACGAAGCACTAGCACACACATCCTCCACTCCCACTTGCTCTGCTCCATGTATCCTCCATTACCAGCACCTGCTGTCTGAACATACAGGCTGAAAGTGCCGAACATAAAGTTAAGGTGCTGACTGAACATCGGTGTTCAGCAAATGGATCTCGCAATCTGTGTTGGTCTCTCTAATGTAAAACAGACCACACCGTGAGCAGTGAATATAGTATGATAAGTTGGAAGAAGTCTAAGTAAATGACTTTGATGGTGATGGACTGTTTGGCCCTCTGCACGGTGGACAGAGTGCAGAGCAAAGAGCAGGTGTTACATCTCCGATACTTGCATGGAATGTTTCCGGGGGAAGGTGAGCGGTGCTCGGGGTGATGGAGTGTGGACCAGGGTGTCCCGGTGAGAATAGTCCCTTTGGAATGCTGAATGGTGACGGGAGAGGAAGATGTGTTTGATGGTGACATCGTGCTGCATGTGGCAGAAATTGCAGAAACCTGCTGATTGTGAAGGTGTGTTGTGGAAGATGAGGACAAGGGGAATACTTTCATGAGGCCAGTGCGGAGGAAGTGAAGGCGGAAGTGCAGGAGATGGGCGGACATTGTCGAGGGCCCTGTCAACCTCTGGAGATGACCGCTCGGCGGATCAAAAAGGAAGGCATTTCAGAAGCACGGGTGTGGAAGGTGGCATCGTCACATCAGATGTGGCAGAGTCGGAGAAACTGGAAGAATACAATAGAAACCGTACATGAAGCAGGATGGGAGGGAGTATAATCCAAGTAACTGAGGGAGAAGTGTGAGCAAAACAACCCGAGAAATAGAGATAGAAAGTGGAGGAAGGGAAGGGAACGGAAGAGTTGGAGATGGACCATGTGGTGCTAAGGCAGGAGTGGACGTTAAATCAAAATTGATGATATTTTCCAGTTGAGGGCGAGAGTAGGAAGCCTCACAGACACAGTCATCAATGTATTGGGAAAATATTTCAGGAATGACCTGACTAGGGTTGAACCAAGTAATGTTCCACATATATCAATAAAAGGTACGCGTAGCTAGGACACATATGGGCTCCTATAGTGGCACATTTATTTGGAGTATGTCAGTAGTGTCAAAGGAGAATTTGTTCAATGTGAGAATAAGTCAAGCCAGGTGGAGTAGGGTGGTTGTGGATTGGGATTAGTTGAGCCATCATGCAAGGAAGAAGCGTAAGGCCCACAGGGGGTGGAGGTTTAAAGGGACTGGATGTCCTGATAAGAGATGGAGCTGTAGTGGCAATGGATAGACTGGAAAGAGACGGAGCTGTAGAAGGGCTGTACATTCTGGTGAGAAATGGAGATGTAGAGGCACTGGACATCCTGGTGAGTGATAGAGGTGTAGAGAGACGGGACGTCCCCATGAGTGTTGAAGTTGTAGCGCCCTGCATATCCTCATGGGGATGGAGTTGTAGAAGGACTGGGTGGCCATTGTGAAAAGGAAAGAACTATAGCCAAGAAACTGGAGATGGTTCCAATGGTGGATGACATCATAAGAGATTAGACAGGGGGAGAAAAGTTAGAGTTGAGATCGGAAGAAATTAGTTCAGTGGGGCAGTAGCAGTAAGCCCATTGGCTTCCACTGCTCCCTGAACTACATGTCCTCTCACACTGCATCCTGTAAGGAGTCCATTCCATTCTCCCAGTTTCTCTGTCTCCGTCGCATCTGCCCTGACACTGCCGCATTCCACACTAGTGCCTCTGTTACATCCTCCTTTTTCCTCAACCAAGGATTCCCTTCCACTCTGGTTAACATGGCCCTCGACCATGTCTGTACTATCTCCCGACCCCTGCTCTCACCCTTTCTCCTCCCTCTCCGAAACACAATAGTGTTCTCCTTGCCTTCACCTTTCACCCCACCAACCTTCATATTCAACGGATCACCCTCCGCCATTTCCTCTGCCACCATTTCGTAGTGACCACCAGCAGCCCCCCCCCCCCCCCAACACCCCCTCACTTTCCCACAGCACCTTCTCGTGCAAGTGCAGGAGAGGCAACACCTTCCATTTTACACTGTCCAGGTCTCCAAATACTCCCTCCAGGTGAAACAGTGAGTTACTTGTACTTCTTTCAATTTAGTATACTGTATTCACTGCTCACGATGTGTTCTTCTCTACATTGGGCAGACCAAACGCAGATTGGCTGACCACATTGTGGAACACATCAGTTCAGTCCATAAGTGTGACCTTGAGCTTCTGGTCACTTGTCACTTTAATTCCCCAGTGACCTCTCCATCCTCGGACTCTAGCACTGTTCCAATGAAGCTCAACTCAAGCTCGAGGAACAGCACCTCATCTTTTGTTTAGGCACTTTATAGCCTTTTGGACTCAACATCGAGTTCAACAATTTCAGACCTTAACCTCTGCATATATTTTTATCAAATGCATTGTTTCTCTCTCTTTGTTTCCCATGACTGCTGGGAGCTATCCTGCCATTCGTAACCTATCTAAGCTAATTGTTTTCTAACTACTGCCATTACCATCTCAGTCAGCCTATCATTCTCTTTGTCTCTCAAATCTCTCCTGTCTTCCTCCCTATCACAGACCTTCCCTTTTGTTCTTTCCTCCCCTCCCACGTTCAGTGCTTCTTAAGAATCCATTTATTTGAAGCATTCGACAGTTCTGACCTGAAACTTTAACTCTGTTTCTCTCTCCACAGATGCTGCCTGACCCGATGAGATTGCCAGCACTTTCTGATTTTATTTCAGATTCCAGCATCCGCAGTATCTTTCTATTGTAACAGGTTAACATGATTGGTCTACCTGAGTGTTCCTGTTTGTGAATGTTTGAATGGAGGTAGCATGGGCCACGGGCTGTGCCTGGTTAGTGGACGGTGAGGTTCGAGGTCATAGGGTGAAGCTCGCCAGAGGAGATGAGATCAGTGACAGTCTGGGAAAGAATGTTCTGATGTTCGGTGGTCGGCTCATGGTCTGGGGAGGGCGGAGGAGATGTCAGAGAGTTTGCATTTAGGATCTACAAAGGGGAGCTCTTTTCACCAAACAGCATAAAGTGATTCGCTTGTCAGAAGGTTTAATTATAATGTCAAGGTTGTACCTGAGAGAATGGAAGGCTGCAAGTGCACAGGGACATAGCTCATAGTGAGTGAGCTGAGGATTCATGTCATCGCTCCTGCTCTCCATCCTGTCACAAACCCTTTTGGTCTTTACATGCCTCCCTTTTCCCTGATTCTCTATTTGCAGAAAGTAGTTAATCTCTAATATATCACACTTCTGAAGAAATCAATCGCATTTGTAACCTCTGTTTATCTTCACGGATACTGCCTGACGTACTGAGTGTTTCCTTCATTCTCCCTTTTTTATTTATAATAATGGTCGCCCTCTGCTGGTGGATGCTTGCCTTGCAGTAGTTATATTGATGGAATAAGGACTGCCACCTGCTGGCAGATAATGCACAGTACAGTCGTTCTCCCAATTGAGTAACCAGCCCACAGCTAGTGAACAACTGAAATATTTATTCATTATAGCCCAGGAACGGGCAGTATTTTTTAATGAAATGTTTGAGAATTAGCACCAGGTGGTAATGGTTTAGACTGCACGAAAATTCATTCTCTGATCAAAGAAATGAGTGGGGCACTAAATCAATTCTTAAAGACCTAGATCAGTGATGTTACACTCAAAGGTTGGACCAATATCGGGTCCAGTCTCGTCTCAACTCATCATTTCCCAATATTTAAAAGTGAGGTCCATTGATACTACAGCACCTCATTCTCAGTATTTCTGGCTGTGCAGCTGCTCTCAGCAAGAAGAAGCACAACAAGGCGAAAGAGCTGGAGGACTGAAGCAGGTAGGCTCATGGCAGATCCACCTCAGTTGGGAGTCAGGGTGATTGAATGCTATAAGAAATGTTACATACCACCATCTTTACCATAAGCTTCACACATTACCCAAAGCAGCACACCCCCAGCACTCACCCACCAACAATCTCTAACTAGCAACGATCACATCCACATCTCAAACCCTGCACACAATGACAGCTATTGAAATATGGGAGGCACAATGGTCATTATTTATTAGAGTGAATGTGATATGTGTGATATTTTGAATGGAGTTTGTAATATTTTTTGGTCCCTCTCATTACACCTTTGCACCCAAGGTGACACTGCAATATGGAATGGCACACGGACGGTATGATAGGCATGTGGTGCACAAACGGAATGAGGTCATTCTGGTGACAGCCCTGATTTCCCTCCTCATCTGTCTGCACATATGTTCCGAATTGTTGTCTGCCTATGCTCCCTCTGCCATAGATCCTGGAAGGCGAGATGCCGTGCCAGTGTAGCCCCATTAACTTTGCCAAGTGTAGCAGTTTGAATCTTTGAACAATAAATTGCACTTGGTAGTACAATGCTGATCAAAAGAACCTTGAAGTTAATCATCCACTAGCTGAAACTGACAATAGACCAGATAAACTAACCTGCCCTGACAGCTGAGAGTGTTTAATGCAGATGCCGTTAAATAACATCCCTGGAGCCGGTGTCCTGCAGCTCTGTGCCTCCTGTCCATGTCGCTCTCTGGTGGAGGCGCAATGTGTAAGTGCCCATATTGAATTTGGCAGTTCGGCGTCCCCGGCGGTACTTGGTACCGGCAGCGTAATGGGGGTCCGTATTTACTGTGCGGCGCTAGAATCGCCTCGCCCCGGTCCTACTTCATCAGCACCCCATTATCGCCCTCTGCAGGCATTAACGGGAGGTGCTAATCAATTGAATTCCCCCCCCCCCCCCGCCCCTTAGCTTTTAGAATTAAAGTTCCAAAACAATGGCCGTGAAATTCTATTCAGATTCTCCTGGTCTCTTGCTAGACTTCACATTCGCCTGAAATAGGCGGAGTGCAGAAAAACAACATTGTGTTGTACCTAGGAATTAGTGTATGTTCCGTAACTGAAATATACATTAACATCGATTAAGGCACAAATTCCAACTAACATATTTAATAAACGTATTAGGTATTTTTAAATGCTTTGTACATCAACACTTACATTATGAGAATGCATCTGTCTCTCTACATCAAGTATCTGGCGGTGGAGGGAACAGTTACAATAAAGGGAGTTAAAAGAGACAGACAATTAGTTTGACTCACTGCGGATTCAAAATCCTCTTTGATTGAAGCGATTGCAAAATGAACTTCCTATAAACAATTCATTAATAAACACAGGTTCTTAATCTCTGTTACAGAATTGTTTCATCCATACAGATCAATGTATTACTTTAATAATACAGACAGGGCAATGATCCGAAATATATTCTTTCTGCTTTAAAATTGTTACTTAAATATAACACTGAAACTTTCAGACAAAATATAAACAGCAAAATCTAATTCTTTTAACTTGAACTATTATGACGATCGATCAAAATCAAGTGATGGTTACATCGTGAAGGAAAGCATGTTCAGCATGTTCAGACTGTTGGATTTGGTGGCCATGACAGAAACGTGGTTGCAGGATGGCCAAGACTGGGAATTAAACATACAGGGGTATCTGACAATTCGGAAGGATAGACAAGAAGGGAAAAAAGTGGGGTAGCTCTGTTAATAAAGGATGATATCAGGGCAGTTGTGAGAGAAGATATTGGCTCCAATGAACAAAATGTTGAATCATTGTGGGTGGAGATTATAGATAGTAAGGGGGAAAAGTCACTGGTGGGTGTAGTTTATAGGCCCTCAAATAATAACTTCACAGTGGGGCGGACAATAATCAAGAGAATAATAGAGGCATGTGAAAAAGGAATGGCAGTAATCATGGGGGATTTTAACCTATATATCGATTGGTCAAATCAAATCACACGGGGTAGCCTGGAGGAGGAATTCATAGAAAGCACATGGGATTGTTTCTTAGAACAGTATGTTACAGAACCTACAAGGGAGCAAGCTATCTTAGATCTGGTCCTGTGTAATGAGACAGGAATAATAAACTATCTCCTCGTAAAAGATCCTCTCGGAATGAGTGATCACAGTATGGTTGAATTTGTAATACAGATTGAGGGTGAGGAAGTAGTGTCTCAAACGAGCGTACTATGCTTAAACAAAGGGGACTACAGTGGGTTGAGGGCAGAATTAGCTAAAGTAGACTGGGAACACAGACTAAACGGTGGCACAATTGAGGAACAGTGGAGGACTTTTAAGGAGCTCTTGCATAGTGCTCAACAAAAATATATTCCAGTGAAAAAGAAGGGCACTAAGAGAAGGGATAACCAGCCATGGATAACCAAGGAAATAAAGGAGAGTATCAAATTAAAAACCAATGCGTATAAGGTGGCCAAAGTTAGTGGGAAACTAGAAGATTGGGAAAATTTTAAACGACAGCAAAGAATGACTAAGAAAGCAATAAAGAAAGGAAAGATAGATTACGAAAGTAAACTTGCGCAAAACATAAAAACAGATAGTAAAAGCTTTTACCGATATATAAAAAGGATAAGAGTGACTAAAGTAAATGTTGGTCCTTTAGAAGATGAGAAGGGGGATTTAGTAATGGGAAATGTAGAAATGGCTGAGACCTTAAACAATTATTTTGCTTCGGTCTTCAGAGTGGAAGACACAAAAACCATGCCAAATATTGCTGGTGACAGGAATGTGGGAAGGGAGGACCTTGAGACAATCACTATCACTAGGGAGGTAGTGCTGGATAGGCTAATGGGACTCAAGGTAGACAAGTCCCCTGGTCCTGTTGAAATGCATCCCAGGGTATTAGAAGAGATGGCGGAAGTTATAGCAGATGCATTCGTTATAATCTACCAAAATTCTCTGGACTCTGGGGAGGTACCAGTGGATTAGAAAGCAGCTAATGTAACGCCTCTGTTTAAAAAGGGGGGCAGACAAAAGGCAGGTAACTATAGGCCGGTTAGTTTAACATCTGTAGTGGGGAAAATGCTTGAAGCTATCATTAAGGAAGAAATAGCGGGACATCTAGATAGGAATAGTGCAATCAAGCAGACGCAACATGGATTCATGAAGGGAAATCATGTTTAACTAATTTACTGGAATTCTTTGAGGATATAACGAGCATGGTGGATAGAGGTGTACCGATGGATGTGGTGTATTTAGATTTCCAAAAGGCATTCGATAAGGTGCCACACAAAAGGTTACTGCAGAAGATAAAGGTACGCGGAGTCAGAGGAAATGTATTAGCATGAATAGAGAATTGGCTGGCTAACAGAAAGCAGAGAGTCGGGATAAATGGGTCCTTTTCAGGTTGGAAATCGGTGGTTAGTGGTGTGCCACAGGGATCGGTGCTGGGACCACAACTGTTTACAACATACATAGATGACCTGGAGGAGGGGACAGAGTGTAGTGTAACAAAATTTGCAGATGACACAAAGATTAGTGGGGAAGCGGTTTGTGTAGAGGACACAGAGAGGCTACAAAGAGATTTAGATAGGTTAAGCGAATGGGCTAAGGTTTGGCAAATGGAATACAATGTCGGAAAATGTGAGGTCATCCACCTTGGAAAAAAAGACAATAAAAGGGAATATTATTTGAATGGGGAGAAATTATAACATGCTGCAGTGCAGAGGGACCTGGGGGTCCTTGTGCATGAAACTCTTTTTGGAGTTCACCTGCAAAACATAAAACATTAAACGGTGCCACCCGACCTGGGTGACACTCCAGACATTTACAAGGCCCTTTTTTTTCCCCCCTTTTTTTTTTTGTGTTTTTCTTTTTTTTGGTTTTTTTTTTTGGGCACTAAAATCACAATTTTTCCCCAGTGCCCCCTATAAAAGGGAAGGGGACACTAAAAGCACCGGCAATTAAAACAAATTAACTTTAAAACGTAAAATCAAATTAAAATTTGGTTGCCGGGCGTGATGATGCACTCCAGTCCCTCCGGTGCCCACCTCTCGCGGAAGGCCGCGAGCGTACCGGTGGACACCACGTGCTCCATCTCCAAGGACACCCTGGACCGGATGTAAGAGCGGAAGAGAGGCAGGCAGTCAGGTTGAACGACCCCCTCGACCGCCCGCTGCCTGGACCAGCTGATGGCACCCTTGGCCGTGCCCAGGAGCAGTCCTACGAGGAGGCCTTCGGACCTACCTGCTCCCCTCCGCACAGGGTGCCCAAAGATCAGGAGAGTGGGACTGAAGTGCAGCCAGAATTTCAGGAGCAGCCCCTTCAAATAGTGGAACAGGGGCTGCAACCTTGTGCATTCAATAAAAACATGGAACACGGACTCCTCCAGACCGCAGAAATTGCAGGCAGCCTGGGAGTCCGTGAACCGGCTTAAAAATTTGTTGCACGGCACTGCTCCGTGCACCACCCTCCAGGCCAAGTCCCCGATGAATAGTGGGAGGACCCCCGCGTAGAGTGCCCTCCATCGGGGACCCCCGCCTCCTCCGGACGGCAAGATGGTACGCCATGGCGTGTCCGGACGGCCGGCGAGGATGGCAAAGTTGAGGGTGTGCAGGAGCAGCCCGTACAGGAAACCCCTCCGCGCGGAACTGAAAGGCACGGAGGGGATTTCCCCGAGGCGGCTCAAGTTGTGAGGCGCCGGCCCCCGAGGGAGGTTCTGGGGTTTGGCGCCGATGAGGAATTCCGTCCGGACGGGGGTCAGTTCGGACGGGATCTCCCACGTGCTTGAGCCTCCTCGATGCACCTAACGGAGTCAGGGCCCAGAGCTGTTTTTAGCGACTCGATGGCATCGGCCGCGTGGCGGACGTTGGCAGAATTTAGGCGCCGCGCCAGCGTGTCTGGCGCCGTCCAGCCCGCTCCTCCGCCATCGAGCAGGTCCCTGACCCTGGTCACCTCACCAGCCACAGCCCTCTCTTCCGACCGCCACATAAAACCTCGGCCGTGGAGGTACGGATTCCCGAGCAGCGGCTCCTGCAGGACGGCCGCCACTCCAGCCGGCGGAGAGCTGCGCTTGGTGGAGACTTTGTTCCAGACCCTGATGAGTTCCCTGTAAAAGACAGGCAGCTCCCGGAGGGCGGTCCTGGCACCCCCCAAGTTCACAAACAGGAGCTGCGTGTCATAATTGAGGTCGAGCTGCTGGCGGAAGAAATACCTCGCCAGAGCACACCACCTAGGAGGGGGCTCGACGTAAAGGTATCTCTGCAGGGTCTGAAGACGGAAAGTCGCGAGCTGGGCGCTGACGCACACCAACGACTGACCGCCCTCCTCAAGCGGGAGACTCAGGACCGCGGCAGAGACCCAGTGCTTCCTGTTGTTCCAGAAGAAGTCCACCAGCTTCTTCTGTATCTTGGCGACAAACGCAGGGGAAAGGTCAAAGTGACCAGCCGGTACCACAACATTGCGGCCACCAGCTGGTTTATGACTAGCGCTCGACCCATGTAGGACAGCACTCGGAGCAGTCCTGTCCAGCGCCCTAGGCGAGCGGCGACCTTGGCCTCCAGCTCCTGCCAGTTCGCCGGCCAGGCTCCCTCGTCGGGGCTAAGGTAGACTCCCAGATAGAGGAGATGGGTCGTGCTCCAGGCAAAAGGCCTGAGCTCCTCCGGCAGGGAGTCCACCCGCCACTGACCCACCAGGAGTCCGGAACATTTCTCCCAGTTGATCCTGGCGGAGGACGCGGCCGAGTAAATCTCCTGGCACTCACGCATCCTCCGCAGGTCAGCGGGATCCTCTACCACGAGGAGCACGTCATCGGCGTAAGCCGAGAGGACGACCTCCACGCCCGGTCCTTGCAGAGCCAGTCCCGTCAACCTCGTCCGCAAGAGGCGCAGGAAAGGCTCCACGCAAACGGCGTATAACTGGCCGGACATGGGGCATCCCTGGCGCACCCCTCTCCTAAAGCGAAGGGGCGCCGTCAAGGACCCGTTAACCTTAATCAGACACTCCGCGGCGGCGTACAATAGTCGGATCCGGGCGACGAAATGCGTCCCGAACCCGAAAGCGCGCAGAGTTCCGAGCAGATAGTCGTGATCCACCCTGTCGAACGCCTTCTCTTGGTCGAGGGATAGGAAGGCGACCGACAGACCAGCCTCCTGGGAACAATGGGTGAGGTCCCGGACCAGATGGATGTTATCGTGGATTGTCCGGCCCGGGACCGTGTAGGACTGGTCGGGGTGGATCATGTGGTCCAGCACGGCACCAAGGCGAGCAGACATCGCCCTGGCGAAGATTTTGTAGTCCGTGCTGAGGAGGGAGACCGGGCGCCAGTTCTTAAGGAGGCGGAGATCGCCCTTCTTAGGCAGCAGGACGATGACTGCCCTGCGCCAAGAGAGGGGCATCTCCCCGGTCGCCAGACTTTCCCCCAGGACCCGCGCGTAGTCGCTCCCCAGGACGTCCCAGAACGCCCTGTGGAACTCCACGGTCAGCCCGTCCAGCCCCGGGGATTTTCCCCTCGAGAGCCGGGCGAGGGCACCGGTCAGCTCCGCCAGGCTTAGCGGAGCTTCCAAATTTTCGGCGCCCTCCGGGCTGACCTTCGGCAGGTCCTCCCACAAAACTCTACGCGCTTCCTCGCTGGACGGATCCGGAGAGAACAGAGCCTCGTAATATTCACGGACCCTGTTGTTGACGCCCTCCGGATCCGAGACGAGAGAGCCGTCGTCGGCCAGCAGCGTCAAGAGCTGCTTACGGACACTCTGCCTTTTTTCCAGCGAGTAGAAGAAGGGGGAGCCGCGGTCCAGATCCCGCAGGAACCGGATCCGCGACCTCACGAACGCGCCTCGGGACCCGACGAGCTGCAGGTCCTTCAGCGCGGCCTTCTTCGCTTCGTACACCGTCCGCAGGGCCGGGTCCTGGACGACTTGACCGAGACGGGCTTCCAGGTCGAGCACCTCTTTTTCTAGGCGCCCGACTCTGGCCGCCCGCCTCTTGGTCGACCACCTCGCGTACTCTTGACAGAAGACGCGGACGTGAGCCTTGCCCACGTCCCACCATAGCCTCAAGGAGGGGAAGCCCCCCTGCTTCCTTCTCCAGTCGGACCAGAATCGACGGAACGAGTCCTGGAACCGCACGTCCTCCAGCAGCCGGTTGTTAAAGTGCCAGTACGCGGACCCCGTCCTCGCGCGGAGCGAAGCGAGCTCCGCCCACACCAGGTGGTGGTCCGAACACGGCGCCGGCCGCACGGAGGCCGCCGGGACGCAGGAAACGTACGCCCGAGACACGTAAAGGCGGTCGACTCTAGACCATCCAACTCCAGGCCTCACCCAAGTAAAGGCGCTGGAGTCGGGGTGGAGATTTCGCCAGACGTCCACCAAGTCGAAGAACCCGACCAGGTCTCTCAACTTCTCCATCGCCGTCATGCACTGCGGGGCACCGGAGCAGTCCCTCGCCTCGAGGGTGCAGTTAAAATCCCCCCCGAGGACAATGCAGTCGCCGACGTCGACGGAGCCAAGAAGAGCGGACACCTCTTCAAAGAAGCGCGTTTGCTGCGGGCCGGGATGAGGGGCGTACACGTTCACGAGATGGAGCGGCACGTCCCCCAGGCGAACCGTTACGTGCAGCAAGCGGCCTGGCACGGGCTCCTCGACCCCCAAGATCTCCGGCTGAAAATGCGGGCCCAGCAAGATGGCCACCCCACTAGAAATGGCGGTGAGGTGGCTCATGCGGACCTCTCCTTGCCATTCCAGGAGCCACGTGGCTTCGTCTCCCAGAATGGTGTGGGTTTCTTGCAGGAAGCACACCGCATATTTCCCCTCCCGCAGGAGCGAAAAATTGTCAAATCTACGGCGTGCCCCTCTGCCGCCGTTGATGTTGAGGCTGGCTATGGTTATCTTCATGGCAAAAGCATAGTGCAACCTCTACCTTAACCTATTGTGGGGGAGGGAGCGGAGTCTTTTGTTGAACTCCGCTCCCTCCGCAGCCCAGCGAGGAGTCCCTCGAGCTCGCGCAGCTCAAGGTGCTGCTCCTTTGTCAAGGGCCCGCCCGCGGCCAAGGTTTTAACGGCGGCGCGGACAGACCCCTTGATCAGCTCTGGCTCGGACCATTTTTCCAGGGCCAGTCGGGCTTGGTCGCAGCGACCCCGGCTCTGGGCCAAAAAGTCCCGGAGTTCCCTTGCGGGAATGAGGATGGTCTCGGCGGCGGCCGCGAGCAGATCCACCGCCTCGCTGGCGGTGGTCTCTAGTTCTTCTCCCGCGTCCCCCACCGAGTCCCCGTCCTCCTCCGGGAGGTGGCCGCCAGCAGCCGGCCCATCGACCGCACAAGGTACGGCAAATGAACCGGCCGCTCCAACCGGCCCTGGCTCTGCCCCGATCCCACCCCCAGGATCGTCGGCAGAGGAGTCCCCACTGGGCTCTTTTAAAAATGGTGCTGGGTCGGGAAATGACAGCGGAAGGGGTTCCCCCTCCGCCCCAGGAACCGGGGAACACGGAGAGACCCGGCCATAGGAAATCCCCAGGCTCTCCAGGTGCTCCAGCTCCAAAGTAAGGGGCGAGGGTGGGTGTTCCTCCCCCTCCCCGCTGCCACCCCCCGGCCCAGCATTTACAGTTTCATTAAAATCAGTTCGTGTTTCTGCCGGGTCGAGCGACTCCCGGGGGAAGTTGGGTATTGGCTGGGCGGGCTCAGGTTCGGCCTTTTTGGCCCCGCCCGCCTCAGTCCCCGGGACGCCCGGCCCGGCGGCAATGCATTCTTCCGCTGGCCCCACGCCCCCCACGACAGGCAGATCTTCCACTCCATCCCTAGGAGGCAGCGGCTGGGCAGCCTCGACTGCCTCACCCTCCCCGGGGACAGACTCTTCGCGCCTGCAGCGCAATTTGGGAGCGCTGGTGGGGGACGCGGGACACGCGGCGGGCACCGACTCCTCCGCGGAGGGATGTTGTTCCCCCTCCGCCTCATCGGAGCCGCGCCTCCTTTTGTTCCTGGGGGCGCGCGGAGGCAGGGAGACCCCCATGTCTGCCGAGGCCTCCCGCTCCGCCCCCCCCTTTTCCTTTCCTTTCCCGTGCCCGGGCCCCCCTGTGGTGTTATTCAAGGGCTCGGGCACGGGCTCGGGGCACCACGCGCTCGCCGGTGACTGGGTTGGGCTGAGCGCGGTGGTCAAACTTTCCGGCGCACTGAGGGGACCCGCGTCTAGATGTCTCGTCTTCTTCCGCGCCTTCCTTCCGTTCGGACGCTCTCCCTCCCCCCCGCCGGAGGCCCTGAAAACAAAGGCCCCCGACGATGCCCGCGCACCCATGGCTCCCGGGGAGGGGTGGCAGCGGCGCCAGCCTTGGCCGCCTTCGGTGGTTTGGCGGCCTTGGAGGCGGGGCAGTTCTTGCGAACGTGCCCCACCTCCTTGCAGGCATGGCACCGCACGCCGTCCGACGTCCAGAAGACGCGGTAGGCAGTCCCCTCGTGCACCACATTAAATGATCCCTCCGTCGTCTCCTCCCGCGCCAGCCGGACAAAGAGCTGGCGGCGGAAGGAGAACACGTGGCGCAGGCTGCTCTCCCTGAGGCCGAGCGGTATGGGGTTGATCCCTGACCTTACCTCCCCCAGTTGTTGTAGGTGAGGGAGGAGGAGCTCAGCGGAAACAAAGGGCTGGACGTTTGACACGATGACCCTCTGCGCGGTGGCCTCGAGAGGGTCCACCGGCAGGAACGTCCCGCCCACCGTGAGCCCCTTTTCAAGGGCCAGGGACACCGCCCGCTCCGACCCCAGGAAGAACACGGCCTTCCCAGACATCTTGGAGGCTGCGACAATGGCCGAGGGGCCGACTACCCCAGCCATCGCCCGCATGCACTCCTCAATGCTCATTGTGGGGTGAGTGTAGCTCTTGACCCCGTGTTTCCTGGTTATAAGTGTAAAAGGTGGCAGGGCAGCGGGTGGTGCAGGAGGTGGACACCGCCTGCGCATACGTCCTTGCTGGCCCTGCCACCGGCGTGGATGGGGTCGCCATCACGGGGTCCCTTTAAGGGCTACACCCACCCCAAAGTCACAGGCCTTAATGGTCTTAATTAGGCCTCGTATATTAACTGAGCAGAGGAGCCCTTAACGAGGCACCTCTCCCCTAGTTGGTAATTGGGGAGGGGCCTTGCTCCCTCTGCTCAGTTGTCTTAATTGTTTTTTTTTTATTAATTTGGAAGAAAGAGGCCTCAGAGAGAGAGGGGAGAAACAGAGTAGCAGAGAAAGAGAGAGGGGGGTGGGAAGGGCGGGGGGGACTGCGAGGGTAGGTCTCCCCTCGCAGCTGTGGGTGGGTGCACTCCCCAGATGGCAAAACACACAAGCACAGTCTTTGGGTTGGTCTTCAGGTGGGGGGAGAAGATGTCTTCACCTGGGGTAGCTAGAGCCACCAGGCACGCACTCCTAACAATGTTAATTGGGTAAATCTTCAGCCTGGTAGCTCCAGCTATCCCAGGCTAGGCAAATGTGGGGGGGTGGGGGGGGTTCCAATTGTGGGGGGGGCCTAGTTGTAAGCACGGCCCCCACGCACACTTCCACACACACACACACCCCCCGCGATGTTCCGGCCCTCAGTGGTCTTCTTTCCTCCCCCCACCGATACAACAAAGTCTTTTTGGGAAATGCACCCACACCCACCTGTAGAAATAGTAGAGTCTCCCTCCTTCCACACTGGATGTTGTTGGTTTTTCCCCCTCTCTCCAACTCCTTGCAGAATGGTAAAAAGTTGAAATGTTTTCTGCTTCCTCCTCTCCCTCTGGGTTAAAGTTGAAGGTGAAGCCCCTTCCTTCCTTCTTTTCCTGGGCTGGTCTCAGGGCTCTCCAGGCAGGAGCACAAGTTGCTAGCTGCTCTCCTCACTGCTCACAGCTCCAACTGAGCAGGACTCGCCTCCACTGCTCTACGATTGGTCCTTGTGCATGAAACTCTTTTGAGTTAACCTGCAAAACATAAAACATGTATCCGTGCCACCCGACCTGGATGACACACACAAGACATTTACAAGGCCCTTTTTTGTTTTTTTGGGGTTTTTTTATGTTTTTTTTTTTTTGGATACTAAAATCAAATTTTTCCTTTTTTCCAGTGCCCCCTATAAAAGGAGAGGGGGACACTAAAAGCACCGGCAATTAAAACAAATTAAACTTTAAAACGTAAAATCAAATTAAAATTTGGTTGCCGGGCGTGATGATGCACTCCAGTCCCTCCAGTGCCCACCTCTCGCGGAAGGCCGCGAGCGTACCGGTGGACACCGCGTGCTCCATCTCCAAGGACACCCTGGACCGGATGTAAGAGCGGAAGAGAGGCAGGCTGTCAGGTTGAACGACCCCCTCGACTGCCCGCTGCCTGGACCGGCTGATGGCACCCTTGGCCGTGCCCAGGAGCAGTCCTACGAGGAGGCCCTCGGACCTACCCGCTCCCCTCCGCACAGGGTGCCCAAAGATCAGGAGAGTGGGACTGAAGTGCAGCCAGAACTTCAGGAGCAGCCCCTTCAAATAATGGAACAGGGGCTGCAACCTTGTGCACTCAATAAAAACATGGAACATGGACTCCTCCAGACCGCAGAAATTGCAGGCGGCCTGGGAGTCCGTGAACCGGCTTAAAAATTTGTTGCACGGCACTGCTCCGTGCACCACCCTCCAGGCCAAATCCCTGATGAATAGTGGGAGGACCCCTGCGTAGAGTGCCCTCCATCGGGGACCCCCGCCTCCTCCGGACGGCAAGATGGTACGCCATGGCGTGTCCGGACGGCCGGCGAGGATGGCAAAGTTGAGGGTGTGCAGGAGCAGCCCGTACAGGAAACCCCTCCGCGCGGAACTGAAAGGCACGGAGGGGATTTCCCCGAGGCGGCTCAAGTTGTGAGGCGCCGGCCCCCGAGGGAGGTTCCGGGGTTTGGCGCCGATGAGGAATTCCGTCCGGACGGGGGTCAGTTCGGACGGGATCTCCCACGTGCTTGAGCCTCCTCGATGCACCTAACGGAGTCAGGGCCCAGAGCTGTTTTTAGCGAATCGATGGCATCGGCCGCGTGGCGGACGTTGGCAGAGTTTAAGCGCCGCGCCAGCGTGTCTGGCGCCATCCAGCCCGCTCCTCCGCCATCGAGCAGGTCCCTGACCCTGGTCACCTCACCAGCCACAGCCCTCTCTTCCGACCGCCACATGAAACCTCGGCCGTGGAGGTACGGATTCCCGAGCAGCGGCTCCTGCAGGACGGCCGCCACTCCAGCCGGCGGAGAGCTGCGCTTGGTGGAGACTTTGTTCCAGACCCTGATGAGTTCCCTGTAAAAGACAGGCAGCTCCCGGAGGGTGGTCCTGGCACCCCCCAAGTTCACAAACAGGAGCTGCGTGTCATAATTGAGGTCGAGCTGCTGGCGGAAGAAATACCTCGCCAGAGCGCACCACCTAGGAGGGGGCTCGACGTAAAGGTATCTCTGCAGGGTCTGAAGACGGAAAGTCGCGAGCTGGGCGCTGACGCACACCAACGACTGACCGCCCTCCTCAAGCGGGAGACTCAAGACCGCGGCAGAGACCCAGTGCTTCCTGTTGTTCCAGAAGAAGTCCACCAGCTTCTTCTGTATCTTGGCGACAAACGCAGGGGAAGGGGTCAAAGTGACCAGCCGGTACCACAGCATTGCGGCCACCAGCTTGTTTATGACTAGCGCTCGACCCCCGTAGGACAGCACTCGGAGCAGTCCTGTCCAGCGCCCTAGGCGAGCGGCGACCTTGGCCTCCAGCTCCTGCCAGTTCGCCGGCCAGGCTCCCTCGTCGGGGCTAAGGTAGACTCCCAGATAGAGGAGATGGGTCGTGCTCCAGGCAAAAGGCCTGAGCTCCTCCGGCAGGGAGTCCACCCGCCACTGACCCACCAGGAGTCCGGAACATTTCTCCCAGTTGATCCTGGCGGAGGACGCGGCCGAGTAAATCTCCTGGCACTCACGCATCCTCCGCAGGTCAGCGGGATCCTCTACCGCGAGGAGCACGTCATCGGCGTAAGCCGAGAGGACGACCTCCACGCCCGGCCCTTGCAGAGCCATTCCCGTCAACCTCGTCCGCAAGAGGCGCAGGAAAGGCTCCACGCAAACGGCATATAACTGGCCGGACATGGGGCATCCCTGGCGCACCCCTCTCCTAAAGCGAAGGGGCGCCGTCAAGGACCCGTTAACCTTAATCAGACACTCCGCGGCGGCGTACAAAAGTCGGATCCGGGCGACGAAATGCGTCCCGAACCCGAAAGCGCGCAGAGTTCCGAGCAGATAGTCGTGATCCACCCTGTCGAACGCCTTCTCTTGGTCGAGGGATAGGAAGGCGACCGACAGACCAGCCTCCTGGGAACAATGGATGAGGTCCCGGACCAGATGGATGTTATCGTGGATTGTCCGGCCCGGGACCGTGTAGGACTGGTCGGGGTGGATCATGTGGTCCAGCACGGCACCAAGGCGAGCAGACATCGCCCTGGCGAAGATTTTGTAGTCCGTGCTGAGGAGGGAGACCGGGCGCCAGTTCTTAAGGAGGCGGAGATCGCCCTTCTTAGGCAGCAGGACGATGACTGCCCTGCGCCAAGAGAGGGGCATCTCCCCGGTCGCCAGACTTTCCCCCAGGACCCGCGCGTAGTCGCTCCCCAGGACGTCCCAGAATGCCCTGTGGAACTCCACGGTCAGCCCGTCCAGCCCCGGGGATTTTCCCCTCGAGAGCCGGGCGAGGGCACCGGTCAGCTCCGCCAGGCTTAGCGGAGCTTCCAGATTTTCGGCGCCCTCCGGGCTGACCTTCGGCAGGTCCTCCCACAAAACTCTACGCGCTTCCTCGCTGGACGGATCCGGAGAGAACAGAGCCCCGTAATATTCACGGGCCCTGTTGTTGACGCCCTCCGGATCCGAGACGAGAGAGCCGTCGTCGGCCAGCAGCGTCAAGAGCTGCTTACGGACACTCTGCCTTTTTTCCAGCGAGTAGAAGAAGGGGGAGCCGCGGTCCAGATCTCGCAGGAACCGGATCCGCGACCTCACGAACGCGCCTCGGGACCCGACGAGCTGCAGGTCCTTCAGCGCGGCCTTCTTCGCTTCGTACACCGTCCGCAGGGCCGGGTCCTGGACGACTTGACCGAGACGGGCTTCCAGGTCGAGCACCTCTTTTTCTAGGCGCCCGACTCTGGCCGCCCGCCTCTTGGTCGACCCCCTCGCGTACTCTTGACAGAAGACGCGGACGTGAGCCTTGCCCACGTCCCACCATAGCCTCAAGGAGGGGAAGCCCCCCTGCTTCCTTCTCCAGCCGGACCAGAATCGACGGAACGAGTCCTGGAACCGCACGTCCTCCAGCAGCCGGTTGTTAAAGTGCCAGTACGCGGACCCCGTCCTCGCGCGGAGCGAAGCGAGCTCCGCCCACACCAGGTGGTGGTCCGAACACGGCACCGGCCGCATGGAGGCCGCCGGGACGCAGGAAACGTACGCCCGAGACACGTAAAGGCGGTCGACTCTAGACCATCCAACTCCAGGCCTCACCCAAGTAAAGGCGCTGGAGTCGGGGTGGAGATTTCGCCAGACGTCCACCAAGTCGAAGGACCCGACCAGGTCCCTCAACTTCTCCATCGCCGTCATGCACTGCGGGGCACCGGAGCGGTCCCTCGCCTCGAGGGTGCAGTTAAAATCCCCCCCGAGGACAATGCAGTCGCCGACGTCGACGGAGCCAAGAAGAGCGGACACCTCTTCAAAGAAGCGCGTTTGCTGCGGGCCGGGATGAGGGGCGTACACGTTCACGAGATGGAGCGGCACGTCCCCCAGGCGAACCGTTACGTGCAGCAAGCGGCCTGGCACGGGCTCCTCGACCCCCAAGATCTCCGGCTGAAAATGCGGGCCCAGCAAGATGGCCACCCCACTAGAAATGGCGGTGAGGTGCCTCATGCGGACCTCTCCTTGCCATTCCAGGAGCCACGTGGCTTCGTCTCCCGGAACGGTGTGGGTTTCTTGCAGGAAGCACACCGCATATTTCCCCTCCCGCAGGAGCGAAAAATTGTCAAATCTACGGCGTGCCCCTCTGCCGCCGTTGATGTTGAGGCTGGCTATGGTTATCTTCATGGCAAAAGCATAGTGCAACCTCTACCTTAACCTATTGTGGGGGAGGGAGCGGAGTCTTTTGTTGAACTCCGCTCCTTCAGCAGCCCAGCGAGGAACTTTTTGAGCCGGCGCAGCTCAAGGCCTTGAGCCTTTAATAAGGGCCCGCCCGCGGCCATGGTTTTAGCGGCGGCGCGGACGGACGCGACGAGCAGCCCCGGCTCGGACCATCTTTCCAGGGCCAGACGGGCTTGGTCGCGGCGACCCCGGCACTGGACCAAAAAGTCCCGGAGTTCCTCTGCGGGAATGAGGAGGGTCTCAGTGGCGGCCGCGAGCAGATCCACCGCCTCACTGGCGATGGACTCGAGATCTTCACCCGCGTCCTCCACCGAGTCCCCGTCCCTCTCCGGGAGGTCGCCGCTAGCAGCCGGCCCGTCGACCGCACGAGGTACGGCAAACGGCCCGGCCGCTCCATCTGGCCCTGGCTCTGCCCCGATCCCACCCCCAGGATCGTCGGCAGAGGAGTCCCCACTGGGCTCTTTTAAAATTGGTGCTGGGTCGGGAAGCGACAGCGGAAGGGGTTCCTCCTCCACCCCAGGAGCCGGGGAACACGGAGAGACCTGGTTTAGAAAATTCTCCAGGTCCACCAAGTCCCTCAGCTCCAAAGTAGGGGGCGAGGGTTGTTGTTCTTCCCCCTCCCCGCCGCCTCCCCCCAGCCCAGCGTGTACGGATTCATTAAACTTTTCCATTTTTTCAGTTTCTACCGAGTCGAGGAAATCCCGGGGGAAGTTGGGTATTGGCTGGGCGGGCTCAGGTTCGGCCTTTTCGGCCCCGCCCGCCTCGGTCCCCGGGACGCTCGACCCGGCGGCTACGCATTCTTCCTCTGGCCCCACGCCCCCCACGACAGGCAGATCTTCCACGCCCTCCCCAGGAGGCAGCGGCTGGGCAGCCTCGACTGCCTCACCCTCCCCGGGGAAAGACTCCTCGCGCCTGCAGCGCTATTTGGGGGCGCTGGTGGGGGACGCGGGACACGCGGCGGGCACCGACTCCTCCGCGGAGGGATGTTGTTCCCCCTCCGCCTCATTGGGGCGGTGCCTCTTTTTGTTCCTGGGGGCTCGCGGAGTCATGGAGACCTCCATGTCTGCCGAGGCCTCCCGCTCCGCCCCCCCCTTTTCCTTTTCTTGCCCGCGCCCGGGCCCCTCTGTGGTGTTGTTCAAGGGCTCGGGCACGGGCTCGGGGCACCCCGCGCTCGCCGGTGACGGGGTTGGGCTGAGCGCGGTGGTCAAATCATCTGGCGCACTGAGGGGACCCGCCTCTTGATGTTTTGCCTTCTTCCGCGCCTTCTTTCCGGTCGGAGGCCCTGAAAACAAAGGCCTCCGACGATGCCCGCGCACCTACGGCTCCCGGCACGCGGACGCAACTAGGGGGAGGGGTGGCGGCGGCGCCAGCCTTGGCCGCCTTCGGTGGTTTGGCGGCCTTGGAGGCGGGGCAGTTCTTGCGAACGTGCCCCACCTCTCTGCAGGGATGGCACCGCACGCCGTCCGACGTCCAGAAGACCCGGTAGGCAGTCCCCTCGTGCACCACATTAAAAGACCCCTGCGTCGTCTCCTCCCGCGCCAGCCGGACAAAGAGCTGGCGGCGGAAGGAGAACACGTGGCGCAGGCTGCTCTCCCTGAGGCCGAGCGGTATGGGGTTGATCCCTGACCTTACCTCCCCCAGTTAGTGTAGGTGAGGGAGGAGGAGCCCAGCGGGAACAAAGGGTGGGACGTTCGATATGATGACCCTCTGCGCGGTGGCCACGAGAGGGTCCACCGGCAGGAACGTCCCGCCCACCGTGAGCCCCTTTTCGAGGGCCAGGGACACCGCCCGCTCCGACCCCAGGAAGTAAACAGCCTTCCCAGACATCTTGGAGGCTGCGACAATGGCCGAGGGGCCGACTACCCCAGCCATCGCCCGCACGCACTCCTCAATGCTCATTGTGGGGTGAGTGTAGCTCTTGACCCCGTGTTTCCTGGTTATAAGTCTGAACGGTGGCAGGGCAGCGGGTGGCGCAAGAGGTGCCGTGGATGTGGACACCGCCTGCGCATACGTCCTTGCTGGCCCTGCCACCGGCGTGGATGGGGTCGCCATCACGGGGTCCCTTTAAGGGCTACACCCACCCCAAAGTCACAGGCCTTAATGGTCTTAATTAGGCCTCGTATATAAACTGAGCAGAGGAGCCCTTAACGAGGCACCTCTCCCCTAGTTGGTAATTGGTGAGGGGCCTTGCTCCCTCTGCTCAGTTGTCTTAAATGTTTTTTTTTTATTAATTTGGAAGAAAGAGGCCTCAGAGAGAGAGGGGAGAAACAGAGTAGCAGAGAAAGAGAGAGGGAGGTGGGAAGGGGGGGGTGGGGGGACTGCGAGGGCAGGTCTCCCCTCGCAGCTGTGGGTGGGTGCACTCCCCAGATGGCAAAAACGCACAAAAAACACAGTCTTTGGGATGGTCTTCAGGTGAGGGGAGAAGACGTCTTCACCTGGGATAGCTGGAGCCACCAGGCACACATTCTCAACGATGTTAATTGGGTGATTGAAGAATCTTCAGCCTGGTAGCTCCAGCTATCCCAGGCTAGGCAAATGTGGGGGGTGGGGGGGGTTCCAATTGTGGGGGGGGCCTAGTTGTAAGCACGGCCCCCACGCACACTACCACACACACACACACCCCCCGCGATGTTCCGGCCCTCAGTGGTCTTCTTTCCTCCCCCCACCGATACAACAAAGTCTTTTTGGGAAATGCACCCACACCCACCTGTAGAAGATGTAGAGTCTCCCTCCTTCCACACTGGATGTTGTTGGTCTTTTCCCCCTCTCTCCAACTCCTTGCAGAATGGTAAAAAATGTTGAAAAGTTTTCTGTTCTCCTCCTCTCCCTCTGGATGAAAGTGGTAGTGAAGCCCCTTCCTTCCTCCTCTTCCTGGGCTGGTCTCAGGGCTCTCCAGGCAGGAGCTCAAGTTGCTAGCAGCTCCACTCACTGCTCACAGCTCCAACTGAGCAGGACACGCCTCCACTGCTCTACCATTGGTTCCTTGTGCATGAAACTCTTTTTGGAGTTCACCTGCAAAACATAAAACATTAAACGGTGCCACCCGACCTGGGTGACACTCCAGACATTAACAAGGCCCTTTTTTTTCCCCCCTTTTTTTTGTTTTTTTGTGTTTTTCTTTTTTTCTTTCTTTTTTTTTTGGGCACTAAAATCACAATTTTTCCCCAGTGCCCCCTATAAAAGGGAAGGGGACACTAAAAGCACCGGCAATTAAAACAAATTAACTTTAAAACATAAAATCAAATTAAAATTTGGTTGCCGGGCGTGATGATGCACTCCAGTCCCTCCGGTGCCCACCTCTCGCGGAAGGCCGCGAGCGTACCGGTGGACACCGCGTGCTCCATCTCCAAGGACACCCTGGACCGGATGTAAGAGCGGAAGAGAGGCAGGCAGTCAGGTTGAACGACCCCCTCGACCGCCCGCTGCCTGGACCGGCTGATGGCACCCTTGGCCGTGCCCAGGAGCAGTCCTACGAGGAGGCCTTCGGACCTACCCGCTCCCCTCCGCACAGGGTGCCCAAAGATCAGGAGAGTGGGACTGAAGTGCAGCCAGAATTTCAGGAGCAGCCCCTTCAAATAGTGGAACAGGGGCTGCAACCTTGTGCATTCAATAAAAACATGGAATACGGACTCCTCCAGACCGCAGAAATTGCAGGCGGCCTGGGAGTCCGTGAACCGGCTTAAAAATTTGTTGCACGGCACTGCTCCGTGCACCACCCTCCAGGCCAAGTCCCCGATGAATAGTGGGAGGACCCCTGCGTAGAGTGCCCTCCATCGGGGACCCCCGCCTCCTCCGGACGGCAAGATGGTACGCCATGGCGTGTCCGGACGGCAGGCGAGGATGACAAAGCTGAGAGTGTGCAGGAGCAGCCCGTACAGGAAACCCCTCCGCGCAGAACTGAAAGGCACGGAGGGGATTTCCCCGAGGCGGCTCAAGTTGTGAGGCGCCGGCCCCCGAGGGAGGTTCCGGGGTTTGGCGCCGATGAGGAATTCCGTCCGGACGGGGGTCAGTTCGGACGGGATCTCCCCACGTGCTTGAGCCTCCTCGATGCACCTAACGGAGTCAGGGCCCAGAGCTGTTTTTAGCGACTCGATGGCATCGGCCGCGTGGCGGACGTTGGCAGAATTTAGGCGCCGCGCCAGCGTGTCTGGCGCCATCCAGCCCGCTCCTCCGCCATCGAGCAGGTCCCTGACCCTGGTCACCTCACCAGCCACAGCCCTCTCTTCCGACCGCCACATAAAACCTCGGCCGTGGAGGTACGGATTCCCGAGCAGCGGTTCCTGCAGGACGGCCGCCACTCCAGCCGGCGGAGAGCTGCGCTTGGTGGAGACTTTGTTCCAGACCCTGATGAGTTCCCTGTAAAAGACAGGCAGCTCCCGGAGGGCGGTCCTGGCACCCCCCAAGTTCACAAACAGGAGCTGCGTGTCATAATTGAGGTCGAGCTGCTGGCGGAAGAAATACCTCGCCAGAGCACACCACCTAGGAGGGGGCTCGACGTAAAGGTATCTCTGCAGGGTCTGAAGACGGAAAGTCGCGAGCTGGGCGCTGACGCACACCAACGACTGACCGCCCTCCTCAAGCGGGAGACTCAGGACCGCGGCAGAGACCCAGTGCTTCCTGTTGTTCCAGAAGAAGTCCACCAGCTTCTTCTGTATCTTGGCGACAAACGCAGGGGGAGGGGTCAAAGTGACCAGCCGGTACCACAACATTGCGGCCACCAGCTGGTTTATGACTAGCGCTCGACCCCTGTAGGACAGCACTCGGAGCAGTCCTGTCCAGCGCCCTAGGCGAGCGGCGACCTTGGCCTCCAGCTCCTGCCAGTTCGCCGGCCAGGCTCCCTCGTCGGGGCTAAGGTAGACTCCCAGATAGAGGAGATGGGTCGTGCTCCAGGCAAAAGGCCTGAGCTCCTCCGGCAGGGAGTCCACCCGCCACTGACCCACCAGGAGTCCGGAACATTTCTCCCAGTTGATCCTGGCGGAGGACGCGGCCGAGTAAATCTCCTGGCACTCACGCATCCTCTGCAGGTCAGCGGGATCCTCTACCGCGAGGAGCACGTCATCGGCGTAAGCCGAGAGGACGACCTCCACGCCCGGCCCTTGCAGAGCCAGTCCCGTCAACCTCGTCCGCAAGAGGCGCAGGAAAGGCTCCACGCAAACGGCATATAACTGGCCGGACATGGGGCATCCCTGGCGCACCCCTCTCCTAAAGCGAAGGGGCGCCGTCAAGGACCCGTTAACCTTAATCAGACACTCCGCGGCGGCGTACAAAAGTCGGATCCGGGCGACGAAATGCGTCCCGAACCCGAAAGCGCGCAGAGTTCCGAGCAGATAGTCGTGATCCACCCTGTCGAACGCCTTCTCTTGGTCGAGGGATAGGAAGGCGACCGACAGACCAGCCTCCTGGGAACAATGGGTGAGGTCCCGGACCAGATGGATGTTATCGTGGATTGTCCGGCCCGGGACCGTGTAGGACTGGTCGGGGTGGATCATGTGGTCCAGCTCGGCACCAAGGCGAGCAGACATCGCCCTGGCGAAGATTTTGTAGTCCGTGCTGAGGAGGGAGACCGGGCGCCAGTTCTTAAGGAGGCGGAGATCGCCCTTCTTAGGCAGCAGGACGATGACTGCCCTGCGCCAAGAGAGGGGCATCTCCCCGGTCGCCAGACTTTCCCCCAGGACCAGCGCGTAGTCGCTCCCCAGGACGTCCCAGAACGCCCTGTGGAACTCCACGGTCAGCCCGTCCAGCCCCGGGGATTTTCCCCTCGAGAGCCGGGCGAGGGCACCGGTCAGCTCCGCCAGGCTTAGCGGAGCTTCCAGATTTTCGGCGCCCTCCGGGCTGACCTTCGGCAGGTCCTCCCACAAAGCTCTACGCGCTTCCTCGCTGGACGGATCCGGAGAGAACAGAGCCCCGTAATATTCACGGGCCCTGTTGTTGACGCCCTCCGGATCCGAGACGAGAGAGCCGTCGTCGGCCAGCAGCGTCAAGAGCTGCTTACGGACACTCTGCCTTTTTTCCAGCGAGTAGAAGAAGGGGGAGCCGCGGTCCAGATCCCGCAGGAACCGGATCCGCGACCTCACGAACGCGCCTCGGGACCCGACGAGCTGCAGGTCCTTCAGCGCGGCCTTCTTCGATTCGTACACCGTCCGCAGGGCCGGGTCCTGGACGACTTGACCGAGACGGGCTTCCAGGTCGAGCACCTCTTTTTCTAGGCGCCCGACTTTGGCCGCCCGCCTCTTGGTCGACCCCCTCGCGTACTCTTGACAGAAGACGCGGACATGAGCCTTACCCACGTCCCACCATAGCCTCAAGGAGGGGAAGCCCCCCTGCTTCCTTCTCCAGTCGGACCAGAATCGACGGAACGAGTCCTGGAACCGCACGTCCTCCAGCAGCCGGTTGTTAAAGTGCCAGTACGCGGACCCCGTCCTCGCGCGGAGCGAAGCGAGCTCCGCCCACACCAGGTGGTGGTCCGAACACGGCACCGGCCGCATGGAGGCCGCCGGGACGCAGGAAACGTACGCCCGAGACACGTAAAGGCGGTCGACTCTAGACCATCCAACTCCAGGCCTCACCCAAGTAAAGGCGCTGGAGACGGGGTGGAGATTTCGGCAGACGTCCACCAAGTCGAAGGACCCGACCAGGTCCCTCAACTTCTCCATCGCCGTCATGCTCTGCGGGGCACCGGAGCGGTCCCTCGCCTCGAGGGTGCAGTTAAAATCCCCCCCGAGGACAATGCAGTCGCCGACGTCGACGGAGCCAAGAAGAGCGGACACCTCTTCAAAGAAGCGCATTTGCTGCAGGCCGGGATGAGGGGCGTACACGTTCACGAGATGGAGCGGCACGTCCCCCAGGCGAACCGTTACGTGCAGCAAGCGGCCTGGCACGGGCTCCTCGACCCCCAAGATCTCCGGCTGAAAATGCGGGCCCAGCAAGATGGCCACCCCACTAGAAATGGCGGTGAGGTGGCTCATGCGGACCTCTCCTTGGCATTCCAGGAGCCACGTGGCTTCGTCTCCCGGAACGGTGTGGGTTTCTTGCAGGAAGCACACCGCATATTTCCCCTCCCGCAGGAGCGAAAAATTGCCAAATCTACGGCGTGCCCCTCTGCCGCCGTTGATGTTGAGGCTGGCTATGGTTATCTTCATGGCAAAAGCATAGTGCAACCTCTACCTTAACCTATTGTGGGGGAGGGAGCGGAGTCTTTTGTTGAACTCCGCTCCCTCCGCAGCCCAGCGAGGAGTCCCTCGAGCTCGCGCAGCTCAAGGTGTTGCGCCTTTGTCAAGGGCCCGCCCGCGGCCAAGGTTTTAACGGCGGCGCGGACAGACCCCTTGATCAGCTCTGGCTTGGACCATTTTTCCAGGGCCAGTCGGGCTTGGACGCGGCGACCCCGGCTCTGGGCCAAAAAGTCCCGGAGTTCCTTTGCAGGAATGAGGAGGGCCTCAGCGGCGGCCGCGAGCAGATCCACCGCCTCCCTGGCGGTGGTCTCTAGTTCTTCTCCCGCGTCCCCCACCGAGTCCCCGTCCTCCTCCGGGAGGTGGCCGCCAGCAGCCGGCCCATCGACCGCACAAGGTACGGCAAATGAACCGGCCGCTCCAACCGGCCCTGGCTCTGCCCCGATCCCACCCCCAGGATCGTCGGCAGAGGAGTCCCCACTGGGCTCTTTTAAAAATGGTGCTGGGCCGGGAAATGACAGCGGAAGGGGTTCCCCCTCCGCCCCAGGAACCGGAGAACAAGGAGAGACCCGGCCATGGGAAATCCCCAGGCTCCCCAAGTGCACCAGCTCCAAAGTAAGAGGCGAGGGTGGGTGTTCCTCCCCCTCCCCGCTGCCACCCCCCGGCCCAGCATCTACAGTTTCATTAAAATCAGTTCGTGTTTCTGCCGGGTCGAGCGACTCCCGGGGGAAGTTGGGTATTGGCTGGGCGGGCTCAGGTTCGGCCTTTTCGGCCTCGCCCGCCTCAGTCCCCGGGACGCCCGGCCCGGCGGCTACGCATTCCTCCGCGGTCCCCACGCCCCCCACGACAGGCAGATCTTCCATGCCATCCCCAGGAGGCAGCGGCTGGGCAGCCTCGACTGCCTCACCCTCCCCGGGGACAGACTCTTCGCGCCTGCAGCGCAATTTGGGAGCGCTGGTGGGGGACGCGGGACACGCGGCGGGCACCGACTCCTCCGCGGAGGGATGTTGTTCCCCCTCCGCCTCATCGGAGCCGCGCCTCCTTTTGTTCCTGGGGGCGCGCGGAGGCAGGGAGACCCCCATGTCTGCCGAGGCCTCCCGCTCCGCCCCCCCCCTTTTCCTTTCCTTTCCCGCGCCCGGGCCCCTCTGTGGTGTTATTCAAGGGCTCGGGCACGGGCTCGGGGCACCCCGCGCTCGCCGGTGACTGGGTTGGGCTGAGCGCGGTGGTCAAATTATCTGCCGCACCGAGGGGACCCGCCTCTAGATGTTTTGCCTTCTTCCGCGCCTTCTTTCCGGTCGGACGCTCTCCTTCCCCCCCGCCGGAGGCCCTGAAAACAAAGGCCTCCGACGATGCCCGCGCACCTACGGCTCCCGGCACGCGGACGCAACTAGGGGGAGGGGTGGCGGCGGCGCCAGCCTTGGCCGCCTTCGGTGGTTTGGCGGCCTTGGAGGCGGGGCAGTTCTTACGAACATGCCCCACCTCCCTGCAGGCATGGCACCGCACGCCGTCCGACGTCCAGAAGACGCGGTAGGCAGTCCCCTCGTGCACCACATTAAAGTTCCCCTCCGTCGTCTCCTCCCGCGCCAGCCGGACAAAGAGCTGGCAGCGGAAGGAGAACACGTGGCGCAGGCTGTTCTCCCTGAGGCCGAGCGGTATGGGGTTGATCCCTGACCTTACCTCCCCCAGTTGTTGTAGGTGAGGGAGGAGGAGCTCAGCGGGAACAAAGGGCGGGACGTTCGACACGATGACCCTCTGTGCGGTGGCCTCGAGAGGATCCACCGGCAGGAACGTCCCGCCCACCGTGAGCCCCCTTTCGAGGGCCAGGGACACCGCCCGCTCCGACCCCAGGAAGAAAACAGCCTTCCCAGACATCTTGGAGGCCGCGACAATGGCCGAGGGGCCGACTACCCCAGCCATCGCCCGCACGCACTCTTCGATGCTCATTGTGGGGTGAGTGTAGCTCTTGACCCCGTGTTTCTTCGTAATGAGTCTGAATGGTGGCAGGGCAGCGGGTGGCGCAGGAGGTGCCGTGGAAGCGGTTGCCAACTGCGCATATGTCTTCGCTGGCCCTGCCACCGGCGTGGATGGGGTCGCCATCACGGGGTCCCTTTAAGGGCTACACCCACCCCAAAGTCACAGGCCTTAATGGTCTTTAATGGCCTCGTATATTGAACTGAGCAGAGGAGCCCTTAACGAGGCACCTCTCCCCTCGTTGGCAATTGGGGAGAGGCCTTGCTCCCTCTGCTCAGTTGTCTTAATTGGGTTTTTTTTAAAAATTAGGAAGAAAAGGGTTCTCAGAGAGAGAGGGGAGAAACAGAGGGTAACGGAGAGAGAGAGAGGGGGGGTGGGAATGGGGGGGGGCTGCGAGGGCAGGTCTCCCCTCGCAGCTGTGGGTGGGTGCACTCCCCAGATGGCAAAACACACAAGCACAGTCTTTGGGTTGGTCTTCAGGTGGGGGGAGAAGACGTCTTCACCTGGGGTAGCTAGAGCCACCAGGCACTCACTCCCAACGATGTTAATGGGGTGATTAAACAATCTTCAGCCTGGTAGCTCCAGCTATCCCAGGCTAGGCAAATGTGGGGGGTGGGGGTGTTCCAATTGTGGGGGGGGCCTAGTTATAAGCAAGGCCCCCACACACACTTCCACACACACACACCCCCCGCGATGTTCCGGCCCTCAGTGGTCTTCTTTCCTCCCCCCACCGATACAACAAAGTCTTTTTGGGAAATGCACCCACACCCACCTGTAGAAGATGTAGAGTCTCCCTCCTTCCACACTGGATGTTGTTGGTTTTTCCCCCTCTCTCCAACTCCTTGCAGAATGGTAAAAAATGTTGAAAAGTTTTCTGTTCTCCTCCTCTCCCTCTGGGTAAAGTTGGTGTTGAAGCCCCTTCCTTCCTTCTCTTCCTGGGCTGGTCTCAGGGCTCTCCAGGCAGGAGCTCAAGTTGATAGCAGCTCTCCTCACTGCTCACAGCTCCAACTGAGCAGGACACGCCTCCACTGCTTCACAATTGGTCCTTGTGCATGAAACTCTTTTGAGTTAACCTGCAAAACATAAAACATGTATCCGTGCCACCCGACCTGGATGACACACACAAGACATTTACAAGGCCCTTTTTTTTTTTTGGTTTTTTTTTGGGCACTAAAATCAAAAATTTTTCCTTTGTCCAGTGCCCCCTATAAAAGGAGAGGGGGACACTAAAAGCACCGGCAATTAAAACAAATTAAACTTAAAAAACGTAAAATCAAATTAAAATTTGGTTGCCGGGCGTGATGATGCACTCCAGTCCCTCCGGTGCCCACCTCTTTAATGGCCTCGAATATTAACTGAGCAGAGGAGCCCTTAACGAGGCACCTCTCCCCTCGTTGACAATTGGGGAGAGGCCTTGCTCCCTCTGCTCAGTTGTCTTAATTGTTTTTTTTTTAAATTAGGAAGAAAAGGGGCCTCAGAGAGAGAGGGGAGAAACAGAGGGTAACGGAGAAAGAGAGAGGGGGGTGGGAAGGGGGGGGGGGCTGCGAGGGCAGGTCTCCCCTCGCAGCTGTGGGTGGGTGCACTCCCCAGATGGCAAAACACACAAAAAACACAGTCTTTGGGTTGGTCTTCAGGTGGGGGGAGAAGACGTCTTCACCTGGGGTAGCTAGAGCCACCAGGCACACACTCCTAAACGATCTTTAATTGGGTGATTAAGAAAAACAATCTTCAGCCTGGTAGCTCCAGCTATCCCAGGCTAGGCAAATGTGGGGGGTGGGGGGGGTTCCAATTGTGGGGGGGGCCTAGTTGTAAGCACGGCCCCCACGCACACTACCACACACACACACACCCCCCGTGATGTTCCGGCCCTCAGTGGTCTTCTTTCCTCCCCCCACCGACATAACAAAGTCTTTTTGGGAAATGCACCCACACCCACCTGTAGAAGATGTAGAGTCTCCCTCCTTCCACACTGGATGTTGTTGGTCTTTTCCCCCTCTCTCCAACTGCTTGCAGAATGGTAAAAAGATGTTGAATGTTTTCTGTTCTCCTCCTCTCCCTCTGGATAGAAGTTGGTGTTGAAGCCCCTTTCTTCCTTCTCTTCCTGGGCTGGTCTCAGGGCTCTCCAGGCAGGAGCTCAAGTTGATAACTGCTCCACTCACTGCTCACAGCTCCAACTGAGCAGGACACCCCTCCACTGCTTCACAATTGGTCCTTGTGCATGAAACTCTTTTGAGTTTACCTGCGAAAACATAAAACATTAAACGGTGCCACCCGACCTGGGTGACACTCCAGACATTTACAAGGCCCTTTTTCTTTTTTCCCCCCTTTTTTGTGTTTTTTTTTGTGTTTTTCTTTTTTTGGTTTTTTTTTTGGGCACTAAAATCACAATTTTCCCCAGTGCCCCCTATAAAAGGGAAGGGGGACACTAAAAGCACCGGCAATTAAAACAAATTAAACTTAAAAAACGTAAAATCAAATTAAAATTTGGTTGCCGGGCGTGATGATGCACTCCAGTCCCTCCGGTGCCCACCTCTCGCGGAAGGCCGCGAGCGTACCGGTGGACACCGCGTGCTCCATCTCCAAGGACACCCTGGACCGGATGTAAGAGCGGAAGAGAGGCAGGCAGTCAGGTTGAACGACCCCCTCGACCGCCCGCTGCCTGGACCGGCTGATGGCACCCTTGGCCGTGCCCAGGAGCAGTCCTACGAGGAGGCCTTCGGACCTACCCGCTCCCCTCCGCACAGGGTGCCCAAAGATCAGGAGAGTGGGACTGAAGTGCAGCCAGAATTTCAGGAGCAGCCCCTTCAAATAGTGGAACAGGGGCTGCAACCTTGTGCATTCAATAAAAACATGGAACACGGACTCCTCCAGACCGCAGAAATTGCAGGCGGCCTGGGAGTCCGTGAACCGGCTTAAAAATTTATTGCACGGCACTGCTCCATGCACCACCCTCCAGGCCAAGTCCCCGATGAATAGTGGGAGGACCCCCGCGTAGAGTGCCCTCCATCGGGGACCCCCGCCTCCTCCGGACGGCAAGATGGTACGCCATGGCGTGTCCGGACGGCCGGCGAGGATGGCAAAGTTGAGGGTGTGCAGGAGCAGCCCGTACAGGAAACCCCTCCGCGCGGAACTGAAAGGCACGGAGGGGATTTCCCCGAGGCGGCTCAAGTTGTGAGGCGCCGGCCCCCGAGGGAGGTTCCGGGGTTTGGCGCCGATGAGGAATTCCGTCCGGACGGGGGTCAGTTCGGACGGGATCTCCCCACGTGCTTGAGCCTCCTCGATGCACCTAACGGAGTCAGGGCCCAGAGCTGTTTTTAGCGACTCGATGGCATCGGCCGCGTGGCGGACGTTGGCAGAATTTAGGCGCCGCGCCAGCGTGTCTAGCGCCATCCAGCCCGCTCCTCCGCCATCGAGCAGGTCCCTGACCCTGGTCACCTCACCAGCCACAGCCCTCTCTTCCGACCGCCACATAAAACCTCGGCCGTGGAGGTACGGATTCCCGAGCAGCGGCTCCTGCAGGACGGCCGCCACTCCAGCCGGCGGAGAGCTGCGCTTGGTGGAGACTTTGTTCCAGACCCTGATGAGTTCCCTGTAAAAGACAGGCAGCTCCCGGAGGGCGGTCCTGGCATCCCCCAAGTTCACAAACAGGAGCTGCGTGTCATAATTGAGGTCGAGCTGCTGGCGGAAGAAATACCTCGCCAGAGCACACCACCTAGGAGGGGGCTCGACGTAAAGGTATCTCTGCAGGGTCTGAAGACGGAAAGTCGCGAGCTGGGCGCTGACGCACACCAACGACTGACCGCCCTCCTCAAGCGGGAGACTCAGGACCGCGGCAGAGACCCAGTGCTTCCTGTTGTTCCAGAAGAAGTCCACCAGCTTCTTCTGTATCTTGGCGACAAACGCAGGGGGAGGGGTCAAAGTGACCAGCCGGTACCACAACATTGCGGCCACCAGCTGGTTTATGACTAGCGCTCGACCCCTGTAGGACAGCACTCGGAGCAGTCCTGTCCAGCGCCCTAGGCGAGCGGCGACCTTGGCCTCCAGCTCCTGCCAGTTCACCGGCCAGGCTCCCTCGTCGGGGCTAAGGTAGACTCCCAGATAGAGGAGATGGGTCGTGCTCCAGGCAAAAGGCCTGAGCTCCTCCGGCAGGGAGTCCACCCGCCACTGACCCACCAGGAGTCCGGAACATTTCTCCCAGTTGATCCTGGCGGAGGACGCGGCCGAGTAAATCTCCTGGCACTCACGCATCCTCCGCAGGTCAGCGGGATCCTCTATCGCGAGGAGCACGTCATCGGCGTAAGCCGAGAGGACGACCTCCACGCCCGGCCCTTGCAGAGCCAGTCCCGTCAACCTCGTCCGCAAGAGGCGCAGGAAAGGCTCCACGCAAACGGCGTATAACTGGCCGGACATGGGGCATCCCTGGCGCACCCCTCTCCTAAAGCGAAGGGGCGCCGTCAAGGACCCGTTAACCTTAATCAGACACTCCGCGGCGGCGTACAAAAGTCGGATCCGGGCGACGAAATGCGTCCCGAACCCGAAAGCGCGCAGAGTTCCGAGCAGATAGTCGTGATCCACCCTGTCGAACGCCTTCTCTTGGTCGAGGGATAGGAAGGCGACCGACAGACCAGCCTCCTGGGAACAATGGATGAGGTCCCGGACCAGATGGATGTTATCGTGGATTGTCCGGCCCGGGACCGTGTAGGACTGGTCGGGGTGGATCATGTGGTCCAGCACGGCACCAAGGCGAGCAGACATCGCCCTGGCGAAGATTTTGTAGTCCGTGCTGAGGAGGGAGACCGGGCGCCAGTTCTTAAGGAGGCGGAGATCGCCCTTCTTAGGCAGCAGGACGATGACTGCCCTGTGCCAAGAGAGGGGCATCTCCCCGGTCGCCAGACTTTCCCCCAGGACCCGCGCGTAGTCGCTCCCCAGGACGTCCCAGAACGCCCTGTGGAACTCCACGGTCAGCCCGTCCAGCCCCGGGGATTTTCTCCTCGAGAGCCGGGCGAGGGCACCGGTCAGCTCCGCCAGGCTTAGCGGAGCTTCCAGATTTTCGGCGCCCTCCGGGCCGACCTTCGGCAGGTCCTCCCACAAAACTCTACGCGCTTCCTCGCTGGACGGATCCGGAGAGAACAGAGCCCCGTAATATTCACGGACCCTGTTGTTGACGCCCTCCGGATCCGAGACGAGAGAGCCGTCGTCGGCCAGCAGCGTCAAGAGCTGCTTACGGACACTCTGCCTTTTTTCCAGCGAGTAGAAGAAGGGGGAGCCGCGGTCCAGATCCCGCAGGAACCGGATCCGCGACCTCACGAACGCGCCTCGGGACCCGACGAGCTGCAGGTCCTTCAGCGCGGCCTTCTTCGCTTCGTACACCGTCCGCAGGGCCGGGTCCTGGACGACTTGACCGAGACGGGCTTCCAGGTCGAGCACCTCTTTTTCTAGGCGCCCGACTCTGGCCGCCCGCCTCTTGGTCGACCCCCTCGCGTACTCTTGACAGAAGACGCGGACGTGAGCCTTGCCCACGTCCCACCATAGCCTCAAGGAGGGGAAGCCCCCCTGCTTCCTTCTCCAGTCGGACCAGAATCGACGGAACGAGTCCTGGAACCGCACGTCCTCCAGCAGCCGGTTGTTAAAGTGCCAGTACGCGGACCCCGTCCTCGCGCGGAGCGAAGCGAGCTCCGCCCACACCAGGTGGTGGTCCGAACACGGCACCGGCCGCATGGAGGCCGCCGGGACGCAGGAAACGTACGCCCGAGACACGTAAAGGCGGTCGACTCTAGACCATCCAACTCCAGGCCTCACCCAAGTAAAGGCGCTGGAGTCGGGGTGGAGATTTCGCCAGACGTCCACCAAGTCGAAGGACCCGACCAGGTCCCTCAACTTCTCCATCGCCGTCATGCACTGCGGGGCACCGGAGCGGTCCCTCGCCTCGAGGGTGCAGTTAAAATCCCCCCCGAGGACAATGCAGTCGCCGACGTCGACGGAGCCAAGAAGAGCGGACACCTCTTCAAAGAAGCGCGTTTGCTGCGGGCCGGGATGAGGGGCGTACACGTTCACGAGATGGAGCGGCACGTCCCCCAGGCGAACCGTTACGTGCAGCAAGCGGCCTGGCACGGGCTCCTCGACCCCCAAGATCTCCGGCTGAAAATGCGGGCCCAGCAAGATGGCCACCCCACTAGAAATGGCGGTGAGGTGGCTCATGCGGACCTCTCCTTGCCATTCCAGGAGCCACGTGGCTTCGTCTCCCGGAACGGTGTGGGTTTCTTGCAGGAAGCACACCGCATATTTCCCCTCCCGCAGGAGCGAAAAATTGTCAAATCTACGGCGTGCCCCTCTGCCGCCGTTGATGTTGAGGCTGGCTATGGTTATCTTCATGGCAAAAGCATAGTGCAACCTCTACCTTAACCTATTGTGGGGGAGGGAGCGGAGTCTTTTGTTGAACTCCGCTCCCTCCGCAGCCCAGCGAGGAGTCCCTCGAGCTCGCGCAGCTCAAGGTGCTGCTCCTTTGTCAAGGGCCCGCCCGCGGCCAAGGTTTTAACGGCGGCGCGGACGGACCCCTTGATCAGCTCCGGCTCGGACCATTTTTCCAGGGCCAGTCGGGCTTGGTCGCGGCGACCCCGGCTCTGGGCCAAAAAGTCCCGGAGTTCCTTTGCAGGAATGAGGAGGGCCTCAGCGGCGGCCGCGAGCAGATCCACCGCCTCCCTGGCGGTGGTATCTAGGTCTTCTCCCGCGTCCCCCACCGAGTCCCCGTCCTCCTCCGGGAGGTGGCCGCCAGCAGCCGGCCCATCGACCGCACAAGGTACGGCAAATGAACCGGCCGCTCCAACCGGCCCTGGCTCTGCCCCGATCCCACCCCCAGGATCGTCGGCAGAGGAGTCCCCACTGGGCTCTTTTAAAAATGGTGCTGGGTCGGGAAATGACAGCGGAAGGGGTTCCCCCTCCGCCCCAGGAACCGGGGAACAAGGAGAGACCCGGCCATAGGAAATCCCCAGGCCCTCCAAGTGCACCAGCTCCAAAGTAAGGGGCGAGGGTGGGTGTTCCTCCCCCTCCCCGCTGCCACCCCCCGGCCCAGCATCTACAGTGTCATTAAAACCCATAAATTGTTTTTCCGCCGGGTCGAGCGACTCCCGGGGTAAGTTGGATGATAGCTGGGCGGGCTCAGGTTCGGCCTTTTCGGCCTCGCCCGCCTCAGTCCCCGGGACGCCCGGCCCGGCGGCTACGCATTCCTCCGCGGTCCCCACGCCCCCCACGACAGGCAGATCTTCCACTCCATCCCCGGGAGGCAGAGGCTGGGCAGCCTCAACTGTCTCACCCTCCCCGGGGACAGACTCCTCCCGCCTACGGCGCTGCTTGGGGGCGCTGGTTGGGGATGCGGGACACGCGGCGGGCACCAACTCCTCCGCGGAGGGATGTTGTTCCCCCTCCGTCTCATCGGAGCCGTGCCTCCTTTTGTTCCTGGGGGCGCGCGGAGGCAGGGAGACCCCCATGTCTGCCGAGGCCTCCCGCTCCGCCCCCCCCTTTTCCTTTCCTTTCCCGTGCCCGGGCCCCTCCGTGGTGTTATTCAAGGGCTCGGGCACGGGCTCGGGGCACCACGCGCTCGCCGGTGACTGGGTTGGGCTGAGCGCGGTGGTCAAACTTTCCGGCGCACTGAGGGGACCCGCCTCTAGATGTCTCATCTACTTCCGCGCCTTCCTTCCGTTCAGACGCTCTCCCTCCCCCCCGCCGGAGGCCCTGAAAACAAAGGCCTCCGACGATGCCCGCGCACCCATGGCTCCCGGCACGCGGTCGCAACTAGGGGGTGGGGTGGCGGCGGCGCCAGCCTTGGCCGCCTTCGGTGGTTTGGCGGCCTTGGAGGCGGGGCAGTTCTTACGAACGTGCCCCACCTCCCTGCAGGCATGGCACCGCACGCCGTCCGCCGTCCAGAAGACGCCGTAAGCAGTCCCCTCGTGCACCACATTGAAGTGCCCTTCTGTCATGTCCTCCCGCGCCAGCCGGACAAAGAGCTGGCGGCGGAAGGAGAACACGTGGCGCAGGCTGTTCTCCCTGAGGCCGAGCGGTATGGGGTTGATCCCCGACCTTACCTCCCCCAGTTGGTGTAGGTGAGGGAGGAGGAGCTCAGCGGAAACAAAGGGCGGGACGTTTGACACGATGACCCTCTGCGCGGTGGCCTCGAGAGGGTCCACCGGCAGGAACGTCCCGCCCACCGTGAGCCCCTTTTCAAGGGCCAGGGACACCGCCCGCTCCGACCCCAGGAAGAACACGGCCTTCCCAGACATCTTGGAGGCTGCGACAATGGCCGAGGGGCCGACTACCCCAGCCATCGCCCGCACGCACTCCTCGATGGTCATTGTGGGGTGAGTGTAGCTCTTGACCCCGTGTTTTTTTGTAATGAGTCTGAAAGGTGGCAGGGCAGCGGGTGGCGCAGGAGGTGCCGTGGAAGCGGTTGCCACCTGCGCATACGTCTTCGCTGGCCCTGCCACCGGCGTGGATGGGGTCGCCATCACAGGGTCCCTTTAAGGGCTACACCCACCCCAAAGTCACAGGCCTTAATGGTCTTTAATGGCCTCGTATATAAACTGAGCAGAGGAGCCCTTAACGAGGCACCTCTCCCCTCGTTGACAATTGGGGAGAGGCCTTGCTCCCTCTGCTCAGTTGTCTTAATTGGGTTTTTTTTTAAATTCGGAAGAAAAGGGGCCTCAGAGAGAGAGGGGAGAAACAGAGGGTAACGGAGAAAGAGAGAGGGGGGTGGGAAGGGGGGGGGGCTGCGAGGGCAGGTCTCCCCTCGCAGCTGTGGGTGGGTGCACTCCCCAGATGGCAAAACACACAAAAAACACAGTCTTTGGGTTGGTCTTCAGGTGGGGGGAGAAGATGTCTTCACCTGGGGTAGCTGGAGCCACCAGGCACTCCTAACGATCTTTAATTGGGTGATTAAGAAAAACAACAATCTTCAGCCTGGTAGCTCCAGCTATCCCAGGCTTGGCAATTGGGGGGGGGGTGGGGGGGGTTCCAATTGTGGGGGGGGCCCAGTTGTAAGCAAGGCCCCCACACACACTACCACACACACACACACCCCCCGCGATGTTCCGGCCCTCAGTGGTCTTCTTTCCTCCCCCCACCGATACAACAAAGTCTTTTTGGGAAATGCACCAACACCCACCTGTTGAAATGTAGAGTCTCCCTCCTTCCACACTGGATGTTGTTGGTCTTTTCCCCCTCTCTCCAACTCTTTGCAGAATGGTAAAAAGATGTTAAATGTTTTCTTTTCTCCTCCTCTCCCTCTGGGTAAAAGTTGAAGGTGAAGCCCCTTCCTTCCTTCTCTTCCTGGCTGGTCTCAGGGCTCTCCAGGCTGGAGCTCAAGTTGATAACTGCTCCACTCACTGCTCACAGCTCCAACTGAGCAGGACACGCCTCCACTGCTTCACAATTGGTCCTTGTGCATGAAACTCTTTTGAGTTTACCTGCAAAACATAAAAACATTAAACGGTGCCACCCGACCTGGGTGACACTCCAGACATTTACAAGGCCCTTTTTTTTCCCCCCCTTTTTTTTGTTTTTTTTTGTGTTTTTCTTTTTTGGTTTTTTTTTTGGGCACTAAATTCACAATTTTCCCCAGTGCCCCCTATAAAAGGGAAGGGGGACACTAAAAGCACCGGCAATTAAAACAAATTAAACTTAAAAAACGTAAAATCAAATTAAAATTTGGTTGCCGGGCGTGATGATGCACTCCAGTCCCTCCGGTGCCCACCTCTCACGGAAGGCCGCGAGCGTACCGGTGGACACCGCGTGCTCCATCTCCAAGGACACCCTGGACCGGATGTAAGAGCGGAAGAGAGGCAGGCAGTCAGGTTGAACGACCCCCTCGACCGCCCGCTGCCTGGACCGGCTGATGGCACCCTTGGCCGTGCCCAGGAGCAGTCCTACGAGGAGGCCTTCGGACCTACCCGCTCCCCTCCGCACAGGGTGCCCAAAGATCAGGAGAGTGGGACTGAAGTGCAGCCAGAATTTCAGGAGCAGCCCCTTCAAATAGTGGAACAGGGGCTGCAACCTTGTGCATTCAATAAAAACATGGAACACGGACTCCTCCAGACCGCAGAAATTGCAGGCGGCCTGGGAGTCCGTGAACCGGCTTAAAAATTTATTGCACGGCACTGCTCCGTGCACCACCCTCCAGGCCAAGTCCCCGATGAATAGTGGGAGGACCCCTGCGTAGAGTGCCCTCCATCGGGGACCCCCACCTCCTCCGGACGGCAAGATGGTACGCCATGGCGTGTCCGGATGGCCGGCGAGGATGGCAAAGTTGAGGGTGTGCAGGAGCAGCCCGTACAGGAAAACCCTCCGCGCGGAACTGAAAGGCACGGAGGGGATTTCCCCGAGGCGGCTCAAGTTGTGAGGCGCCGGCCCTCGAGGGAGGTTCCGGGGTTTGGCGCCTATGAGGAATTCCGTCCGGACGGGGGTCAGTTCGGACGGGATCTCCCCACGTGCTTGAGCCTCCTCGATGCACCTAACGGAGTCAGGGCCCAGAGCTGTTTTTAGCGACTCGATGGCATCGGCCGCGTGGCGGACGTTGGCAGAATTTAGGCGCCGCGCCAGCGTGTCTGGCGCCATCCAGCCCGCTCCTCCGCCATCGAGCAGGTCCCTGACCCTGGTCACCTCACCAGCCACAGCCCTCTCTTCCGACCGCCACATAAAGCCTCGGCCGTGGAGGTACGGATTCCCGAGCAGCGGTTCCTGCAGGACGGCCGCCACTCCAGCCGGCGGAGAGCTGCGCTTGGTGGAGACTTTGTTCCAGACCCTGATGAGTTCCCTGTAAAAGACAGGCAGCTCCCGGAGGGCGGTCCTGGCACCCCCCAAGTTCACAAACAGGAGCTGCATGTCATAATTGAGGTCGAGCTGCTGGCGGAAGAAATACCTCGCCAGAGCGCACCACCTAGGAGGGGGCTCGACGTAAAGGTATCTCTGCAGGGTCTGAAGACGGAAAGTCGCGAGCTGGGCGCTGACGCACACCAACGACTGACCGCCCTCCTCAAGCGGGAGACTCAAGACCGCAGCAGAGACCCAGTGCTTCCTGTTGTTCCAGAAGAAGTCCACCAGCTTCTTCTGTATCTTGGCGACAAACGCAGGGGGAGGGGTCAAAGTGACCAGCCGGTACCACAGCATTGCGGCCACCAGCTGGTTTATGACTAGCGCTCGACCCCTGTAGGACAGCACTCGGAGCAGTCCTGTCCAGCGCCCTAGGCGAGCGGCGACCTTGGCCTCCAGCTCCTGCCAGTTCACCGGCCAGGCTCCCTCGTCGGGGCTAAGGTAGACTCCCAGATAGAGGAGATGGGTCGTGCTCCAGGCAAAAGGCCTGAGCTCCTCCGGCAGGGAGTCCACCCGCCACTGACCCACCAGGAGTCCGGAACATTTCTCCCAGTTGATCCTGGCGGAGGACGCGGCCGAGTAAATCTCCTGGCACTCACGCATCCTCCGCAGGTCAGCGGGATCCTCTACCGCGAGGAGCACGTCATCGGCGTAAGCCGAGAGGACGACCTCCACGCCCGGCCCTTGCAGAGCCAGTCCCGTCAACCTCGTCCGCAAGAGGCGCAGGAAAGGCTCCACGCAAACGGCATATAACTGGCCGGACATGGGGCATCCCTGGCGCACCCCTCTCCTAAAGCGAAAGGGCGCCGTCAAGGACCCGTTAACCTTAATCAGACACTCCGCGGCGGCGTACAAAAGTCGGATCCGGGCGACGAAATGCGTCCCGAACCCGAAAGCGCGCAGAGTTCCGAGCAGATAGTCGTGATCCACCCTGTCGAACGCCTTCTCTTGGTCGAGGGATAGGAAGGCGACCGACAGACCAGCCTCCTGGGAACAATGGATGAGGTCCCGGACCAGATGGATGTTATCGTGGATTGTCCGGCCCGGGACCGTGTAGGACTGGTCGGGGTGGATCATGTGGTCCAGCACGGCACCAAGGCGAGCAGACATCGCCCTGGCGAAGATTTTGTAGTCCGTGCTGAGGAGGGAGACCGGGCGCCAGTTCTTAAGGAGGCGGAGATCGCCCTTCTTAGGCAGCAGGACGATGACTGCCCTGCGCCAAGAGAGGGGCATCTCCCCGGTCGCCAGACTTTCCCCCAGGACCCGCGCGTAGTCGCTCCCCAGGACGTCCCAGAACGCCCTGTGGAACTCCACGGTCAGCCCGTCCAGCCCCGGGGATTTTCCCCTCGAGAGCCGGGCGAGGGCACCGGTCAGCTCCGCCAGGCTTAGCGGAGCTTCCAGATTTTCGGCGCCCTCCGGGCCGACCTTCGGCAGGTCCTCCCACAAAACTCTACGCGCTTCCTCGCTGGACGGATCCGGAGAGAACAGAGCCCCGTAATATTCACAGACCCTGTTGTTGACGCCCTCCGGATCCGAGACGAGAGAGCCGTCGTCGGCCAGCAGCGTCAAGAGCTGCTTACGGACACTCTGCCTTTTTTCCAGCGAGTAGAAGAAGGGGGAGCCGCGGTCCAGATCCCGCAGGAACCGGATCCGCGACCTCACGAACGCGCCTCGGGACCCGACGAGCTGCAGGTCCTTCAGCGCGGCCTTCTTCGCTTCGTACACCGTCCGCAGGGCCGGGTCCTGGACGACTTGACCGAGACGGGCTTCCAGGTCGAGCACCTCTTTTTCTAGGCGCCCGACTCTGGCCGCCCGCCTCTTGGTCGACCCCCTCGCGTACTCTTGACAGAAGACGCGGACGTGAGCCTTGCCCACGTCCCACCATAGCCTCAAGGAGGGGAAGCCCCCCTGCTTCCTTCTCCAGTCGGACCAGAATCGACGGAACGAGTCCTGGAACCGCACGTCCTCCAGCAGCCGGTTGTTAAAGTGCCAGTACGCGGACCCCGTCCTCGCGCGGAGCGAAGCGAGCTCCGCCCACACCAGGTGGTGGTCCGAACACGGCACCGGCCGCATGGAGGCCGCCGGGACGCAGGAAACGTACGCCCGAGACACGTAAAGGCGGTCGACTCTAGACCATCCAACTCCAGGCCTCACCCAAGTAAAGGCGCTGGAGTCGGGGTGGAGATTTCGCCAGACGTCCACCAAGTCGAAGGACCCGACCAGGTCCCTCAACTTCTCCATCGCCGGCATGCACTGCGGGGCACCGGAGCGGTCCCTCGCCTCGAGGGTGCAGTTAAAATCCCCCCCGAGGACAATGCAGTCGCCGACGTCGACGGAGCCAAGAAGAGCGGACACCTCTTCAAAGAAGCGCGTTTGCTGCGGGCCGGGATGAGGGGCGTACACGTTCACGAGATGGAGCGGCACGTCCCCCAGGCGAACCGTTACGTGCAGCAAGCGGCCTGGCACAGGCTCCTCGACCCCCAAGATCTCCGGCTGAAAATGCGGGCCCAGCAAGATGGCCACCCCACTAGAAATGGCGGTGAGGTGGCTCATGCGGACCTCTCCTTGCCATTCCAGGAGCCACGTGGCTTCGTCTCCCGGAACGGTGTGGGTTTCTTGCAGGAAGCACACCGCATATTTCCCCTCCCGCAGGAGCGAAAAATTGTCAAATCTACGGCGTGCCCCTCTGCCGCCGTTGATGTTGAGGCTGGCTATGGTTATCTTCATGGCAAAAGCATAGTGCAACCTCTACCTTAACCTATTGTGGGGGAGGGAGCGGAGTCTTTTGTTGAACTCCGCTCCCTCCGCAGCCCAGCGAGGAGTCCCTCGAGCTCGCGCAGCTCAAGGTGCTGTTCCTTTGTCAAGGGCCCGCCCGCGGCCAAGGTTTTAACGGCAGCGCGGACGGACCCCTTGATCAGCTCCGGCTCGGACCATTTTTCCAGGGCCAGTCGGGCTTGGTCGCGGCGACCCCGGCTCTGGGCCAAAAAGTCCCGGAGTTCCTTTGCAGGAATGAGGAGGGCCTCAGCGGCGGCCGCGAGCAGATCCACCGCCTCCCTGGCGGTGGTATCTAGGTCTTCTCCCGCGTCCCCCACCGAGTCCCCGTCCTCCTCCGGGAGGTGGCCGCCAGCAGCCGGCCCATCGACCGCACAAGGTACGGCAAATGAACCGGCCGCTCCAACCGGCCCTGGCTCTGCCCCGATCCCACCCCCAGGATCGTCGGCAGAGGAGTCCCCACTGGGCTCTTTTAAAAATGGTGCTGGGTCGGGAAATGACAGCGGAAGGGGTTCCCCCTCCGCCCCAGGAACCGGGGAACAAGGAGAGACCCGGCCATGGGAAATCCCCAGGCTCCCCAAGTGCACCAGCTCCAAAGTAAGGGGCGAGGGTGGGTGTTCCTCCCCCTCCCCGCTGCCACCCCCCGGCCCAGCATCTACAGTTTCATTAAAAACAGTAAATTGTGTTTCTGCCGGGTCGAGCGTCTCCCGGGGGAAGTTGGGTATTGGCTGGGCGGGCTCAGGTTCGGCCTTTTCGGCCTCGCCCGCCTCAGTCCCCGGGACGCCCGGCCCGGCGGCTACGCATTCCTCCGCGGTCCCCACGCCCCCCACGACAGGCAGATCTTCCACTCCATCCCCGGGAGGCAGAGGCTGGGCAGCCTCAACTGTTTCACCCTCTCCGGGGACAGACTCCTCCCGCCTACGGCGCTGCTTGGGGGCGCTGGTTGGGGACGCGGGACACGCGGCGGGCACCAACTCCTCCACGGAGGGATGTTGTTCCCCCTCCGTCTCATCGGAGCCGTGCCTCCTTTTGTTCCTGGGGGCGCGCGGAGTCAGGGAGACCTCCATGTCTGCCGAGGCCTCCCGCTCCGCCCCCCCCTTTTCCTTTTCTTGCCCGCGCCCGGGCCCCTCTGTGGTGTTGTTCAAGGGCTCGGGCACGGGCTCGGGGCACCCCGCGCTCGCCGGTGGCTGGGTTGGGCTGAGCGCAGTGGTCAATCTTTCTGGCGCACTGAGGGGACCCGCCTCTAGATGTTTCTTCTTGTTCCGCGCCTTCTTTCCGCTCGGACGCTCTCCCTCCCCCCCGCCGGAGGCCCTGAAAACAAAGGCCTCCGACGATGCCCGCGCACCTACGGCTCCCGGCACGCGGACGCAACTAGGGGGAGGGGTGGCGGCGGCGCCAGCCTTGGCCGCCTTCGGTGGTTTGGCGGCCTTGGAGGCGGGGCAGTTCTTGCGAACGTGCCCCACCTCTCTGCAGGCATGGCACCGCACGCCGTCCGACGTCCAGAAGACGCGGTAGGCAGTCCCCTCGTGCACCACATTAAAAGACCCCTCCGTCGTCTCCTCCCGCGCCAGCCGGACAAAGAGCTGGCGGCGGAAGGAGAACACGTGGCGCAGGCTGCTCTCCCTGAGGTCGAGCGGTATGGGGTTGATCCCCGACCTTACCTCCCCCAGTTGGTGTAGGTGAGGGAGGAGGAGCCCAGCGGGAACAAAGGGCGGGACGTTCGATATGATGACCCTCTGCGCGGTGGCCTCGAGAGGGTCCACCGGCAGGAACGTCCCACCCACCGTGAGCCCCTTTTCGAGGGCCAGGGACACCGCCCGCTCCGACCCCAGGAAGAAAACAGCCTTCCCAGACATCTTGGAGGCTGCGACAATGGCCGAAGGGCCGACTACCCCAGCCATCGCCCGCACGCACTCCTCAATGCTCATTGTGGGGTGAGTGTAGCTCTTGACCCCGTGTTTTTTTGTAATGAGTCTGAAAGGTGGCAGGGCAGCGGGTGGCGCAGGAGGTGCCGTGGAAGCGGTTGCCACCTGCGCATACGTCTTCGCTGGCCCTGCCACCGGCGTGGATGGGGTCGCCATCACAGGGTCCCTTTGAGGGCTACACCCACCTCAAAGTCACAGGCCTTAATGGTCTTTAATGGCCTCGTATATTAACTGAGCAGAGGAGCCCTTAACGAGGCACCTCTCCCCTCGTTGACAATTGGGGAGAGGCCTTGCTCCCTCTGCTCAGTTGTCTTAATTGGGTTTTTTTTTAAATTAGGAAGAAAAGGGGCCTCAGAGAGAGAGGGGAGAAACAGAGGGTAACGGAGAAAGAGAGAGGGGGGTGGGAAGGGGGGGGGGCTGCGAGGGCAGGTCTCCCCTCGCAGCTGTGGGTGGGTGCACTCCCCAGATGGCAAAACACACAAAAAACACAGTCTTTGGGTTGGTCTTCAGGTGGGGGGAGAAGATGTCTTCACCTGGGGTAGCTGGAGCCACCAGGCACTCCTAACGATCTTTAATTGGGTGATTAAGAAAAACAACAATCTTCAGCCTGGTAGCTCCAGCTATCCCAGGCTAGGCAATTGGGGGGGGGTGGGGGGGGGTTCCAATTGTGGGGGGGGCCCAGTTGTAAGCAAGGCCCCCACACACACTACCACACACACACACACCCCCCGCGATGTTCCGGCCCTCAGTGGTCTTCTTTCCTCCCCCCACCGATACAACAAAGTCTTTTTGGGAAATGCACCAACACCCACCTGTTGAAATGTAGAGTCTCCCTCCTTCCACACTGGATGTTGTTGGTCTTTTCCCCCTCTCTCCAACTCTTTGCAGAATGGTAAAAAGATGTTAAATGTTTTCTTTTCTCCTCCTCTCCCTCTGGGTAAAAGTTGAAGGTGAAGCCCCTTCCTTCCTTCTCTTCCTGGCTGGTCTCAGGGCTCTCCAGGCTGGAGCTCAAGTTGATAACTGCTCCACTCACTGCTCACAGCTCCAACTGAGCAGGACACGCCTCCACTGCTTCACAATTGGTCCTTGTGCATGAAACTCTTTTGAGTTTATCTGCGAAAACATAAAACATTAAAGAGTGCCACCCGACCTGGGTGACACTCCAGACATTTACAAGGCCCTTTTTTTTTTTTCCCCCCTTTTTTTTTTGTGTTTTTCTTTTTTTTTTTTTTTTTTTTGGGCACTAAAATCACAATTTTTCCCCAGTGCCCCCTATAAAAGGGAAGGGGACACTAAAAGCACCGGCAATTAAAACAAATTAACTTTAAAACGTAAAATCAAATTAAAATTTGGTTGCCGGGCGTGATGATGCACTCCAGTCCCTCCGGTGCCCACCTCTCGCGGAAGGCCGCGAGCGTACCGGTGGACACCGCGTGCTCCATCTCCAAGGACACCCTGGACCGGATGTAAGAGCGGAAGAGAGGCAGGCAGTCAGGTTGAACGACCCCCTCGACCGCCCGCTGCCTGGACCGGCTGATGGCACCCTTGGCCGTGCCCAGGAGCAGTCCTACGAGGAGGCCTTCGGACCTACCCGCTCCCCTCCGCACAGGGTGCCCAAAGATCAGGAGAGTGGGACTGAAGTGCAGCCAGAATTTCAGGAGCAGCCCCTTCAAATAGTGGAACAGGGGCTGCAACCTCGTGCATTCAATAAAAACATGGAACACGGACTCCTCCAGACCGCAGAAATTGCAGGCGGCCTGGGAGTCCGTGAACCGGCTTAAAAATTTGTTGCACGGCACTGCTCCGTGCACCACCCTCCAGGCCAAGTCCCCGATGAATAGTGGGAGGACCCCTGCGTAGAGTGCCCTCCATCGGGGACCCCCGCCTCCTCCGGACGGCAAGATGGTACGCCATGGCGTGTCCGGACGGCCGGCGAGGATGGCAAAGTTGAGGGTGTGCAGGAGCAGCCCGTACAGGAAACCCCTCCGCGCGGAACTGAAAGGCACGGAGGGGATTTCCCCGAGGCGGCTCAAGTTGTGAGGCGCCGGCCCCCGAGGGAGGTTCTGGGGTTTGGCGCCGATGAGGAATTCCGTCCGGACGGGGGTCAGTTCGGACGGGATCTCCCCACGTGCTTGAGCCTCCTCGATGCACCTAACGGAGTCAGGGCCCAGAGCTGTTTTTAGCGACTCGATGGCATCGGCCGCGTGGCGGACGTTGGCAGAATTTAGGCGCCGCGCCAGCGTGTCTGGCGCCATCCAGCCCGCTCCTCCGCCATCGAGCAGGTCCCTGACCCTGGTCACCTCACCAGCCACAGCCCTCTCTTCCGACCGCCACATAAAGCCTCGGCCGTGGAGGTACGGATTCCCGAGCAGCGGTTCCTGCAGGACGGCCGCCACTCCAGCCGGCGGAGAGCTGCGCTTGGTGGAGACTTTGTTCCAGACCCTGATGAGTTCCCTGTAAAAGACAGGCAGCTCCCGGAGGGCGGTCCTGGCACCCCCCAAGTTCACAAACAGGAGCTGCGTGTCATAATTGAGGTCGAGCTGCTGGCGGAAGAAATACCTCGCCAGAGCACACCACCTAGGAGGGGGCTCGACGTAAAGGTATCTCTGCAGGGTCTGAAGACGGAAAGTCGCGAGCTGGGCGCTGATGCACACCAACGACTGACCGCCCTCCTCAAGCGGGAGACTCAAGACCGCGGCAGAGACCCAGTGCTTCCTGTTGTTCCAGAAGAAGTCCACCAGCTTCTTCTGTATCTTGGCGACAAACGCAGGGGGAGGGGTCAAAGTGACCAGCCGGTACCACAGCATTGCGGCCACCAGCTGGTTTATGACTAGCGCTCGACCCCTGTAGGACAGCACTCGGAGCAGTCCTGTCCAGCGCCCTAGGCGAGCGGCGACCTTGGCCTCCAGCTCCTGCCAGTTCGCCGGCCAGGCTCCCTCGTCGGGGCTAAGGTAGACTCCCAGATAGAGGAGATGGGTCGTGCTCCAGGCAAAAGGCCTGAGCTCCTCCGGCAGGGAGTCCACCCGCCACTGACCCACCAGGAGTCCGGAACATTTCTCCCAGTTGATCCTGGCGGAGGACGCGGCCGAGTAAATCTCCTGGCACTCACGCATCCTCCGCAGGTCAGCGGGATCCTCTACCGCGAGGAGCACGTCATCGGCGTAAGCCGAGAGGACGACCTCCACGCCCGGTCCTTGCAGAGCCAGTCCCGTCAACCTCGTCCACAAGAGGCGCAGGAAAGGCTCCACGCAAACAGCATATAACTGGCCGGACATGGGGCATCCCTGGCGCACCCCTCTCCTAAAGCGAAGGGGCGCCGTCAAGGACCCGTTAACCTTAATCAGACACTCCGCGGCGGCGTACAAAAGTCGGATCCGGGCGACGAAATGCGTCCCGAACCCGAAAGCGCGCAGAGTTCCGAGCAGATAGTCGTGATCCACCCTGTCGAACGCCTTCTCTTGGTCGAGGGATAGGAAGGCGACCGACAGACCAGCCTCCTGGGAACAATGGATGAGGTCCCGGACCAGATGGATGTTATCGTGGATTGTCCGGCCCGGGACCGTGTAGGACTGGTCGGGGTGGATCATGTGGTCCAGCACGGCACCAAGGCGAGCAGACATCGCCCTGGCGAAGATTTTGTAGTCCGTGCTGAGGAGGGAGACCGGGCGCCAGTTCTTAAGGAGGCGGAGATCGCCCTTCTTAGGCAGCAGGACGATGACTGCCCTGCGCCAAGAGAGGGGCATCTCCCCGGTCGCCAGACTTTCCCCCAGGACCTGCGCGTAGTCGCTCCCCAGGACGTCCCAGAACGCCCTGTGGAACTCCACGGTCAGCCCGTCCAGCCCCGGGGATTTTCCCCTCGAGAGCCGGGCGAGGGCACCGGTCAGCTCCGCCAGGCTTAGCGGAGCTTCCAGATTTTCGGCGCCCTCCGGGCCGACCTTCAGCAGGTCCTCCCACAAAACTCTACCCGCTTCCTCGCTGGATGGATCCGGAGAGAACAGAGCCCCGTAATATTCACGGACCCTGTTGTTGACGCCCTCCGGATCCGAGACGAGAGAGCCGTCGTCGGCCAGCAGCGTCAAGAGCTGCTTACGGACACTCTGCCTTTTTTCCAGCGAGTAGAAGAAGGGGGAGCCGCGGTCCAGATCCCGCAGGAACCGGATCCGCGACCTCACGAACGCGCCTCGGGACCCGACGAGCTGCAGGTCCTTCAGCGCGGCCTTCTTCGCTTCGTACACCGTCCGCAGGGCTGGGTCCTGGACGACTTGACCGAGACGGGCTTCCAGGTCGAGCACCTCTTTTTCTAGGCGCCCGACTCTGGCCGCCCGCCTCTTGGTCGACCCCCTCGCGTACTCTTGACAGAAGACGCGGACGTGAGCCTTGCCCACGTCCCACCATAGCCTCAAGGAGGGGAAGCCCCCCTGCTTCCTTCTCCAGTCGGACCAGAATCGACGGAACGAGTCCTGGAACCGCACGTCCTCCAGCAGCCGGTTGTTAAAGTGCCAGTACGCGGACCCCGTCCTCGCGCGGAGCGAAGCGAGCTCCGCCCACACCAGGTGGTGGTCCGAACACGGCACCGGCCGCATGGAGGCCGCCGGGACGCAGGAAATGTACGCCCGAGACACGTAAAGGCGGTCGACTCTAGACCATCCAACTCCAGGCCTCACCCAAGTAAAGGCGCTGGAGTCGGGGTGGAGATTTCGCCAGACGTCCACCAAGTCGAAGGACCCGACCAGGTCCCTCAACTTCTCCATCGCCGTCATGCACTGCGGGGCACCGGAGCGGTCCCTCGCCTCGAGGGTGCAGTTAAAATCCCCCCCGAGGACAATGCAGTCGCCGACGTCGACGGAGCCAAGAAGAGCGGACACCTCTTCAAAGAAGCGCGTTTGCTGCGGGCCGGGATGAGGGGCGTACACGTTCACGAGATGGAGCGGCACGTCCCCCAGGCGAACCGTTACGTGCAGCAAGCGGCCTGGCACGGGCTCCTCGACCCCCAAGATCTCCGGCTGAAAATGCGGGCCCAGCAAGATGGCCACCCCACTAGAAATGGCGGTGAGGTGGCTCATGCGGACCTCTCCTTGCCATTCCAGGAGCCACGTGGCTTCGTCTCCCGGAACGGTGTGGGTTTCTTGCAGGAAGCACACCGCATATTTCCCCTCCCGCAGGAGCGAAAAATTGTCAAATCTACGGCGTGCCCCTCTGCCGCCGTTGATGTTGAGGCTGGCTATGGTTATCTTCATGGCAAAAGCATAGTGCAACCTCTACCTTAACCTATTGTGGGGGAGGGAGCGGAGTCTTTTGTTGAACTCCGCTCCCTCCGCAGCCCAGCGAGGAGTCCCTCGAGCTCGCGCAGCTCAAGGTGCTGCTCCTTTGTCAAGGGCCCGCCCGCGGCCAAGGTTTTAACGGCGGCGCGGACAGACCCCTTGATCAGCTCCGGCTCGGACCATTTTTCCAGGGCCAGTCGGGCTTGGTCGCGGCGACCCCGGCTCTGGGCCAAAAAGTCCCGGAGTTCCTTTGCAGGAATGAGGAGGGCCTCAGCGGCGGCCGCGAGCAGATCCACCGCCTCACTGGCGGTGGTCTCTAGGTCTTCACCCGCGTCCCACACCGAGTCCCCGTCCTCCTCCGGGAGATGGCCGCCAGCAGCCAGCCCATCGACCGCACAAGGTACAGCAAATGAACCGGCCGCTCCAACCGGCCCTGGCACTGCCCCGATCCCACCCCCAGGATCGTCGGCAGAGGAGTCTCCACTGGGCTCTTTTAAAAATGGTGCTGGGTCGGGAAATGACAGCGGAAGGGGTTCCCCCTCCGCCCCAGGAACCGGAGAACAAGGAGAGACCCGGCCATAGGAGATCCCCAGGCTCCCGAAGTGCTCCAGCTCCAAAGTAAGAGGCGAGGGTGGGTGTTCCTCCCCCTCCCCGCTGCCACCCCCCGGCCCAGCATGTACAGTATCATTAAAATCAATTGTTTCATTCTCTGCCGGGTCGAGCAAATCCCGGGGTAAGTTGTGTATTGGCTGGGCGGGCTCAGGTTCGGCCTTTTCGGCCTCGCCCGCCTCAGTCCCCGGGACGCCCGGCCCGGCGGCTACGCATTCCTCCGCGGTCCCCACGCCCCCCACGACAGGCAGATCTTCCACGCCATCCCCGGGAGGCAGAGGCTGGGCAGCCTCAACTGTCTCACCCTCCCCGGGGAAAGACTCCTCGCGTCTGCAGCGCAATTTGGGGGCGCTGGTGGGGGACGCGGGACACGCGGCGGGCACCGACTCCTCCGCGGAGGGATATTGTTCCCCTTCCGCCTCATCGGAGCCGCGCCTCCTTTTGTTCCTGGTGGTGCGCGGAGGCAGGGAGACCCCCATGTCTGCCGAGGCCTCCCGCTCCGCCCCCCCCTTTTCCTTTCCTTTCCCGCGCCCGGGCCCCTCTGTGGTGTTATTCAAGGGCTCGGGCACGGGCTCGGGGCACCCCGCGCTCGCCGGTGACTGGGTTGGGCTGAGCGCGGTGGTCAAATTTTCTGGCGCACCGAGGGGACCCGCCTCTAGATGTTTTGCCTTCTTCCGCGCCTTCTTTCCGGTCGGACGCTCTCCCTCCCCCCCGCCAGAGGCCCTGAAAACAAAGGCCTCCGACGATGCCCGCGCACCTATGGCTCCCGGCACGCGGACGCAACTAGGGGGAGGGGTGGCGGCGGCGCCAGCCTTGGCCGCCTTCGGTGGTTTGGCGGCCTTGGAGGCGGGGCAGTTCTTACGAACATGCCCCACCTCCCTGCAGGCATGGCACCGCACGCCGTCCGACGTCCAGAAGACGCGGTAGGCAGTCCCCTCGTGCACCACATTAAAGTTCCCCTCCGTCGTGTCCTCCCGCGCCAGCCGGACAAAGAGCTGGCGGCGGAAGGAGAACACGTGGCGCAGGCTGTTCTCCCTGAGGCCGAGCGGTATGGGGTTGATCCCCGACCTTACCTCCCCCAGTTGTTGTAGGTGAGGGAGGAGGAGCTCAGCGGGAACAAAGGGCGGGACGTTCGACACGATGACCCTCTGCGCGGTGGCCTCGAGAGGGTCCACCGGCAGGAACGTCCCGCCCACCGTGAGCCCCTTTTCAAGGGCCAGGGACACCGCCCGCTCCGACCCCAGGAAGAACACGGCCTTCCCAGACATCTTGGAGGCTGCGACAATGGCCGAGGGGCCGACTACCCCAGCCATCGCCCGCACGCACTCCTCAATGCTCATTGTGGGGTGAGTGTAGCTCTTGACCCCGTGTTTTTTTGTAATGAGTCTGAAAGGTGGCAGGGCAGCGGGTGGCGCAGGAGGTGCCGTGGAAGCGGTTGCCACCTGCGCATACGTCTTCGCTGGCCCTGCCTCCGGCGTGGATGGGGTCGCCATCACAGGGTCCCTTTGAGGGCTACACCCACCTCAAAGTCACAGGCCTTAATGGTCTTTAATGGCCTCGTATATTAACTGAGCAGAGGAGCCCTTAACGAGGCACCTCTCCCCTCGTTGACAATTGGGGAGAGGCCTTGCTCCCTCTGCTCAGTTGTCTTAATTGGGTTTTTTTTTAAATTAGGAAGAAAAGGGGCCTCAGAGAGAGAGGGGAGAAACAGAGGGTAACGGAGAAAGAGAGAGGGGGGTGGGAAGGGGGGGGGGCTGCGAGGGCAGGTCTCCCCTCGCAGCTGTGGGTGGGTGCACTCCCCAGATGGCAAAACACACAAAAAACACAGTCTTTGGGTTGGTCTTCAGGTGGGGGGAGAAGATGTCTTCACCTGGGGTAGCTGGAGCCACCAGGCACTCCTAACGATCTTTAATTGGGTGATTAAGAAAAACAACAATCTTCAGCCTGGTAGCTCCAGCTATCCCAGGCTAGGCAATTGGGGGGGGGGTGGGGGGGGGTTCCAATTGTGGGGGGGGGCCCAGTTGTAAGCAAGGCCCCCACACACACTACCACACACACACACACCCCCCGCGATGTTCCGGCCCTCAGTGGTCTTCTTTCCTCCCCCCACCGATACAACAAAGTCTTTTTGGGAAATGCACCAACACCCACCTGTTGAAATGTAGAGTCTCCCTCCTTCCACACTGGATGTTGTTGGTCTTTTCCCCCTCTCTCCAACTCTTTGCAGAATGGTAAAAAGATGTTAAATGTTTTCTTTTCTCCTCCTCTCCCTCTGGGTAAAAGTTGAAGGTGAAGCCCCTTCCTTCCTTCTCTTCCTGGCTGGTCTCAGGGCTCTCCAGGCTGGAGCTCAAGTTGATAACTGCTCCACTCACTGCTCACAGCTCCAACTGAGCAGGACACGCCTCCACTGCTTCACAATTGGTCCTTGTGCATGAAACTCTTTTGAGTTTATCTGCGAAAACATAAAACATTAAAGAGTGCCACCCGACCTGGGTGACACTCCAGACATTTACAAGGCCCTTTTTTTTTTTTCCCCCCTTTTTTTTTTTTTTTGTGTTTTTCTTTTTTTGGTTTTTTTTTTTGGGCACTAAAATCACAATTTTTCCCCAGTGCCCCCTATAAAAGGGAAGGGGACACTAAAAGCACCGGCAATTAAAACAAATTAACTTTAAAACGTAAAATCAAATTAAAATTTGGTTGCCGGGCGTGATGATGCACTCCAGTCCCTCCGGTGCCCACCTCTCGCGGAAGGCCGCGAGCGTACCGGTGGACACCGCGTGCTCCATCTCCAAGGACACCCTGGACCGGATGTAAGAGCGGAAGAGAGGCAGGCAGTCAGGTTGAACGACCCCCTCGACCGCCCGCTGCCTGGACCGGCTGATGGCACCCTTGGCCGTGCCCAGGAGCAGTCCTACGAGGAGGCCTTCGGACCTACCCGCTCCCCTCCGCACAGGGTGCCCAAAGATCAGGAGAGTGGGACTGAAGTGCAGCCAGAATTTCAGGAGCAGCCCCTTCAAATAGTGGAACAGGGGCTGCAACCTCGTGCATTCAATAAAAACATGGAACACGGACTCCTCCAGACCGCAGAAATTGCAGGCGGCCTGGGAGTCCGTGAACCGGCTTAAAAATTTGTTGCACGGCACTGCTCCGTGCACCACCCTCCAGGCCAAGTCCCCGATGAATAGTGGGAGGACCCCTGCGTAGAGTGCCCTCCATCGGGGACCCCCGCCTCCTCCGGACGGCAAGATGGTACGCCATGGCGTGTCCGGACGGCCGGCGAGGATGGCAAAGTTGAGGGTGTGCAGGAGCAGCCCGTACAGGAAACCCCTCCGCGCGGAACTGAAAGGCACGGAGGGGATTTCCCCGAGGCGGCTCAAGTTGTGAGGCGCCGGCCCCCGAGGGAGGTTCTGGGGTTTGGCGCCGATGAGGAATTCCGTCCGGACGGGGGTCAGTTCGGACGGGATCTCCCCACGTGCTTGAGCCTCCTCGATGCACCTAACGGAGTCAGGGCCCAGAGCTGTTTTTAGCGACTCGATGGCATCGGCCGCGTGGCGGACGTTGGCAGAATTTAGGCGCCGCGCCAGCGTGTCTGGCGCCATCCAGCCCGCTCCTCCGCCATCGAGCAGGTCCCTGACCCTGGTCACCTCACCAGCCACAGCCCTCTCTTCCGACCGCCACATAAAGCCTCGGCCATGGAGGTACGGATTCCCGAGCAGCGGTTCCTGCAGGACGGCCGCCACTCCAGCCGGCGGAGAGCTGCGCTTGGTGGAGACTTTGTTCCAGACCCTGATGAGTTCCCTGTAAAAGACAGGCAGCTCCCGGAGGGCGGTCCTGGCACCCCCCAAGTTCACAAACAGGAGCTGCGTGTCATAATTGAGGTCGAGCTGCTGGCGGAAGAAATACCTCGCCAGAGCACACCACCTAGGAGGGGGCTCGACGTAAAGGTATCTCTGCAGGGTCTGAAGACGGAAAGTCGCGAGCTGGGCGCTGATGCACACCAACGACTGACCGCCCTCCTCAAGCGGGAGACTCAAGACCGCGGCAGAGACCCAGTGCTTCCTGTTGTTCCAGAAGAAGTCCACCAGCTTCTTCTGTATCTTGGCGACAAACGCAGGGGGAGGGGTCAAAGTGACCAGCCGGTACCACAGCATTGCGGCCACCAGCTGGTTTATGACTAGCGCTCGACCCCTGTAGGACAGCACTCGGAGCAGTCCTGTCCAGCGCCCTAGGCGAGCGGCGACCTTGGCCTCCAGCTCCTGCCAGTTCGCCGGCCAGGCTCCCTCGTCGGGGCTAAGGTAGACTCCCAGATAGAGGAGATGGGTCGTGCTCCAGGCAAAAGGCCTGAGCTCCTCCGGCAGGGAGTCCACCCGCCACTGACCCACCAGGAGTCCGGAACATTTCTCCCAGTTGATCCTGGCGGAGGACGCGGCCGAGTAAATCTCCTGGCACTCACGCATCCTCCGCAGGTCAGCGGGATCCTCTACCGCGAGGAGCACGTCATCGGCGTAAGCCGAGAGGACGACCTCCACGCCCGGTCCTTGCAGAGCCAGTCCCGTCAACCTCGTCCACAAGAGGCGCAGGAAAGGCTCCACGCAAACAGCATATAACTGGCCGGACATGGGGCATCCCTGGCGCACCCCTCTCCTAAAGCGAAGGGGCGCCGTCAAGGACCCGTTAACCTTAATCAGACACTCCGCGGCGGCGTACAAAAGTCGGATCCGGGCGACGAAATGCGTCCCGAACCCGAAAGCGCGCAGAGTTCCGAGCAGATAGTCGTGATCCACCCTGTCGAACGCCTTCTCTTGGTCGAGGGATAGGAAGGCGACCGACAGACCAGCCTCCTGGGAACAATGGATGAGGTCCCGGACCAGATGGATGTTATCGTGGATTGTCCGGCCCGGGACCGTGTAGGACTGGTCGGGGTGGATCATGTGGTCCAGCACGGCACCAAGGCGAGCAGACATCGCCCTGGCGAAGATTTTGTAGTCCGTGCTGAGGAGGGAGACCGGGCGCCAGTTCTTAAGGAGGCGGAGATCGCCCTTCTTAGGCAGCAGGACGATGACTGCCCTGCGCCAAGAGAGGGGCATCTCCCCGGTCGCCAGACTTTCCCCCAGGACCTGCGCGTAGTCGCTCCCCAGGACGTCCCAGAACGCCCTGTGGAACTCCACGGTCAGCCCGTCCAGCCCCGGGGATTTTCCCCTCGAGAGCCGGGCGAGGGCACCGGTCAGCTCCGCCAGGCTTAGCGGAGCTTCCAGATTTTCGGCGCCCTCCGGGCCGACCTTCAGCAGGTCCTCCCACAAAACTCTACCCGCTTCCTCGCTGGACGGATCCGGAGAGAACAGAGCCCCGTAATATTCACGGACCCTGTTGTTGACGCCCTCCGGATCCGAGACGAGAGAGCCGTCGTCGGCCAGCAGCGTCAAGAGCTGCTTACGGACACTCTGCCTTTTTTCCAGCGAGTAGAAGAAGGGGGAGCCGCGGTCCAGATCCCGCAGGAACCGGATCCGCGACCTCACGAACGCGCCTCGGGACCCGACGAGCTGCAGGTCCTTCAGCGCGGCCTTCTTCGCTTCGTACACCGTCCGCAGGGCTGGGTCCTGGACGACTTGACCGAGACGGGCTTCCAGGTCGAGCACCTCTTTTTCTAGGCGCCCGACTCTGGCCGCCCGCCTCTTGGTCGACCCCCTCGCGTACTCTTGACAGAAGACGCGGACGTGAGCCTTGCCCACGTCCCACCATAGCCTCAAGGAGGGGAAGCCCCCCTGCTTCCTTCTCCAGTCGGACCAGAATCGACGGAACGAGTCCTGGAACCGCACGTCCTCCAGCAGCCGGTTGTTAAAGTGCCAGTACGCGGACCCCGTCCTCGCGCGGAGCGAAGCGAGCTCCGCCCACACCAGGTGGTGGTCCGAACACGGCACCGGCCGCATGGAGGCCGCCGGGACGCAGGAAATGTACGCCCGAGACACGTAAAGGCGGTCGACTCTAGACCATCCAACTCCAGGCCTCACCCAAGTAAAGGCGCTGGAGTCGGGGTGGAGATTTCGCCAGACGTCCACCAAGTCGAAGGACCCGACCAGGTCCCTCAACTTCTCCATCGCCGTCATGCACTGCGGGGCACCGGAGCGGTCCCTCGCCTCGAGGGTGCAGTTAAAATCCCCCCCGAGGACAATGCAGTCGCCGACGTCGACGGAGCCAAGAAGAGCGGACACCTCTTCAAAGAAGCGCGTTTGCTGCGGGCCGGGATGAGGGGCGTACACGTTCACGAGATGGAGCGGCACGTCCCCCAGGCGAACCGTTACGTGCAGCAAGCGGCCTGGCACGGGCTCCTCGACCCCCAAGATCTCCGGCTGAAAATGCGGGCCCAGCAAGATGGCCACCCCACTAGAAATGGCGGTGAGGTGGCTCATGCGGACCTCTCCTTGCCATTCCAGGAGCCACGTGGCTTCGTCTCCCGGAACGGTGTGGGTTTCTTGCAGGAAGCACACCGCATATTTCCCCTCCCGCAGGAGCGAAAAATTGTCAAATCTACGGCGTGCCCCTCTGCCGCCGTTGATGTTGAGGCTGGCTATGGTTATCTTCATGGCAAAAGCATAGTGCAACCTCTACCTTAACCTATTGTGGGGGAGGGAGCGGAGTCTTTTGTTGAACTCCGCTCCCTCCGCAGCCCAGCGAGGAGTCCCTCGAGCTCGCGCAGCTCAAGGTGCTGCTCCTTTGTCAAGGGCCCGCCCGCGGCCAAGGTTTTAACGGCGGCGCGGACAGACCCCTTGATCAGCTCCGGCTCGGACCATTTTTCCAGGGCCAGTCGGGCTTGGTCGCGGCGACCCCGGCTCTGGGCCAAAAAGTCCCGGAGTTCCTTTGCAGGAATGAGGAGGGCCTCAGCGGCGGCCGCGAGCAGATCCACCGCCTCACTGGCGGTGGTCTCTAGGTCTTCACCCGCGTCCCACACCGAGTCCCCGTCCTCCTCCGGGAGATGGCCGCCAGCAGCCAGCCCATCGACCGCACAAGGTACAGCAAATGAACCGGCCGCTCCAACCGGCCCTGGCACTGCCCCGATCCCACCCCCAGGATCGTCGGCAGAGGAGTCTCCACTGGGCTCTTTTAAAAATGGTGCTGGGCCGGGAAATGACAGCGGAAGGGGTTCCCCCTCCGCCCCAGGAACCGGAGAACAAGGAGAGACCCGGCCATAGGAGATCCCCAGGCTCCCGAAGTGCTCCAGCTCCAAAGTAAGAGGCGAGGGTGGGTGTTCCTCCCCCTCCCCGCTGCCACCCCCCGGCCCAGCATGTACAGTATCATTAAAATCAATTGTTTCATTCTCTGCCGGGTCGAGCAAATCCCGGGGTAAGTTGTGTATTGGCTGGGCGGGCTCAGGTTCGGCCTTTTCGGCCTCGCCCGCCTCAGTCCCCGGGACGCCCGGCCCGGCGGCTACGCATTCCTCCGCGGTCCCCACGCCCCCCACGACAGGCAGATCTTCCACGCCATCCCCGGGAGGCAGAGGCTGGGCAGCCTCAACTGTCTCACCCTCCCCGGGGAAAGACTCCTCGCGTCTGCAGCGCAATTTGGGGGCGCTGGTGGGGGACGCGGGACACGCGGCGGGCACCGACTCCTCCGCGGAGGGATATTGTTCCCCTTCCGCCTCATCGGAGCCGCGCCTCCTTTTGTTCCTGGTGGTGCGCGGAGGCAGGGAGACCCCCATGTCTGCCGAGGCCTCCCGCTCCGCCCCCCCCTTTTCCTTTCCTTTCCCGCGCCCGGGCCCCTCTGTGGTGTTATTCAAGGGCTCGGGCACGGGCTCGGGGCACCCCGCGCTCGCCGGTGACTGGGTTGGGCTGAGCGCGGTGGTCAAATTTTCTGGCGCACCGAGGGGACCCGCCTCTAGATGTTTTGCCTTCTTCCGCGCCTTCTTTCCGGTCGGACGCTCTCCCTCCCCCCCGCCAGAGGCCCTGAAAACAAAGGCCTCCGACGATGCCCGCGCACCTATGGCTCCCGGCACGCGGACGCAACTAGGGGGAGGGGTGGCGGCGGCGCCAGCCTTGGCCGCCTTCGGTGGTTTGGCGGCCTTGGAGGCGGGGCAGTTCTTACGAACATGCCCCACCTCCCTGCAGGCATGGCACCGCACGCCGTCCGACGTCCAGAAGACGCGGTAGGCAGTCCCCTCGTGCACCACATTAAAGTTCCCCTCCGTCGTGTCCTCCCGCGCCAGCCGGACAAAGAGCTGGCGGCGGAAGGAGAACACGTGGCGCAGGCTGTTCTCCCTGAGGCCGAGCGGTATGGGGTTGATCCCCGACCTTACCTCCCCCAGTTGTTGTAGGTGAGGGAGGAGGAGCTCAGCGGGAACAAAGGGCGGGACGTTCGACACGATGACCCTCTGCGCGGTGGCCTCGAGAGGGTCCACCGGCAGGAACGTCCCGCCCACCGTGAGCCCCTTTTCAAGGGCCAGGGACACCGCCCGCTCCGACCCCAGGAAGAACACGGCCTTCCCAGACATCTTGGAGGCTGCGACAATGGCCGAGGGGCCGACTACCCCAGCCATGGCCCGCACGCACTCCTCGATGGTCATTGTGGGGTGAGTGTAGCTCTTGACCCCGTGTTTTTTAGTAATGAGTCTGAAAGGTGGCAGGGCAGCGGGTGGCGCAGGAGGGGCCGTGGAAGCGGTTGCCACCTGCGCATACGTCCTTGCTGGTCCTGCCACCGGCGTGGATGCGGTCGCCATCACGGGGGCCCCTTTAAGGGCTACACCCACCCCAAAGTCACAGGCCTTAATGGTCTTTAATGGCCTCGTATATTAACTGAGCAGAGGAGCCCTTAACGAGGCACCTCTCCCCTCGTTGACAATTGGGGAGAGGCCTTGCTCCCTCTGCTCAGTTGTCTTAATTGGTTTTGTTTTTTTGTAAATTTGGAAGGAAGAGGCCTCAGAGAGAGAGGGGAGAAACAGAGTAGCAGAGAAAGAGAGAGGGGGGTGGGAAGGGGGGGGGACTGCGAGGGCAGGTCTCCCCTCGCAGCTGTGGGTGGGTGCACTCCCCAGATGGCAAAACACACAAAAAACACAGTCTTTGGGTTGGTCTTCAGGTGGGGGGAGAAGACGTCTTCACCTGGGGTAGCTAGAGCCACCAGGCACTCCTAACGATCTTTAATTGGGTGAATAAGAAAAACAACAATCTTCAGCCTGGTAGCTCCAGCTATCCCAGGCTAGGCAATTGGGGGGGGGGGGGTGGGGGGGGGGTGGGGGGGGTTCCAATTGTGGGGGGGGCACAGTTGTAAGCAAGGCCCCCACACACACTACCACACTCACACACACCCCCCGCGATGTTCCGGCCCTCAGTGGTCTTCTTTCCTCCCCCCACCGATACAACAAAGTCTGTTTGGGGAAATGCACCCACACCCACCTGTAGAGATAGTAGAGTCTCCCTCCTTCCACACTGGATGTTGTTGGTTTTTCCCCCTCTCTCCAACTCTTTGCAGAATGGTAAAGATGTTAAATGTTTTCTGTTCTCCTCCTCTCCCTCTGGATAAAAGTGATGGTGAAGCCCCTTCCTTCCTTCTGTTCCTGGGCTGGTCTCAGGGCTCTCCAGGCAGGAGCTCAAGTTGCTTGCAGCTTCCCTCACTGCTCACAGCTCCAACTATGCAGGACCCGCCTCCACTGCTGCACGATTGGTCCTTGTGCATGAAACTCTTTTGAGTTCACCTGTGAAAACATAAAAACAATAAACGGTGCCACCCGACCTGGGTGACACTCCAGACATTTTCAAGGCCCTTTTTTTCCCCCCTTTTTTTTTTTTTTTTTTGTGTTTTTCTTTTTTTTTTTTGGTTTTTTTTTGGGCACTAAAATCACAATTTTCCCCAGTGCCCCCTATAAAAGGGAAGGGGGACACTAAAAGCACCGGCAATTAAAACAAATTAAACTTTAAAACGTAAAATCAAATTAAAATTTGGTTGCCGGGCGTGATGATGCACTCCAGTCCCTCCGGTGCCCACCTCTCGCGGAAGGCCGCGAGCGTACCGGTGGACACCGCGTGCTCCATCTCCAAGGACACCCTGGACCGGATGTAAGAGCGGAAGAGAGGCAGGCAGTCAGGTTGAACGACCCCCTCGACCGCCCGCTGCCTGGACCGGCTGATGGCACCCTTGGCCGTGCCCAGGAGCAGTCCTACGAGGAGGCCTTCGGACCTACCCGCTCCCCTCCGCACAGGGTGCCCAAAGATCAGGAGAGTGGGACTGAAGTGCAGCCAGAATTTCAGGAGCAGCCCCTTCAAATAGTGGAACAGGGGCTGCAACCTCGTGCATTCAATAAAAACATGGAACACGGACTCCTCCAGACCGCAGAAATTGCAGGCGGCCTGGGAGTCCGTGAACCGGCTTAAAAATTTATTGCACGGCACTGCTCCGTGCACCACCCTCCAGGCCAAGTCCCCGATGAATAGTGGGAGGACCCCTGCGTAGAGTGCCCTCCATCGGGGACCCCCGCCTCCTCCGGACGGCAAGATGGTACGCCATGGCGTGTCCGGACGGCCGGCGAGGATGGCAAAGTTGAGGGTGTGCAGGAGCAGCCCGTACAGGAAACCCCTCCGCGCGGAACTGAAAGGCACGGAGGGGATTTCCCCGAGGCGGCTCAAGTTGTGAGGCGCCGGCCCCCGAGGGAGGTTCCGGGGTTTGGCGCCGATGAGGAATTCCGTCCGGACGGGGGTCAGTTCGGACGGGATCTCCCCACGTGCTTGAGCCTCCTCGATACACCTAACGGAGTCAGGGCCCAGAGCTGTTTTTAGCGACTCGATGGCATCGGCCGCGCGGCGGACGTTGGCAGAATTTAGGCGCCGCGCCAGCGTGACTGGCGCCATCCAGCCCGCTCCTCCGCCATCGAGCAGGTCCCTGACCCTGGTCACGTCACCAGCCACAGCCCTCTCTTCCGACCGCCACATAAAACCTCGGCCGTGGAGGTACGGATTCCCGAGCAGCGGCTCCTGCAGGACGGCCGCCACTCCAGCCGGTGGAGAGCTGCGCTTGGTGGAGACTTTGTTCCAGACCCTGATGAGTTCCCTGTAAAAGACAGGCAGCTCCCGGAGGGCGGTCCTGGCACCCCCCAAGTTCACAAACAGGAGCTGCGTGTCATAATTGAGGTCGAGCTGCTGGCGGAAGAAATACCTCGCCAGAGCACACCACCTAGGAGGGGGCTCGACGTAAAGGTATCTCTGCAGGGTCTGAAGACGGAAAGTCGCGAGCTGGGCGCTGACGCACACCAACGACTGACCGCCCTCCTCAAGCGGGAGACTCAAGACCGCGGCAGAGACCCAGTGCTTCCTGTTGTTCCAGAAGAAGTCCACCAGCTTCTTCTGTATCTTGGCGACAAACGCAGGGGGAGGGGTCAAAGTGACCAGCCGGTACCACAGCATTGCGGCCACCAGCTGGTTTATGACTAGCGCTCGACCCCTGTAGGACAGCACTCGGAGCAGTCCTGTCCAGCGCCCTAGGCGAGCGGCGACCTTGGCCTCCAGCTCCTGCCAGTTCGCCGGCCAGGCTCCCTCGTCGGGGCTAAGGTAGACTCCCAGATAGAGGAGATGGGTCGTGCTCCAGGCAAAAGGCCTGAGCTCCTCCGGCAGGGAGTCCACCCGCCACTGACCCACCAGGAGTCCGGAACATTTCTCCCAGTTGATCCTGGCGGAGGACGCGGCCGAGTAAATCTCCTGGCACTCCCGCATCCTCCGCAGGTCAGCGGGATCCTCTATCGCGAGGAGCACGTCATCGGCGTAAGCCGAGAGGACGACCTCCACGCCCGGCCCTTGCAGAGCCAGTCCCGTCAACCTCGTCCGCAAGAGGCGCAGGAAAGGCTCCACGCAAACGGCGTATAACTGGCCGGACATGGGGCATCCCTGGCGCACCCCTCTCCTAAAGCGAAGGGGCGCCGTCAAGGACCCGTTAACCTTAATCAGACACTCCGCGGCGGCGTACAAAAGTCGGATCCGGGCGACGAAATGCGTCCCGAACCCGAAAGCGCGCAGAGTTCCGAGCAGATAGTCGTGATCCACCCTGTCGAACGCCTTCTCTTGGTCGAGGGATAGGAAGGCGACCGACAGACCAGCCTCCTGGGAACAATGGATGAGGTCCCGGACCAGATGGATGTTATCGTGGATTGTCCGGCCCGGGACCGTGTATGACTGGTCGGGGTGGATCATGTGGTCCAGCACGGCACCAAGGCGAGCAGACATCGCCCTGGCGAAGATTTTGTAGTCCGTGCTGAGGAGGGAGACCGGGCGCCAGTTCTTAAGGAGGCGGAGATCGCCCTTCTTAGGCAGCAGGACGATGACTGCCCTGCGCCAAGAGAGGGGCATCTCCCCGGTCGCCAGACTTTCCCCCAGGACCCGCGCGTAGTCGCCCCCCAGGACGTCCCAGAACGCCCTGTGGAACTCCACGGTCAGCCCGTCCAGCCCCGGGGATTTTCCCCTCGAGAGCCGGGCGAGGGCACCGGTCAGCTCCGCCAGGCTTAGCGGAGCTTCCAGATTTTCGGCGCCCTCCGGGCCGACCTTCGGCAGGTCCTCCCACAAAACTCTACGCGCTTCCTCGCTGGACGGATCCGGAGAGAACAGAGCCCCGTAATATTCACGGACCCTGTTGTTGACGCCCTCCGGATCCGAGACGAGAGAGCCGTCGTCGGCCAGCAGCGTCAAGAGCTGCTTACGGACACTCTGCCTTTTTTCCAGCGAGTAGAAGAAGGGGGAGCCGCGGTCCAGATCCCGCAGGAACCGGATCCGCGACCTCACGTACGCGCCTCGGGACCCGACGAGCTGCAGGTCCTTCAGCGCGGCCTTCTTCGCTTCGTACACCGTCCGCAGGGCCGGGTCCTGGACGACTTGACCGAGACGGGCTTCCAGGTCGAGCACCTCTTTTTCTAGGCGCCCGACTCTGGCCGCCCGCCTCTTGGTCGACCCCCTCGCGTACTCTTGACAGAAGACGCGGACGTGAGCCTTGCCCACGTCCCACCATAGCCTCAAGGAGGGGAAGCCCCCCTGCTTCCTTCTCCAGTCGGACCAGAATCGACGGAACGAGTCCTGGAACCGCACGTCCTCCAGCAGCCGGTTGTTAAAGTGCCAGTACGCGGACCCCGTCCTCGCGCGGAGCGAAGCGAGCTCCGCCCACACCAGGTGGTGGTCCGAACACGGCACCGGCCGCATGGAGGCCGCCGGGACGCAGGAAACGTACGCCCGAGACACGTAAAGGCGGTCGACTCTAGACCATCCAACTCCAGGCCTCACCCAAGTAAAGGCGCTGGAGTCGGGGTGGAGATTTCGCCAGACGTCCACCAAGTCGAAGGACCCGACCAGGTCCCTCAACTTCTCCATCGCCGTCATGCACTGCGGGGCACCGGAGCGGTCCCTCGCCTCGAGGGTGCAGTTAAAATCCCCCCCGAGGACAATGCAGTCGCCGACGTCGACGGAGCCAAGAAGAGCGGACACCTCTTCAATGAAGCGCGTCTGCTGCGGGCCGGGATGAGGGGCGTACACGTTCACGAGATGGAGCGGCACGTCCCCCAGGCGAACCGTTACGTGCAGCAAGCGGCCTGGCACGGGCTCCTCGACCCCCAAGATCTCCGGCTGAAAATGCGGGCCCAGCAAGATGGCCACCCCACTAGAAATGGCGGTGAGGTGGCTCATGCGGACCTCTCCTTGCCATTCCAGGAGCCACGTGGCTTTGTCTCCCGGAACGGTGTGGGTTTCTTGCAGGAAGCACACCGCATATTTCCCCTCCCGCAGGAGCGAAAAATTGTCAAATCTACGGCGTGCCCCTCTGCCGCCGTTGATGTTGAGGCTGGCTATGGTTATCTTCATGGCAAAAGCATAGTGCAACCTCTACCTTAACCTATTGTGGGGGAGGGAGCGGAGTCTTTTGTTGAACTCCGCTCCCTCCGCAGCCCAGCGAGGAGTCCCTCGAGCTCGCGCAGCTCAAGGTGCTGCTCCTTTGTCAAGGGCCCGCCCGCGGCCAAGGTTTTAACGGCGGCGCGGACGGACCCCTTGATCAGCTCCGGCTCGGACCATTTTTCCAGGGCCAGTCGGGCTTGGTCGCGGCGACCCCGGCTCTGGGCCAAAAAGTCCCGGAGTTCCTTTGCAGGAACGACGAGGGCCTCAGCGGCGGCCGCGAGCAGATCCACCGCCTCACTGGCGGTGGTCTCTAGGTCTTCACCCGCGTCCCCCACCGAGTCCCCGTCCTCCTCCGGGAGGTGGCCGCCAGCAGCCGGCCCATCGACCGCACAAGGTACGGCAAATGAACCGGCCGCTCCAACCGGCCCTGGCACTGCCCCGATCCCACCCCCAGGATCGTCGGCAGAGGAGTCCCCACTGGGCTCTTTTAAAAATGGTGCTGGGTCGGGAAATGACAGCGGAAGGGGTTCCCCCTCCGCCCCAGGAACCGGAGAACAAGGAGAGACCCGGCCATAGGAAATCCCCAGGCCCTCCAAGTGCTCCAGCTCCAAAGTAAGGGGCGAGGGTGGGTGTTCCTCCCCCTCCCCGCTGCCACCCCCCGGCCCAGCATCTACAGTTTCATTAAAATCAATATATTTTGTTTCTGCCGGGTCGAGCAACTCCCGGGGGAAGTTGGGTAATAGCTGGGCGGGCTCAGGTTCGGCCTTTTCGGCCTCGCCCGCCTCAGTCCCCGGGACGCCCGGCCCGGCGGCTACGCATTCCTCCGCGGTCCCCACGCCCCCCACGACAGGCAGATCTTCCACTCCATCCCCGGGAGGCAGAGGCTGGGCAGCCTCAACTGTCTCACCCTCCCCGGGGAAAGACTCCTCGCGCCTGCAGCGCAATTTGGGGGCGCTGGTGGGGGACGCGGGACACGCGGCGGGCACCGACTCCTCCGCGGAGGGATATTGTTCCCCCTCCGCGTCATTGGGGCGGTGCCTCTTTTTGTTCCTGGGGGCGCGCGGAGTCAGGGAGACCTCCATGTCTGCCGAGGCCTCCCGCTCCGCCCCCCCCTTTTCCTTTTCTTGCCCGCGCCCGGGCCCCTCTGTGGTGTTGTTCAAGGGCTCGGGCACGGGCTCGGGGCACCCCGCGCTCGCCGGTGACGGGGTTGGGCTGAGCGCGGTGGTCAAATTATCCGGCGCACCGAGGGGACCCGCCTCTTGATGTTTTGTCTTCTTCCGCGCCTTCTTTCCGGTCGGACGCTCTCCCTCCCCCCCGCCGGAGGCCCTGAAAACAAAGGCCTCCGACGATGCCCGCACACCCATGGCTCCCGGCACGCGGACGCAACTAGGGGGAGGGGTGGCGGCAGCGCCAGCCTTGGCCGCCTTCGGTGGTTTGGCGGCCTTGGAGGCGGGGCAGTTCTTGCGAACATGCCCCACCTCCCTGCAGGCATGGCACCGCACGCCGTCCGACGTCCAGAAGACGCGGTAGGCAGTCCCCTCGTGCACCACATTAAAGTGCCCTTCTGTCATGTCCTCCCGCGCCAGCCGGACAAAGAGCTGGCGGCGGAAGGAGAACACGTGGCGCAGGCTGTTCTCCCTGAGGCCGAGCGGTATGGGGTTGATCCCTGACCTTACCTCCCCCAGTTGTTGTAGGTGAGGGAGGAGGAGCCCAGCGGGAACAAAGGGCGGGACGTTCGACACGATGACCCTCTGCGCGGTGGCCTCGAGAGGATCCACCGGCAGGAACGTCCCGCCCACCGTGAGCCCCTTTTCGAGGGCCAGGGACACCGCCCGCTCCGACCCCAGGAAGAAAACAGCCTTCCCAGACATCTTGGAGGCTGCGACAATGGCCGAGGGGCCGACTACCCCAGCCATCGCCCGCACGCACTCCTCGATGCTCATTGTGGGGTGAGTGTAGCTCTTGACCCCGTGTTTTTTTGTTATAAGTGTAAATGGTGGCAGGGCAGTGGGTGGCGCAGGAGGTGCTGTGGAAGCGGTTGCCACCTGCGCATACGTCCTTGCTGGCCCTGCCACCGGCGTGGATGGGGTCGCCATCACGGGGTCCCTTTAAGGGCTACACCCACCCCAAAGTCACAGGCCTTAATGGTCTTTAATGGCCTCGTGTATTTAACTGAGCAGAGGAGCCCTTAACGAGGCATCTCTCCCCTCGTTGAAAATTGGGGAGAGGCCTTGCTCCCTCTGCTCAGTTGTCTTAATTGTTTTTTTTTTAAATTTGGAAGGAAAGGGTTCTCAGAGAGAGAGGGGAGAAACAGAGTAGCAGAGAAAAGAGAGAGGGGGGTGGGAAGGGGGGGGGGCTGCGAGGGCAGGTCTCTCCTCGCAGCTGTGGGTGGGTGCACTCCCCAGATGGCAAAACACAAAAGTCTTTGAGGTGGTCTTCAGGTGGGGGGAGAAGATGTCTTCACCTGGGGTAGCTGGAGCCACCAGGCACTCCTAACGATCTTTAATTGGGTGATTAATAACAATCTTCAGCCTGGTAGCTCCAGCTATCCCAGGCTAGGCAAATGTGGGGGGTGGGGGGGGTTCCAATTGTGGGGGGGGGCCTAGTTGTAAGCACGGCCCCCACGCACACTTCCACACACACACACACCCCCCGCGATGTTCCGGCCCTCAGTGGTCTTCTTTCCTCCCCCCACCGATACAACAAAGTCTGTTTGGGGAAATGCACCCACACCCACCTGTAGAATGTAGAGTCTCCCTCCTTCCACACTGGATGTTGTTGTGGTTTTTCCCCCTCTCTCCAACTCCTTGCAGAATGGTAAAGTTGTTGAAAAGTTTTCTGTTCTCCTCCTCTCCCTCTGGATGAAAGTTGAAGTGAAGCCCCTTTCTTCCTTCTATTCCTGGGCTGGTCTCAGGGCTCTCCAGGCAGGAGCTCAAGTTGCTTGCAGCTTCCCTCACTGCTCACAGCTCCAACTATGCAGGACCCGCCTCCACTGCTGCACGATTGGTCCTTGTGCATGAAACTCTTGAAACTCTTTTAGAGTCTACCTGCAAAACATAAACATTAAACTGTGCCACCCGACCTGGGTGACACACCAGACATTTACAAGGCCCTTTTTTCCTTTTTTTTGTTTTTTTTGTGTTTTTTTTGTTTTTTTTTTGCTTTTTTGTTGGGCACTAAAATCACAATTTCTCCGGTGCCCCCTATAAAAGGGAAGGGGACACTAAAAGCACCGGCAATTAAAACAACTTAAACTTTAAAACGTAAAATCAAATTAAAATTTGGTTGCCGGGCGTGATGATGCACTCCAGTCCCTCCGGTGCCCACCTCTCGCGGAAGGCCGCGAGCGTACCGGTGGACACCGCGTGCTCCATCTCCAAGGACACCCTGGACCGGATGTAAGAGCGGAAGAGAGGCAGGCAGTCAGGTTGAACGACCCCCTCGACCGCCCGCTGCCTGGACCGGCTGATGGCACCCTTGGCCGTGCCCAGGAGCAGTCCTACGAGGAGGCCTTCGGACCTACCCGCTCCCCTCCGCACAGGGTGCCCAAAGATCAGGAGAGTGGGACTGAAGTGCAGCCAGAATTTCAGGAGCAGCCCCTTCAAATAGTGGAACAGGGGCTGCAACCTCGTGCATTCAATAAAAACATGGAACACGGACTCCTCCAGACCGCAGAAATTGCAGGCGGCCTGGGAGTCCGTGAACCGGCTTAAAAATTTATTGCACGGCACTGCTCCGTGCACCACCCTCCAGGCCAAGTCCCCGATGAATAGTGGGAGGACCCCTGCGTAGAGTGCCCTCCATCGGGGACCCCCGCCTCCTCCGGACGGCAAGATGGTACGCCATGGCGTGTCCGGACGGCCGGCGAGGATGGCAAAGTTGAGGGTGTGCAGGAGCAGCCCGTACAGGAAACCCCTCCGCGCGGAACTGAAAGGCACGGAGGGGATTTCCCCGAGGCGGCTCAAGTTGTGAGGCGCCGGCCCCCGAGGGAGGTTCCGGGGTTTGGCGCCGATGAGGAATTCCGTCCGGACGGGGGTCAGTTCGGACGGGATCTCCCCACGTGCTTGAGCCTCCTCGATACACCTAACGGAGTCAGGGCCCAGAGCTGTTTTTAGCGACTCGATGGCATCGGCCGCGCGGCGGACGTTGGCAGAATTTAGGCGCCGCGCCAGCGTGACTGGCGCCATCCAGCCCGCTCCTCCGCCATCGAGCAGGTCCCTGACCCTGGTCACCTCACCAGCCACAGCCCTCTCTTCCGACCGCCACATAAAGCCTCGGCCGTGGAGGTACGGATTCCCGAGCAGCGGTTCCTGCAGGACGGCCGCCACTCCAGCCGGCGGAGAGCTGCGCTTGGTGGAGACTTTGTTCCAGACCCTGATGAGTTCCCTGTAAAAGACAGGCAGCTCCCGGAGGGCGGTCCTGGCACCCCCCAAGTTCACAAACAGGAGCTGCGTGTCATAATTGAGGTCGAGCTGCTGGCGGAAGAAATACCTCGCCAGAGCACACCACCTAGGAGGGGGCTCGACGTAAAGGTATCTCTGCAGGGTCTGAAGACGGAAAGTCGCGAGCTGGGCGCTGACGCACACCAACGACTGACCGCCCTCCTCAAGCGGGAGACTCAAGACCGCGGCAGAGACCCAGTGCTTCCTGTTGTTCCAGAAGAAGTCCACCAGCTTCTTCTGTATCTTGGCGACAAACGCAGGGGGAGGGGTCAAAGTGACCAGCCGGTACCACAGCATTGCGGCCACCAGCTGGTTTATGACTAGCGCTCGACCCCTGTAGGACAGCACTCGGAGCAGTCCTGTCCAGCGCCCTAGGCGAGCGGCGACCTTGGCCTCCAGCTCCTGCCAGTTCGCCGGCCAGGTTCCCTCGTCGGGGCTAAGGTAGACTCCCAGATAGAGGAGATGGGTCGTGCTCCAGGCAAAAGGCCTGAGCTCCTCCGGCAGGGAGTCCACCCGCCACTGACCCACCAGGAGTCCGGAACATTTCTCCCAGTTGATCCTGGCGGAGGACGCGGCCGAGTAAATCTCCTGGCACTCACGCATCCTCCGCAGGTCAGCGGGATCCTCTACCGCGAGGAGCACGTCATCGGCGTAAGCCGAGAGGACGACCTCCACGCCCGGCCCTTGCAGAGCCAGTCCCGTCAACCTCGTCCGCAAGAGGCGCAGGAAAGGCTCCACGCAAACGGCGTATAACTGGCCGGACATGGGGCATCCCTGGCGCACCCCTCTCCTAAAACGAAGGGGCGCCGTCAAGGACCCGTTAACCTTAATCAGACACTCCGCGGCGGCGTACAAAAGTCGGATCCGGGCGACGAAATGCGTCCCGAACCCGAAAGCGCGCAGAGTTCCGAGCAGATAGTCGTGATCCACCCTGTCGAACGCCTTCTCTTGGTCGAGGGATAGGAAGGCGACCGACAGACCAGCCTCCTGGGAGCAATGGATGAGGTCCCGGACCAGATGGATGTTGTCGTGGATCGTCCGGCCCGGGACCGTGTATGACTGGTCGGGGTGGATCATGTGGTCCAGCACGGCACCAAGGCGAGCAGACATCGCCCTGGCGAAAATTTTGTAGTCCGTGCTGAGGAGGGAGACCGGGCGCCAGTTCTTAAGGAGGCGGAGATCGCCCTTCTTAGGCAGCAGGACGATGACTGCCCTGCGCCAAGAGAGGGGCATCTCCCCGGTCGCCAGACTTTCCCCCAGGACCCGCGCGTAGTCGCTCCCCAGGACGTCCCAGAACGCCCTGTGGAACTCCACGGTCAGCCCGTCCAGCCCCGGGGATTTTCCCCTCGAGAGCCGGGCGAGGGCACCGGTCAGCTCCGCCAGGCTTAGCGGAGCTTCCAGATTTTCGGCGCCCTCCGGGCCGACCCTCGGCAGGTCCTCCCACAAAACTCTACGCGCTTCCTCGCTGGACGGATCCGGAGAGAACAGAGCCCCGTAATATTCACGGACCCTGTTGTTGACGCCCTCCGGATCCGAGACGAGAGAGCCGTCGTCGGCCAGCAGCGTCAAGAGCTGCTTACGGACACTCTGCCTTTTTTCCAGCGAGTAGAAGAAGGGGGAGCCGCGGTCCAGATCCCGCAGGAACCGGATCCGCGACCTCACGTACGCGCCTCGGGACCCGACGAGCTGCAGGTCCTTCAGCGCGGCCTTCTTCGCTTCGTACACCGTCCGCAGGGCCGGGTCCTGGACGACTTGACCGAGACGGGCTTCCAGGTCGAGCACCTCTTTTTCTAGGCGCCCGACTCTGGCCGCCCGCCTCTTGGTCGACCCCCTCGCGTACTCTTGACAGAAGACGCGGACGTGAGCCTTGCCCACGTCCCACCATAGCCTCAAGGAGGGGAAGCCCCCCTGCTTCCTTCTCCAGTCGGACCAGAATCGACGGAACGAGTCCTGGAACCGCACGTCCTCCAGCAGCCGGTTGTTAAAGTGCCAGTACGCGGACCCCGTCCTCGCGCGGAGCGAAGCGAGCTCCGCCCACACCAGGTGGTGGTCCGAACACGGCACCGGCCGCATGGAGGCCGCCGGGACGCAGGAAACGTACGCCCGAGACACGTAAAGGCGGTCGACTCTAGACCATCCAACTCCAGGCCTCACCCAAGTAAAGGCGCTGGAGTCGGGGTGGAGATTTCGCCAGACGTCCACCAAGTCGAAGGACCCGACCAGGTCCCTCAACTTCTCCATCGCCGTCATGCACTGCGGGGCACCGGAGCGGTCCCTCGCCTCGAGGGTGCAGTTAAAATCCCCCCCGAGGACAATGCAGTCGCCGACGTCGACGGAGCCAAGAAGAGCGGACACCTCTTCAATGAAGCGCGTCTGCTGCGGGCCGGGATGAGGGGCGTACACGTTCACGAGATGGAGCGGCACGTCCCCCAGGCGAACCGTTACGTGCAGCAAGCGGCCTGGCACGGGCTCCTCGACCCCCAAGATCTCCGGCTGAAAATGCGGGCCCAGCAAGATGGCCACCCCACTAGAAATGGCGGTGAGGTGGCTCATGCGGACCTCTCCTTGCCATTCCAGGAGCCACGTGGCTTTGTCTCCCGGAACGGTGTGGGTTTCTTGCAGGAAGCACACCGCATATTTCCCCTCCCGCAGGAGCGAAAAATTGTCAAATCTACGGCGTGCCCCTCTGCCGCCGTTGATGTTGAGGCTGGCTATGGTTATCTTCATGGCAAAAGCATAGTGCAACCTCTACCTTAACCTATTGTGGGGGAGGGAGCGGAGTCTTTTGTTGAACTCCGCTCCCTCCGCAGCCCAGCGAGGAGTCCCTCGAGCTCGCGCAGCTCAAGGTGCTGCTCCTTTGTCAAGGGCCCGCCCGCGGCCAAGGTTTTAACGGCGGCGCGGACGGACCCCTTGATCAGCTCCGGCTCGGACCATTTTTCCAGGGCCAGTCGGGCTTGGTCGCGGCGACCCCGGCTCTGGGCCAAAAAGTCCCGGAGTTCCTTTGCAGGAACGACGAGGGCCTCAGCGGCGGCCGCGAGCAGATCCACCGCCTCACTGGCGGTGGTCTCTAGGTCTTCACCCGCGTCCCCCACCGAGTCCCCGTCCTCCTCCGGGAGGTGGCCGCCAGCAGCCGGCCCATCGACCGCACAAGGTACGGCAAATGAACCGGCCGCTCCAACCGGCCCTGGCACTGCCCCGATCCCACCCCCAGGATCGTCGGCAGAGGAGTCCCCACTGGGCTCTTTTAAAAATGGTGCTGGGTCGGGAAATGACAGCGGAAGGGGTTCCCCCTCCGCCCCAGGAACCGGAGAACAAGGAGAGACCCGGCCATAGGAAATCCCCAGGCCCTCCAAGTGCTCCAGCTCCAAAGTAAGGGGCGAGGGTGGGTGTTCCTCCCCCTCCCCGCTGCCACCCCCCGGCCCAGCATCTACAGTTTCATTAAAATCAATATATTTTGTTTCTGCCGGGTCGAGCAACTCCCGGGGGAAGTTGGGTAATAGCTGGGCGGGCTCAGGTTCGGCCTTTTCGGCCTCGCCCGCCTCAGTCCCCGGGACGCCCGGCCCGGCGGCTACGCATTCCTCCGCGGTCCCCACGCCCCCCACGACAGGCAGATCTTCCACTCCATCCCCGGGAGGCAGAGGCTGGGCAGCCTCAACTGTCTCACCCTCCCCGGGGAAAGACTCCTCGCGCCTGCAGCGCAATTTGGGGGCGCTGGTGGGGGACGCGGGACACGCGGCGGGCACCGACTCCTCCGCGGAGGGATATTGTTCCCCCTCCGCGTCATTGGGGCGGTGCCTCTTTTTGTTCCTGGGGGCGCGCGGAGTCAGGGAGACCTCCATGTCTGCCGAGGCCTCCCGCTCCGCCCCCCCCTTTTCCTTTTCTTGCCCGCGCCCGGGCCCCTCTGTGGTGTTGTTCAAGGGCTCGGGCACGGGCTCGGGGCACCCCGCGCTCGCCGGTGACGGGGTTGGGCTGAGCGCGGTGGTCAAATTATCCGGCGCACCGAGGGGACCCGCCTCTTGATGTTTTGTCTTCTTCCGCGCCTTCTTTCCGGTCGGACGCTCTCCCTCCCCCCCGCCGGAGGCCCTGAAAACAAAGGCCTCCGACGATGCCCGCGCACCCATGGCTCCCGGCACGCGGACGCAACTAGGGGGAGGGGTGGCGGCAGCGCCAGCCTTGGCCGCCTTCGGTGGTTTGGCGGCCTTGGAGGCGGGGCAGTTCTTGCGAACATGCCCCACCTCCCTGCAGGCATGGCACCGCACGCCGTCCGACGTCCAGAAGACGCGGTAGGCAGTCCCCTCGTGCACCACATTAAAGTGCCCTTCTGTCATGTCCTCCCGCGCCAGCCGGACAAAGAGCTGGCGGCGGAAGGAGAACACGTGGCGCAGGCTGTTCTCCCTGAGGCCGAGCGGTATGGGGTTGATCCCTGACCTTACCTCCCCCAGTTGTTGTAGGTGAGGGAGGAGGAGCCCAGCGGGAACAAAGGGCGGGACGTTCGACACGATGACCCTCTGCGCGGTGGCTTCGAGAGGATCCACCGGCAGGAACGTCCCGCCCACCGTGAGCCCCTTTTCGAGGGCCAGGGACACCGCCCGCTCCGACCCCAGGAAGAAAACAGCCTTCCCAGACATCTTGGAGGCTGCGACAATGGCCGAGGGGCCGACTACCCCAGCCATCGCCCGCACGCACTCCTCGATGCTCATTGTGGGGTGAGTGTAGCTCTTGACCCCGTGTTTTTTTGTTATAAGTGTAAATGGTGGCAGGGCAGCGGGTGGCGCAGGAGGTGCTGTGGAAGCGGTTGCCACCTGCGCATACGTCCTTGCTGGCCCTGCCACCGGCGTGGATGGGGTCGCCATCACGGGGTCCCTTTAAGGGCTACACCCACCCCAAAGTCACAGGCCTTAATGGTCTTTAATGGCCTCGTATATTAACTGAGCAGAGGAGCCCTTAACGAGGCACCTCTCCCCTCGTTGAAAATTGGGGAGAGGCCTTGCTCCCTCTGCTCAGTTGTCTTAATTGTTTTTTTTTTAAATTTGGAAGGAAAGGGTTCTCAGAGAGAGAGGGGAGAAACAGAGTAGCAGAGAAAAGAGAGAGGGGGGTGGGAAGGGGGGGGGGGCTGCGAGGGCAGGTCTCTCCTCGCAGCTGTGGGTGGGTGCACTCCCCAGATGGCAAAACACAAAAGTCGTTGAGGTGGTCTTCAGGTGGGGGGAGAAGATGTCTTCACCTGGGGTAGCTGGAGCCACCAGGCACTCCTAACGATCTTTAATTGGGTGATTAATAACAATCTTCAGCCTGGTAGCTCCAGCTATCCCAGGCTAGGCAAATGTGGGGGGTGGGGGGGGTTCCAATTGTGGGGGGGGGCCTAGTTGTAAGCACGGCCCCCACGCACACTTCCACACACACACACACCCCCCGCGATGTTCCGGCCCTCAGTGGTCTTCTTTCCTCCCCCCACCGATACAACAAAGTCTGTTTGGGGAAATGCACCCACACCCACCTGTAGAATGTAGAGTCTCCCTCCTTCCACACTGGATGTTGTTGTGGTTTTTCCCCCTCTCTCCAACTCCTTGCAGAATGGTAAAGTTGTTGAAAAGTTTTCTGTTCTCCTCCTCTCCCTCTGGATGAAAGTTGAAGTGAAGCCCCTTTCTTCCTTCTATTCCTGGGCTGGTCTCAGGGCTCTCCAGGCAGGAGCTCAAGTTGCTTGCAGCTTCCCTCACTGCTCACAGCTCCAACTATGCAGGACCCGCCTCCACTGCTGCACGATTGGTCCTTGTGCATGAAACTCTTTTAGGAGTCTACCTGCAAAACATAAACAACATTAAACTGTGCCACCCGACCTGGGTGACACAGCAGACATTTTCAAGGCCCCCTTTTTTTTTGGTGTTTTTTTTTTTTTTTTTTTTTTTTTTTTTTTTTTTTTTTTTTTTTTTTTGGGGGCGCTAAAATCAAATTTTTCCAGTGCCCCCTATAAAAGGAGAGGGGGACACTAAAAACACCGGCAATTAAAACAAGTTAAACTTTAAAACGTAAAATCAAATTAAAATTTGGTTGCCGGGCGTGATGATGCACTCCAGTCCCTCCGGTGCCCACCTCTCGCGGAAGGCCGCGAGCGTACCGGTGGACACCGCGTGCTCCATCTCCAAGGACACCCTGGACCGGATGTAAGAGCGGAAGAGAGGCAGGCAGTCAGGTTGAACGACCCCCTCGACCGCCCGCTGCCTGGACCGGCTGATGGCACCCTTGGCCGTGCCCAGGAGCAGTCCTACGAGGAGGCCTTCGGACCTACCCGCTCCCCTCCGCACAGGGTGCCCAAAGATCAGGAGAGTGGGACTGAAGTGCAGCCAGAATTTCAGGAGCAGCCCCTTCAAATAATAAAACAGGGGCTGCAACCTCGTGCATTCCATAAAAACATGGAACACGGACTCCTCCAGACCGCAGAAATTGCAGGCGGCCTGGGAGTCCGTGAACCGGCTTAAAAATTTGTTGCACGGCACTGCTCCGTGCACCACCCTCCAGGCCAAGTCCCCGATGAATAGTGGGAGGACCCCTGCGTAGAGTGCCCTCCATCGGGGACCCCCGCCTCCTCCGGACGGCAAGATGGTACGCCATGGCGTGTCCGGACGGCCGGCGAGGATGGCAAAGTTGAGGGTGTGCAGGAGCAGCCCGTACAGGAAACCCCTCCGCGCGGAACTGAAAGGCACGGAGGGGATTTCCCCGAGGCGGCTCAAGTTGTGAGGCGCCGGCCCCCGAGGGAGGTTCCGGGGTTTGGCGCCGATGAGGAATTCCGTCCGGACGGGGGTCAGTTCGGACGGGATCTCCCCACGTGCTTGAGCCTCCTCGATACACCTAACGGAGTCAGGGCCCAGAGCTGTTTTTAGCGACTCGATGGCATCGGCCGCGCGGCGGACGTTGGCAGAATTTAGGCGCCGCGCCAGCGTGACTGGCGCCATCCAGCCCGCTCCTCCGCCATCGAGCAGGTCCCTGACCCTGGTCACGTCACCAGCCACAGCCCTCTCTTCCGACCGCCACATAAAACCTCGGCCGTGGAGGTACGGATTCCCGAGCAGCGGCTCCTGCAGGACGGCCGCCACTCCAGCCGGTGGAGAGCTGCGCTTGGTGGAGACTTTGTTCCAGACCCTGATGAGTTCCCTGTAAAAGACAGGCAGCTCCCGGAGGGCGGTCCTGGCACCCCCCAAGTTCACAAACAGGAGCTGCGTGTCATAATTGAGGTCGAGCTGCTGGCGGAAGAAATACCTCGCCAGAGCACACCACCTAGGAGGGGGCTCGACGTAAAGGTATCTCTGCAGGGTCTGAAGACGGAAAGTCGCGAGCTGGGCGCTGACGCACACCAACGACTGACCGCCCTCCTCAAGCGGGAGACTCAAGACCGCGGCAGAGACCCAGTGCTTCCTGTTGTTCCAGAAGAAGTCCACCAGCTTCTTCTGTATCTTGGCGACAAACGCAGGGGGAGGGGTCAAAGTGACCAGCCGGTACCACAGCATTGCGGCCACCAGCTGGTTTATGACTAGCGCTCGACCCCTGTAGGACAGCACTCGGAGCAGTCCTGTCCAGCGCCCTAGGCGAGCGGCGACCTTGGCCTCCAGCTCCTGCCAGTTCGCCGGCCAGGCTCCCTCGTCGGGGCTAAGGTAGACTCCCAGATAGAGGAGATGGGTCGTGCTCCAGGCAAAAGGCCTGAGCTCCTCCGGCAGGGAGTCCACCCGCCACTGACCCACCAGGAGTCCGGAACATTTCTCCCAGTTGATCCTGGCGGAGGACGCGGCCGAGTAAATCTCCTGGCACTCCCGCATCCTCCGCAGGTCAGCGGGATCCTCTATCGCGAGGAGCACGTCATCGGCGTAAGCCGAGAGGACGACCTCCACGCCCGGCCCTTGCAGAGCCAGTCCCGTCAACCTCGTCCGCAAGAGGCGCAGGAAAGGCTCCACGCAAACGGCGTATAACTGGCCGGACATGGGGCATCCCTGGCGCACCCCTCTCCTAAAGCGAAGGGGCGCCGTCAAGGACCCGTTAACCTTAATCAGACACTCCGCGGCGGCGTACAAAAGTCGGATCCGGGCGACGAAATGCGTCCCGAACCCGAAAGCGCGCAGAGTTCCGAGCAGATAGTCGTGATCCACCCTGTCGAACGCCTTCTCTTGGTCGAGGGATAGGAAGGCGACCGACAGACCAGCCTCCTGGGAACAATGGATGAGGTCCCGGACCAGATGGATGTTATCGTGGATTGTCCGGCCCGGGACCGTGTATGACTGGTCGGGGTGGATCATGTGGTCCAGCACGGCACCAAGGCGAGCAGACATCGCCCTGGCGAAGATTTTGTAGTCCGTGCTGAGGAGGGAGACCGGGCGCCAGTTCTTAAGGAGGCGGAGATCGCCCTTCTTAGGCAGCAGGACGATGACTGCCCTGCGCCAAGAGAGGGGCATCTCCCCGGTCGCCAGACTTTCCCCCAGGACCCGCGCGTAGTCGCCCCCCAGGACGTCCCAGAACGCCCTGTGGAACTCCACGGTCAGCCCGTCCAGCCCCGGGGATTTTCCCCTCGAGAGCCGGGCGAGGGCACCGGTCAGCTCCGCCAGGCTTAGCGGAGCTTCCAGATTTTCGGCGCCCTCCGGGCCGACCTTCGGCAGGTCCTCCCACAAAACTCTACGCGCTTCCTCGCTGGACGGATCCGGAGAGAACAGAGCCCCGTAATATTCACGGACCCTGTTGTTGACGCCCTCCGGATCCGAGACGAGAGAGCCGTCGTCGGCCAGCAGCGTCAAGAGCTGCTTACGGACACTCTGCCTTTTTTCCAGCGAGTAGAAGAAGGGGGAGCCGCGGTCCAGATCCCGCAGGAACCGGATCCGCGACCTCACGTACGCGCCTCGGGACCCGACGAGCTGCAGGTCCTTCAGCGCGGCCTTCTTCGCTTCGTACACCGTCCGCAGGGCCGGGTCCTGGACGACTTGACCGAGACGGGCTTCCAGGTCGAGCACCTCTTTTTCTAGGCGCCCGACTCTGGCCGCCCGCCTCTTGGTCGACCCCCTCGCGTACTCTTGACAGAAGACGCGGACGTGAGCCTTGCCCACGTCCCACCATAGCCTCAAGGAGGGGAAGCCCCCCTGCTTCCTTCTCCAGTCGGACCAGAATCGACGGAACGAGTCCTGGAACCGCACGTCCTCCAGCAGCCGGTTGTTAAAGTGCCAGTACGCGGACCCCGTCCTCGCGCGGAGCGAAGCGAGCTCCGCCCACACCAGGTGGTGGTCCGAACACGGCACCGGCCGCATGGAGGCCGCCGGGACGCAGGAAACGTACGCCCGAGACACGTAAAGGCGGTCGACTCTAGACCATCCAACTCCAGGCCTCACCCAAGTAAAGGCGCTGGAGTCGGGGTGGAGATTTCGCCAGACGTCCACCAAGTCGAAGGACCCGACCAGGTCCCTCAACTTCTCCATCGCCGTCATGCACTGCGGGGCACCGGAGCGGTCCCTCGCCTCGAGGGTGCAGTTAAAATCCCCCCCGAGGACAATGCAGTCGCCGACGTCGACGGAGCCAAGAAGAGCGGACACCTCTTCAATGAAGCGCGTCTGCTGCGGGCCGGGATGAGGGGCGTACACGTTCACGAGATGGAGCGGCACGTCCCCCAGGCGAACCGTTACGTGCAGCAAGCGGCCTGGCACGGGCTCCTCGACCCCCAAGATCTCCGGCTGAAAATGCGGGCCCAGCAAGATGGCCACCCCACTAGAAATGGCGGTGAGGTGGCTCATGCGGACCTCTCCTTGCCATTCCAGGAGCCACGTGGCTTTGTCTCCCGGAACGGTGTGGGTTTCTTGCAGGAAGCACACCGCATATTTCCCCTCCCGCAGGAGCGAAAAATTGTCAAATCTACGGCGTGCCCCTCTGCCGCCGTTGATGTTGAGGCTGGCTATGGTTATCTTCATGGCAAAAGCATAGTGCAACCTCTACCTTAACCTATTGTGGGGGAGGGAGCGGAGTCTTTTGTTGAACTCCGCTCCCTCCGCAGCCCAGCGAGGAGTCCCTCGAGCTCGCGCAGCTCAAGGTGCTGCTCCTTTGTCAAGGGCCCGCCCGCGGCCAAGGTTTTAACGGCGGCGCGGACGGACCCCTTGATCAGCTCCGGCTCGGACCATTTTTCCAGGGCCAGTCGGGCTTGGTCGCGGCGACCCCGGCTCTGGGCCAAAAAGTCCCGGAGTTCCTTTGCAGGAACGACGAGGGCCTCAGCGGCGGCCGCGAGCAGATCCACCGCCTCACTGGCGGTGGTCTCTAGGTCTTCACCCGCGTCCCCCACCGAGTCCCCGTCCTCCTCCGGGAGGTGGCCGCCAGCAGCCGGCCCATCGACCGCACAAGGTACGGCAAATGAACCGGCCGCTCCAACCGGCCCTGGCACTGCCCCGATCCCACCCCCAGGATCGTCGGCAGAGGAGTCCCCACTGGGCTCTTTTAAAAATGGTGCTGGGTCGGGAAATGACAGCGGAAGGGGTTCCCCCTCCGCCCCAGGAACCGGAGAACAAGGAGAGACCCGGCCATAGGAAATCCCCAGGCCCTCCAAGTGCTCCAGCTCCAAAGTAAGGGGCGAGGGTGGGTGTTCCTCCCCCTCCCCGCTGCCACCCCCCGGCCCAGCATCTACAGTTTCATTAAAATCAATATATTTTGTTTCTGCCGGGTCGAGCAACTCCCGGGGGAAGTTGGGTAATAGCTGGGCGGGCTCAGGTTCGGCCTTTTCGGCCTCGCCCGCCTCAGTCCCCGGGACGCCCGGCCCGGCGGCTACGCATTCCTCCGCGGTCCCCACGCCCCCCACGACAGGCAGATCTTCCACTCCATCCCCGGGAGGCAGAGGCTGGGCAGCCTCAACTGTCTCACCCTCCCCGGGGAAAGACTCCTCGCGCCTGCAGCGCAATTTGGGGGCGCTGGTGGGGGACGCGGGACACGCGGCGGGCACCGACTCCTCCGCGGAGGGATATTGTTCCCCCTCCGCGTCATTGGGGCGGTGCCTCTTTTTGTTCCTGGGGGCGCGCGGAGTCAGGGAGACCTCCATGTCTGCCGAGGCCTCCCGCTCCGCCCCCCCCTTTTCCTTTTCTTGCCCGCGCCCGGGCCCCTCTGTGGTGTTGTTCAAGGGCTCGGGCACGGGCTCGGGGCACCCCGCGCTCGCCGGTGACGGGGTTGGGCTGAGCGCGGTGGTCAAATTATCCGGCGCACCGAGGGGACCCGCCTCTTGATGTTTTGTCTTCTTCCGCGCCTTCTTTCCGGTCGGACGCTCTCCCTCCCCCCCGCCGGAGGCCCTGAAAACAAAGGCCTCCGACGATGCCCGCACACCCATGGCTCCCGGCACGCGGACGCAACTAGGGGGAGGGGTGGCGGCAGCGCCAGCCTTGGCCGCCTTCGGTGGTTTGGCGGCCTTGGAGGCGGGGCAGTTCTTGCGAACATGCCCCACCTCCCTGCAGGCATGGCACCGCACGCCGTCCGACGTCCAGAAGACGCGGTAGGCAGTCCCCTCGTGCACCACATTAAAGTGCCCTTCTGTCATGTCCTCCCGCGCCAGCCGGACAAAGAGCTGGCGGCGGAAGGAGAACACGTGGCGCAGGCTGTTCTCCCTGAGGCCGAGCGGTATGGGGTTGATCCCTGACCTTACCTCCCCCAGTTGGTGTAGGTGAGGGAGGAGGAGCCCAGCGGGAACAAAGGGCGGGACGTTCGACACGATGACCCTCTGCGCGGTGGCTTCGAGAGGATCCACCGGCAGGAACGTCCCGCCCACCGTGAGCCCCTTTTCGAGGGCCAGGGACACCGCCCGCTCCGACCCCAGGAAGAAAACAGCCTTCCCAGACATCTTGGAGGCTGCGACAATGGCCGAGGGGCCGACTACCCCAGCCATCGCCCGCACGCACTCCTCGATGCTCATTGTGGGGTGAGTGTAGCTCTTGACCCCGTGTTTTTTTGTTATAAGTGTAAATGGTGGCAGGGCAGCGGGTGGCGCAGGAGGTGCTGTGGAAGCGGTTGCCACCTGCGCATACGTCCTTGCTGGCCCTGCCACCGGCGTGGATGGGGTCGCCATCACGGGGTCCCTTTAAGGGCTACACCCACCCCAAAGTCACAGGCCTTAATGGTCTTTAATGGCCTCGTGTATTTAACTGAGCAGAGGAGCCCTTAACGAGGCACCTCTCCCCTCGTTGAAAATTGGGGAGAGGCCTTGCTCCCTCTGCTCAGTTGTCTTAATTGTTTTTTTTTTAAATTTGGAAGGAAAGGGTTCTCAGAGAGAGAGGGGAGAAACAGAGTAGCAGAGAAAAGAGAGAGGGGGGTGGGAAGGGGGGGGGGCTGCGAGGGCAGGTCTCTCCTCGCAGCTGTGGGTGGGTGCACTCCCCAGATGGCAAAACACAAAAGTCTTTGAGGTGGTCTTCAGGTGGGGGGAGAAGATGTCTTCACCTGGGGTAGCTGGAGCCACCAGGCACTCCTAACGATCTTTAATTGGGTGATTAATAACAATCTTCAGCCTGGTAGCTCCAGCTATCCCAGGCTAGGCAAATGTGGGGGGTGGGGGGGGTTCCAATTGTGGGGGGGGGCCTAGTTGTAAGCACGGCCCCCACGCACACTTCCACACACACACACACCCCCCGCGATGTTCCGGCCCTCAGTGGTCTTCTTTCCTCCCCCCACCGATACAACAAAGTCTGTTTGGGGAAATGCACCCACACCCACCTGTAGAATGTAGAGTCTCCCTCCTTCCACACTGGATGTTGTTGTGGTTTTTCCCCCTCTCTCCAACTCCTTGCAGAATGGTAAAGTTGTTGAAAAGTTTTCTGTTCTCCTCCTCTCCCTCTGGATGAAAGTTGAAGTGAAGCCCCTTTCTTCCTTCTATTCCTGGGCTGGTCTCAGGGCTCTCCAGGCAGGAGCTCAAGTTGCTTGCAGCTTCCCTCACTGCTCACAGCTCCAACTATGCAGGACCCGCCTCCACTGCTGCACGATTGGTCCTTGTGCATGAATGACAGAAGGACAGTTTGCAGGTGAAGCAGGCAATCAGGAAGGCGAATGGAATGTTGGCCTTCATTGCAAGAGGGATGGAGTGTAAAAGTAGGGAGGTCCTGCTGCAACTGTACAGGGTATTGGTGAGGCCACACCTGGAGTACTGTGTGCCGTTTTGGTCACCTTACTTAAGGAAGGATATACTAGCCTTGGAGGGGGTACAGAGACGATTCACTAGGCTGATTCCGGAGATGAGGGGTTACCTTATGATGATAGATTGAGTAGACTGGGTCTTTACTCGTTGGAGTTCAGAAGGATGAGGGGTGATCTTATAGAAACATTTTAAATAATGAAAGGGATAGACAAGATAGAGGCAGCGCGGTTGTTTCCACTGGTCCGGGAGACTAGAACTAGGGGGCACAGCCTCAAAATACGGGGGGGCCAATTTAAAACCGAGTTGAGAAGGAATTTCTTCTCCAAGAGGGTTGTGAATCTGTGGAATTCTCTGCCCAGGGAAGCAGTTGAGGCTAGCTCATTGAATGTATTCAAATCACAGATCGATAGATTTTTAACCAATAAGGGAATTAAGGGTTATGGGGAGTGGGCGGGTAAGTGGAGCTGAGTCCACGGCCAGATCAGCCATGATCTCGGAGCAGGCTCGAGGGGCTAGATGGCCTACTCCTGTTCCTAATTCTTATGTTCTTATGTTCTTATAAATATTAATAGACATTCTCTTCGTTTTAATGCAGAGTATTTCCCGAGAGTCTGCGACACTCCTTGGGACATGGAATACGGGATTTTAAGTTGATTTTTATCTGGAATGCAAAAAAGGGCTAAAAGAGTGGGTTAAAACATTTCCCCACGCACGATACAATCAAATGTGTTTTTGTCACTACTCAGAATATTCTCCGATAATTCACGACAACCTGCATTTATTTAAATAATAAATAAACAGCCTGTTCTCTCTGATAGCTTCAGTATCCGCAACTGTAGTAACTACACTCCCCATTATCACAAAGTAGAATTAAGTACAGTCAGTATGAAGGGGTATTACATTTCAAGAGTAAATACCCAGCATGTTCTCCCTAATTCTTCCAGTCACACTAACCATTGAAAATACTCCCCAGTATCACGCAGTAAATTGGACCCAGGACTGGACATCGCCCAGCACAAAAAATGGTACAGATAATAAAACATTGCTCTTCCCAGTTTGAAGTAGATGACGTAACGTTTTGAGCCACACAGTCACTGCCCATCGGAAGGTCCGGGGTTGTGAACGTGTCAGCGATCATCGTCGTTGTTATCAGGAGTGGAATGACTAGTTAAAGTGCACTTTAGCAAGGCTTTTGATAAGGTCCCACATGGTCGACTGGTCATGAAGGTTAAAGCCCATGGGATACAGGGCAAACTGGTAAGCTGGATCCAAAATTAGCTTTGAGGTATGAAGTAAAGTGCAATGATTGATGGATGTTTTTGTGACTGGAAGGATGTTTCCAGTGGGGTTCCGCAGGGCTCAGTACTGGGTCCCTTGCTTTTTGCGGTATATATCAACAATTTAGATTTGAATATTGGAAGTATGATTAAGAAGTTTGCAGACAAAACTAAAATTGGCTGTGTGGTTGATAATGAAGAGGAAAGTCATGGGCTGCAGGAGGATATCAATCTATTGGTCAGGTGGGCAGAGCAGTGGCAAATGGAATTTAATTCATAGAAGTGTGAGATGATGCTCTTTGGGAGGGCTAATAAGGAAAGGGTACACACATTAAGCGGTAGGCCACTTAATAGTGTAGATGAACAAAGGGACCTTGGAGTGCTTGTCCACAGATCCCTGAAAGAAGCAGGTCAGGTTGTTAAGGTGGTTAAGAAGGCATACGGAATGCTTGCCTTTATTGGCCAAAACATAGAATATAAGAGCAGGGAGGCTATGCTTAAATTGTATAATACTTTGTTTCGGCAGATCTGAAGTATGGCATGCAGTTCTGGTCGCCGTATTATAGGAAGGACGTGATTGCACTAGAGAGGGTGCAGAGGAGATTTACGAGGATGCTGCCTGGAATAGAGAATCTTAGTTGTGAGGACAAATTGGATAGGTTGGGTATGTTCTCATTGGAGCAGAGGAGGTTGAGAGGAGACCACATCGAAGTGTACAAAATATTGAGGGGCCTGGACCTAGTGGATAGTAAGGGTTTATTTCCATTGGTGGAGGGGGCTATTATGAGAAGGATAGTTTTAAGGTGGTTGGTGGAAGGTTTAGAGGGGATTTGAAGGAGGGCTTCTTTACGCAGAGGGTTGTGGGTATCTGGAACTCGCTGCCTGGAAGAGTGGTGGATGCAGAAACCCTCACCACTTTTAAGAGAGGTTTGGATTGGCACTTAAAGTGCCATAACCTGCAGGATTATGGACCTAGAGCTGGTAATTGGGATTAGACTAGATGACCTTTTGTTGGCTGGTGCAGATATAATGGTAAATACTTCAGGGAATAGAATACGGCCAGGGTGATCTCCTGGACTAGTTTCGATCGCCTGGATGGGTCGGAGAGGAATTTTCCCAGATTTGTTCTCCCTAATTTGGCCTGCGTTTTTACCTGTTTTTTTGCCTCTCCCAGGAGATCACATGGCTCCAGTTGGGGTGGAATGCAGATATTTTTAGTGGAAGAGGTGTTGCAGTGGTGTGGGGTGGACTGGTTAGTCTGGCTGCTCTTTGCCTTTCCGTTATTGTTCATGGGTTTGTATGTAACCTTTAGGGCTGCTGACCGAGGGCCGTTGCGGCTCTTTCCCGGCCAGCGCAGACACGATGGGTCGAAATGGTCTCCTTCTTCGCTGTAACTTTCTATGTTTCTGTGTTTCTAATAGATAAGGGAGAACCAGTGGATGTAGTCTATTTGGATTTTCAGAAGGCCTTTGTTAAAATCCCACATAAAAGGTTAGTGCGCAAAATTAAAGCACATAGGATTGGGGGTAATATACTGGCATGGATTGAAAATTGGTTAACTGATAGGAAACAGAGAGAAGAAATAAATGGGACCTTTTCAGGGTGTTGGGCAGTGACTAGTGGGGTACCACAGGGATCAGTGCTTGGACCCCAGTTATTCAGTGCAGGAGTGGGGTACCGAAGTTGCATCATTCGCCATGATTATATTGAATGGTGGTGCAGGCTCGAAGGGCCGAATGTCCTGCTCCTGCACCTATTTTCTATGTTTCGATTTACAATATATACAAATCATTTGGATGAGAAAATCAAAAGTAATATTTCCAATCTTGTTGACGACACAAAACTAAGAAGGATTGAAATTTGTGAGGAGGATGCAAAGACGCTGCAAGGCAATTTAGATGGTTGAGTGAGTGGGCAAACACATGACAGATGCAGTATAACGTGCATAAATGTGAAGTTATCCGCTTTGGTAGGAAAAACATAAGGACAAAGTATTATTTAAATTGGGATAGCTTGGAAAGTGTCGATGTACAGAGGGATCTGGGTGTCCTTGAACACCAGTCATTGAAAGCAAACATGCAGGTGCAGCAAGCAGTTAGGAAGGCGAATGGTATGTTGGCCTTCATTACAAGAGGATTTCAGTACAGGAGCACAAGGATGTCTTACAACATATATACAGGGCCTTGGTGAGACCGCACCTGGAGTACTGTGTGTAGTTTTGGTCTCCCGAGCTAAGAAAGGATGTACTTGCCATCGCGGGAGTGCAACGAAGGTTCACCAGACTGATTTCTGGGAGGGCAGGATTGTCGTATGAGGAGAGATTGGATCAACTAGGCCTGTATTCATTAGAGGTTAGAAGAATGAGAGGGAATCTGTTAGCGTGAATGTTTTCTCAGAAGAATCACTCAACACTCAGAGTCGGTTCCAACGCCGTTGCGGCCTTTATTAACGCTTAGCGGGGAGGAAGGCTCAGAACTGTATCCAGGCTTCTCTCCACAGAACAAAGGATTACATGGACTTTTATATGTTTCACAACAGTTACAACAGTTTACTACAATTACACAGCCCATCACGGCTGGACACAAGCCAATCACAACGATTATAGATTACATATAGGTTCTTTTAACCCAATAGAATTCCCCTGGTGTCTCAGGAACTACATGTTCGGTTATTGTCAGCTCGGGCTGATTGATGACCTTGTTACAGGAGATAGGTTCTCTTCCTATCTCTTTCTTCTTGGGGAAATAATTGGTTTATGACCTTGTTTACAGGAGATGGGTTCTCTTCTTATCTCTTTCTTCCTGGGGAATTAATTGGTTTATTATTCTTATCCTGCATCCAAGGCATTCCTGGTAGTGGGCCTCACAGGGTTATTGCTCGGTCATTGCTCAGTCAATAGTTCACAGCTTGACTACCTGATTTCCCATCATGCCTGGGCAGCCATTTTATGTGTGGCCACTTTAAACTTATATGAGTTTAGATATATTTAGCAGGTGCCTAATGCCTAGTGTTTTGATATATTCTGCAGGTGCCTAATTTCTACAACAACTCCCCCTTTCGGTAAAGGGACTAGTCCTAGTCCCCTTTTAACCGACCATTCTACCTTTACTAGATTTTTGTGCACAGCCCGGTACTCCCTGCCTCAACGTGCTGGCCAGTCATGTGGTTTCAGGAGTCCCGGTTGCTTAAATCAAATTGACAAAGGCCAAATCCTCCTGCCCCCTTATTAAACAGATTTATTTAGTATCCGGGGAACGGTGATTTGTCCCTCTTCGCTGTGCGTGATGTCTGCATGCCTGGCAGGCCATTATGCCCCATGTTATTGCTAAGATCAATTGTATCCCGACCAGTATGTGTGAAATTATTCGAATCCAAGGATGTATGTTCACATTTATTCCCCAGTCCCAGACCTTTCTCCACCAACTCTGACTTTGTAAGTCTACATCGATATCTTCTTCCAGTACTTTGATTTTAGTTTGCAGTTGGTGATAGAGCTTTATGGATTGACCCACTCTGAGCCTCAACTCTCATAATACTTTGGTTAGATGTGGGATAGGGACCTGATCTGGCTCGTCATAATCCTGTAAATGATCGTGGAGCTGATCGGTTACCTCAATAACTTCGGACTTCCGCCGCCTAACCTGGGTGATATGCACTTGCCCGATCGCGACAGGTCGTAGTGGTGTAAAGCAAATGTTCGGCTGTGGTATCGGGCACTGCAGGTCATTATACTGGTATGAACACTCTGTGGTAGAAACGTAGTATTTTCCCTTCCCTCCGTAGCCTGCCCTCGCGAAGTGTCTGTGTGCGGGCACTATTTCTAGTACACACCCGTCGGTTCGGTTAAACCCGCACTCATCTAGCTCACCTCGGCCCACCGGGTGAGGGCATACTGTGATTTCCCCCTTTTGCTTGCAATCTGCTAGGGAAATCCCGGTAAGTATGTCGTTTCGACGAACGGCAGAGGTGGTGGTCAGGTAGAAGCGTATGGAGACATTTTCCCATATTATTCCGATATTCTCCAGTTGGCATAGGGGGAACGGCCCTGAGTCCGGCGTGACTATAGGGATCATCAGGACTATCCCTATCCCAGTATTCCTACCCATCTGGCAATCTGGGATTGCTGGGTATACTCGGGTCAGTCCCTTCAGAGTACAATTATCCAGTGTCCCCCTCTGGTTAGCCAACTGAGCTAAATGTGAACTGTACTTCCCCACGTTGGATCTTGTCGAGATTGTGGCGGATCTGTCCCACCATCCACAGACCATAAGCGTGACAGAGTTGCCTCTGTCTTTGCTTTTCTGTATCTTCCTTTTCTCTATCAATGAGGTGATTGATGGTTTTGGCGTGAGCTTCCAGGACTGAGATGCCATCCAACTGGATTTTGGCACCCTCCTTTCCTAGGTTGGCTTGGTCTTCCTGGTTTTGCTCCACCCTTTCTAATAACCCCTTCAACACCCCTCTAAGCTGTTCCACCCTCTCGTTTAACCCTTATATATCTATCGGGTTTACTACGGAGGTCCCTGTATTGAAAACGGTAGCAACATCATTAACTATTCCCCTCTTTATCCTGGGGGCTAACCCCTGTCCCCGGAACCTACTGGCACCCATTGCATCGGCAGCCTGCTGCATTACAACTCTACTTAATACATTGTACATCTTCCTTGACTGTTCGGTACAGTATTCCGGCATCTGGATGCCTGAAATATTGATTAGGACAGGCACAATTTCATGTTTAACATTATCATACAATAATTCCCCTTTGTTGTACATTACAATCCCATTCTCTGGTCCCTTAGTAGTTATGGGACAAGGCAGTTCCTCGGGCAATGTAGTGGTTTTTATGGGGCGCGGTGTTGGAGGGGGTGAGAAACATACATACAATGATATTGCAGCCGCCCCCACCTCCTCGTAGTACCCACACAGCCCCACTCCCTTTTTGCGGATGACTGATTGCTGGGATTGTCCCGGAGACGCGCAAATTATGCCAAAAATACATTTATCGGGCCCTTTGACATCTCTCCGTTTAATGCAGCTGCTCCTTATACCCGTGGAGCATTGTACACATACTCTTATTCTTATTAGGATTCTTATTAGGATTCACTTGTAACCATGCATTAAAATAAGTCCTATCCTTGCTCCAGTCCTTGGCTGGTGGGATGCACATTCCATCCGTTAAATTAAACAAGACTCCATAGTTCATGTAGTTGTTTATTTCCAGTGTGCTCTGCTGTCCGTCGGTGTTGTCCAGGGTATGTGCATGTCGCAGGGCTATCCATATTACGAGTAGCGCCGTTCGTATTCCTATTCCGGTAAGTATTATCTGTAATTTTAAACAGACGACCTAGTCGTCACCAGGGGTTAAGTTTTTTGCTCTACGAGTATCCCTGTCACCCTGCAAAATCAGAAGCACAAGGTTATAATCGAACCATTTCGAGTTGAATCTGTGGGGCGTGCGCCCGTGTCTTTACCCACTTAAATATTACCCAAACTCCTATTATGACCAAGGCCAAAGCTATTCCTCCAAACATCGTTGTCTGCTTTACCGTTAGGTTGGGTTTGTGGTCTACATCTACCCACCGTGGGGTACATTGGCTCTATTGCCATAGGTGATGGTGCTATGGCTGCGCACTGCACTATCCGTCTAGTCCCGTTATCTCTTCCAGCCTGTTTATCTTCGCTTTTAACTCTTCAATTTGTTTTATCAGGCAAGTATTATTACATAAGCTAGTTCTGCTTTTATTTCATGTTTCCTCTGTTCGGTGAGTCTTTTTTTTCTATTAAGAAATCCAGACTAATAATGTTCAGTATCTTAAACGGCTGTCAATGGAAAGGGTTAACTCCTTTCCAGGTTTGTAAGAAGACCTGATGTCATTACATGACTTCACGTAATCATCTGAAAAAAAAGTCTTTGTGCCTTCAAAACTTACTTAGAAATTAGGAATCCGTTAAACAGCATAAATAATAAAAATCTTCTCATCAGGGAAGACGGCATTTTAGAGTAAACTCCAATGTTTTCTTAACTTCTAATTCAAGTACTTGCCAAATAATTTTTTTTTTAATTGATATAAAACGAGACCACACATTTTTAATAGCAATTTTGTTTACTGAAATTCAATTTTTTTTTTTTTTTTATTTCTCTCTCAGCACAAAATCTAAATTTCTGTGCCAGTTCCATTTTCTATAAGAATTTAAGAATTCAGTAAGATTCTCTAATTCCCAGTTTTTTTTTCTCTGTGCTGAGTTCGCATAGCTTAGATCTTCAAAACCCTCCTGCTTGTTTAGACTGTTCGGGACTTTTCTTGATAAACACTGTCCATTTTGGAAATCTTTTCAAACTGCATTGAAACTTTCTCATAATTTAAAATGTTGAGTGTTTTTAAACCTCTTCCAAATTTTTTTCTTTTTCTAATTAAACCAATATCTTTTTCACAGCAAACATCAACTAGTATTTAGTAAGTTATGTCTTTTTCCATCACAAACACATTTTGTTTACTTTCAAAGTGGCGTCTTTATTTTCTGTGCCTTCTCTGAATATCTCAAAATCCCAATTTAAACTTTGTAATTTCAATCTTTATTTAAAACCTTTTTTTTGCTAGAAGCTCTTTTTTTTAAAAAGCATTCTTTATCTCATTCTGAGACTAAATTTAAGTCTTTCAACCCAATCAATCATTGCATGTTTTCTTTCGACAAGTAAATTCTTTTTTTTTAACCACCGGGACCATGTATTTTTTATCTTTTGCTCAACAAACCTATCTTTTGTACATTTCCTAGCTCCGTAACTTATCATCCGAATCATCCGAATAAATCCACACCTGCGTATCTAACTTAAAATGTCTTAAAACTTCCCACATACAGGACAGCACTACAAAGGGTTAGCTAAAATAAACAGACACTTGCATTCCTCTTCCAACCAGGCTTTCAGAAAAATTCATTCCGCAGTCACAAAATCACACAGGGACTCTCACTCAACGACCAGACATTTACAACAGTCTCTCTTCTTTCCTATTAATTTTTTGGATCCACCTCAGTATTTTCTATCTTCGTTTCCTCTGTTAATTTACATGGGCTCGCAGTATTTTGACTTTCCGTTCCTTCTCCCACCATTCCCTTTGCTTTGCTGGTAGTTCCTGAGGATTCCACCCTGAGCTAATCATTTTTTTTCGATTAGCTTCTTTTGTTTTTTCCGCCAGATGGCGGATAATGGACCCTTCTGATCCCCACTCGAGTTTACTTGCTTTCATGGCCATTCCTGGGTAAGACTAGTACCGTTAGGAATCTACTCTCAGAGGTCCGCTTCCTTCCTAGCGCAACTTGGAGTAGACCGTCTCCTAGCTACTGTCAGGTCACAAGTTCTGCTGTTACACAAACTTCTACAATTCTTAAAACGTGTTTAAGCAACTTCCCGCAGTGCTCTACGCCTCCTTAACGACTACCTACCACCGCTCGGCCCGTTGGTCCGACCCTGTTCACAGGTTTGGATCCCGTTAGCCGCTGTACACCGCTTGGTTCTACCCCGGGGTATTTCAAATTACACTACTGGGTCCGGAAGATGTCTCTCGGTATCACGATCCCACGGTCCAAGTGTGTTCCCTACGCCTACTTGGTTCCTGGCCGTCAAGTCGGACAAAAGTCCTTTTAATTCAGGCTCAGGCTAGGCGTTTGAGATATTAGACCGTCTCCTCCTGTTGATCAACCAGCATCCACCTTCCGCACCCTTTATACTTAAAAATTGTTTTTTATACTCACCCGGGTTTTTCCAAGGGCGTCCAGCAACTCCGGGAAATCATGCCGACTACGCCACTGTTAGCATGAATGTTTTCTCAGAAGAATTACTCAACACTCAGAGTCGGTTCCAATGCCGTCGCGGCCTTTATTAACGCTTAGCGGGGAGGAAGGCTCAGGACTGTATCCAGGCTTCTCTCCACAGAACAAAGGGTTACATGGACTTTTGTATGTTTCACAACAGTTACAACAGTTTACTACAATTACACAGCCCATCACGGCTGGACACAAGCCAATCACAACGATTATAGATTACATATAGGTTCTTTTAACCCAATAGAATTCCCCTGGTGTCTCAGGAACTACATGTTCGGTTATTGTCAGCTCGGGCTGATTGATGACCTTGTTACAGAAGATAGGTTCTCTTCCTATCTCTTTCTTCTTGGGGAAATAATTGGTTTATGACCTTGTTTACAGGAGATGGGTTCTCTCCTTATCTCTTTCTTCCTGGGGAATTAATTGGTTTATTATTCTTATCCTGCATCCAAGGCATTCCTGGTAGTGGGCCTCACAGTTTTATTGCTCGGTCATTGCTCAGTCAATAGTTCACAGCTTGACTACCTGATTTCCCATCATGCCTGGGCAGCCATTTTATGTGTGGCCACTTTAAACTTATATGAGTTTAGATATATTTAGCAGGTGCCTAATGCCTAGTGTTTTGATATATTCTGCAGGTGCCTAATTCCTACAACAGGATCTCAGTAAAACGTACAAAATTCTGACTAGTTTGGATAGACTGGATGCGGGGAGGATGTTTCCCCGGGCTGGGAAGTCTGGAACAAGTCTCGGTCTCAGGTACAGGGTAGGAAATTTAGAGATGCAGAGAAATGTTTTCACTCATAGGGTGGTGAACCTGTGGAATTCTCTGCCACAGAAGGCTGTGGAAGCCAAGTCAGAGAATGTATTTAAGAGGGAGATAGATAGATTTCTACCAATAAAATGAAACAAGGGGGATGGGGAAAAGGTGTTGAGATAGAGGATGAGCCAGGATCATATTGAATGGCGGTGCAGACTCCGAAGGGCCGAATGGCCTACTACTGATCCTGTTTTCTATGTTTCTATGTTTCCTCCTGTTGCCATTTGTCTCCCACCATTAAGAGAATGTTACCAAATGGCTTTCTCTGATCCAAATGGAAGATCTTATACTTTGCGACATTGAACTCCATCTGCCACAGTTTCTCCCCCATGTTCTTGCAGCCAAACCGCAGATATTGTAAACCTTCCCTGAATGGCCACCATCCCTGGGTGAGGTCAAACGATGAACCATTTCGGTTAACAGCCGAACGCGCTAACCGATTATGCCACAGAGACAGATTACGGTGCCGACTACAAAATCTACTAAATTTAAACATCAGGTCACTGAGCAAGGTATCAACTGTCCGCCACCTGCTTACTGATCACCTTTAAAAAATGCAACATTCATTGTCGTAACACGGAAATAGTGGTTAAAGGAAAACATGTTGAATAAATTGATTTGCGAACCCGCTCTGAGTCATTAGAGCGGTTTATCAACCGATCGTCATTGTGAGAAATTAACGTGAGACATGGGTTTCTCATAACTGTTGGAATCTTCCCAACAGTTCTTTTGCCATTGTATTTGTTCATCAATGTAGCAATCTGATATACACTTGGATGCTTCACTGGGTGCCCTGGTCCCAGGTCCCAGGTCCCAGGCCTATGATGGGAAACTCCTCGTTCTGCTCTCTATGGGGGTCAGTAGTACACCGAATGAGTTTAACAATTCAGGCTCGGAACTTTCTCATTGAGAATGTGGAAGCAGAACAGAATAGTTTAGGGAAACGCAGGGTCGGCGATTGGATTCGAATAGCAATTTCAATCAGTCTGTCTGGGCGCCCTTTTAAAAGAAATTGCGACTCCAAACATGTGACGACCATGTTATAGAAAAAAAATAGATGCAGGAGTAGGCCATTCGGCCCTTCGAGCCTGCACCACCATTCAATAAGATCATGGCTGATCATTCCCCCAGTACCCCTTTTCTGCTTTCTCTCCATACCCCTTGATCCCCTTCGCCGTAAGGGCCATATCTAACTCCCTCTTGAATATATCCAATGAACTGGCATCAACAACTCTCTGCGGTAGGGAATTCCACAGGTTAACAACTCTCTGAGTGAAGAAGTTTCTCCTCACCTCAGTCCTAAATGGCCTACCCCTTATCCTAAGACTGTGTCCCCTGGTTCTGGACTTCCCCAACATCAGGAACATTCTACCCGCATCTAACCTGACCTGTCCCATCAAAATCTTATATGTTTCTATGAGATCCCCTCTCATCCTACTAAACTCCAATGTATAAAGACCCAGTTGGTCCAGTCTCTCCTCATATGTCAGTCCTGACATCCCGGGAATCAGTCTGGTGAACCTTCGATGCACTCCCTCAATAGCAAGAACGGCCTTCCTCAGACTAGGAGACCAAAACTGAACATAATATTCCAGGTGAGGTCTCACCAAGGCCCTGTACAACTGCAATAAGACCTCCCTGCCCCTCTACTCAAATCCTCTTGCTATGAAGGCCAACATACCATTTGCCTTCTTCACCGCCTGCTGTACCTGTATGCCAACTTTCAATGACTGATGAACCATGACACCCAGGTCTCGTTGCACCTCCCCTTTTCCTAATCTGCCACCATTCAGATAATATTCTGTCTTCGCGTTTTTGCCCCCAAAGTGGATAACCTCACATTTATTTACATTATACTGCATCTGCCATGCATTTGCCCACTCACCTTATCTGTCCAAATCACCCTGCAGCCTCCTAGGGTCCCCCTCACAGCTCACACCGCCACCCAGTTAAGTGTCATCTGCAAACTTGGAGATATTACACTCAATTCCTTCATCCAAATCATTGATTTATATTGTAAAGAGCTGGGGTCCCAGCACTGAGCCCTGCGGCACTCCACTAGTCACTGCTTGCCATTCTGAAAAGGACCCTTTTATCCTGACTCTCTGCTTCCTGTCAACCAACCAGTTCTCTATCCATGGCAGTATATTACCCCCAATACCATGTGCTTTAATGTTGCACACCAATCTCTTGTGTGGCACTTGTCAAAAGCCTTTTGAAAGTCCAAACACACAACATCCACTGGTCCTCCCTTGTCCACTCTATTCGTTACATCCTCAAAAAATTCCAGAAGATTTGTCAAGCATGATTTCCCCTTCATGAATCCATGCTGACTTGGACCGATCCTATCACTGCTTTCCAAATGCGCTGCTATTTCATCCTCAATAATTGATTCCAACATTTTCCTCACTACTGATGTCAGACTATAATTACCCACTTTCTCTCTCCCTCCCTTCTTAAAAAGTGGTGTTATATTAGCTACCCTCCAATCCATAGGAACTGATCCAGAGTCGATAGACTGTTGGAAAATGATCACCAATGCATCCAGTATTTCTTGGGCCACTTCCTTAACTACTCTGGGATGCAGACTATCAGGCCCCGGGGATTTATTGGCCTGCAATCCCATCAATTTCCCGAATACAATTTCCCACCTAATAAGGATATCCTTCAGTTCCTCCTTCTGATTCTGAAAGCTGAGACAGGGCAATAGAAAGAGAAATAGAAGCACAGGGAAACAGACACGAGGAAGGGAGATGAGGAAAAACTGTTTCCACGCAGAACTGATGCAGAACCTCCTCTGCTGCGCTCAGGCAGGCCGCCTGCAGCCTGAATATAATAATGTCCCAACAGCTCACTAGCTGTAGGAGTGTGACCGTCCGGTGCTTTACAACACAGGTACAAAAGGCAACGTCACTGTCTCGGTCTCAAGTGGTCTGCTTATCAAAAATTGTCTCACATGTATCATGGTTTTACAATGGTTATCTCTAACTGTGTTAGTCTTAAGCAGCCGGCTCGTTGGTCTAGGGATACGATTGTCGCTTAGGAGGCTTTGGGTTGTAAATTGTGAGACATCCTGGGTTTATGTAGCAAACGAGCCCTGATTTTGCCGGCGAGTTCTGAGAGTGTTGCAAAGAAAGACATGCATTCATATAGCGCCTTTCACAACCTCAGTAGCAGCAGAATTTATTCCACCTCCTCCAGTTCCCACTTATTTCTCGCCATTAATAACATTTTACAAAATGTCTTTTATTGATCCAAATGTCATATTTCACACTTTTCGCCATTGAACTCCATCTGGCACAGTTTATCGCCCTTTTTTGCAGCCAAATGACAGATATTGAAAACCTGGAAGTATGCACCATCCCTGGGTGGGCTCGAACCACCAAACTTGCAGTAAATAGCCGAACACGCTAACCGATTGTGCCACAGAGACACAGCAAGGTATCGACTACAACATCTACTAAAGCTAAAACATCAGGTCACTGAGCGAGATGCAAATTGTTCACTGTCTGTTTACTTGTCCCCTTTAAAGAATGCAACATTGATTGTCGGAACACGGAAATAGTTAAAGGGAAATATGTTGAACAAATTGATTTGAATCGCCGCTCTGAGCCATTAGAGCGGTTTATTAATGAATCGTTACGGTGAGAAATTAACGTGGGACATGGGTTTCTCCCAACTGTTGGAATCTTCCCACCAGTTGTTATTGTATTTGTTCATCAATGTAGCGTTCCGATATACACATGGATGCTTCACTGGGTGCCCTGGGAACCAGATACTCCAAAGCCCAGGCCAATGATGGGAGCCTGCTCTTTCTGCTCTCTCTGTTCCATTTGTTTCATTCCATGTGTTGCACAGAGACCAAGACACACACACAGAAACACGCACAAACACATGAAATATCCTCCACATTCACGCTAACTGACTTTGTCTCTTCACTATCACCATCTATGATTGGAGTTATTCAGACGATGTTCATGTCCGCGTCTCACTCCAACAGGTGCTGTCACTGGCGGCTGCAATTCAACTGCCAGTTTGTACCAAGCAATGTATGAAGGTATTGGGAATATTACACAGGGCGATGATTTCGCTCAGACCCAGGGTTCAGGTCTGTATTTTCCGTTTGAAACCGAAGCTTCACTTTGCAAATACGACCTTCCCTTAAATACCTCTTATTATGGTCAATGTACTGACTGGCCCAGTACCCCAGGTGAAAGAGTCCAATCACAGTGAGCGTGTCTCTGTGTCCATGTATAAAATGAGACCAGCAATGGGTTTGGGAAAGTTACCACTGGTTGGTTTGCTGAAAGAGCGGGTTTTTAGGTTGGTTGTAAATTGCGAACAGAGTCGCTGTTTCCATTTCCCATCGGATTCCACACGGACTCTCTCAGATATCTCAGCCCGTGAATAATAAACACATCGGCTGATTGTATTATTTTATTTTATATTCGCTCCAACATCACCTGAAGTCACAAACCGACTGAAACCATCTCCATTCCTTCACTTAGCGCCTGTCCTTTATAATATGATATGTGTTTCCCTGTGTTGGACTCTCAAGAACATTTCATTTTATTCCCTTTTAGCAAGTCGACAAATACTCGCTGCTTTTATGAGGCGACAGCCGCATTGTCCCAACATTATTTCTCTAGGTGACTGTATTCCTGTAACTGGAACACATTCCCATCAGGAACGCCTGTCCTGAGATTGTTTGTTTCTATCCGACTTATTCCAACAGGTTGTATTCTGATCTGTAACATTATTCTCCAAGTTGTCTTTGGCGATATTGGGGCAACAAGTTCAGCGAAGTGATACAACCTTTGTCTTGCGCTATTTTTAGAGAGGGATTTACCGTTAAGATTAATCTCACGGTTAAAAGACAGTCGGATGAACAAATGCGATAATATCCTCCTTACACATTTTGTGGCCCAGATGCCGATGGGTGGAGGTGGGTGGGGAGGGAGGGGGGATTCTGCAGCGACCAACGGCGGCTTTAGAGTCTCCGAAAATAAAAGAGACGGGGAGATGCATTCTGGATGAGAAAATCCCGCTTACTCTGCACTAACCGACTATATTATACACTATTTCTTTACTCTGACACCTGATATATTACCTGTGTATTATTGTGTCTGCTCACGGGGAGAGCCAGCATGTTTGGGCCATCCCTAGTTGCCTCTTGAACCACTGCCGTCCTTGTGGTGAATGATCTCCACAATGGTGTCAGGTACCAGATTCCAGGATATATGCACGGGGACGATGAAGGTGAGTGTTATCTGCTCCGGTGTCCCAATCATCTGACCAATAACCATCTACTTTTGTCTTTTTTTGCAGCTTCTGGTTCCATTGTCTCCCTGGATCATGTTGAATATTACACCAGTGACATTTTGGGTGACGCTGATTCGGGTGCAGGGAATGCTGAAGGGATTCCACTAGAATTCAGGGTGGGTACAATTTTACTTTCTGCAATCTATTTTTTTGAACGTCACACTATCTAATATCTAACATAACAAATAAAGTTATCAGACGTTGCTCGCCGAGAAATGACACTGCCAAAGACCCGTAGTACTGGAGAGTGATGTTAGTTACAAAATAATTTAGAAATACTGCGGATTTGAAATAAGATCACCTCGATTGCACCCAGAGGTATAATGGAATGAAACATTCAGTTCAATGTTTATTTCCTCCCACCACTTTATGTGCCTTGAAATGTGAAACGTGTGTTCAGGCTGGGTGGGTGATTCAATGGGATATGGCGACACGATATGGTCTAATCATTCAGTTGGGTGGCAGTGTGAGCTGCGAGGAGGATGCTGTGAGGCTGCAGAGTGACTTGGATAGGTTGGTGAGTGGGCAAATGCATGGCAGATGAAGTATAATGTGGATAAATGTGAGGTTATCCACTTTGGTGGTAAAAACAGAGAGACAGACTATTATCTGAATGGTGACAGATTAGGAAAAGGGGAGGTGCAAAGAGACCTGGGTGTCATGGTACATCAGTCATTGAAGGTTGGCATGCAGGTGCAGCAGGCGGTTAAGAAAGCAAATGGCATGTTGGCCTTCATAGCAAGGGGATTTGAGTACAGGGGCAGGGAGTTGTTGCTACAGTTGTACAGGGCCTTGGTGAGGCCACACCTGGAGTATTGTGTACAGTTTTGGTCTCCTAACCTGAGGAAGGACATTCTTGCTATTGAGGGAGTGCAGCGAAGGTTCACCAGACTGATTCCCGGGATGGCGGGACTGACCTATCAAGAAAGACTGGATCAACTGGGCTTGTATTCACTGGAGTTCAGAAGAATGAGAGGGGACCTCATAGAAACATATAAAATTCTGACGGGGTTAGACAGGTTAGATGCAGGAAGAATGTTCCCAATGTTGGGGAAGTCCAGAACCAGAGGTCATAAGGATAAGGGGTAAGCCATTTAGGACCGAGATGCGGAGGAACTTCTTCACCCAGAGAGTGGTGAACCTGTGGAATTCTCTACCACAGAAAGTTGTTGAGGCCAATTCACTAAATATATTCAAAAAGGAGTTAGATGAGGTCCTTACCACTAGGGGGATCAAGGGGTATGGCGAGAAAGCAGGAATGGGGTACTGAAGTTGAATGTTCAGCCATGAACTCATTGAATGGTGGTGCAGGCTAGAAGGGCCGAATGGCCTATTTTCTATGTTTCTATGTTTCTATGTTTCACCGTTTGCTACCCTCACTTCATCCGAAGACCACAATTGGTCCACTCTCCCGCCCTGCAAGGCCCAGATAGATTGACCTAGAATAATATTGTGAATACTCAGTGCTTGCATTTGGTTTCGGTGAGTATCATTATTTCCTCCCAGCTCACGTACCGGGCGATTATGACGATGTTGAAACTGGAGCCATGGACACTCTGGGCGGTCACTTGTTGCTGGATGGTAGACCTGGTGATCACCTCACACTCAGAAGCACCAGAGGTGACCTCTCCACTCTCGGTGAGTTGAACCTCTGACATTCCCGCAGTCACTCGCGCTCTTTGTAGGAATGGACTGGCGCTGTTTTAAATTCAGTTTCAATCGGCGGTGAGACGGAGCGGTGGGTGACTTAAGTTCATGTTGTGATTTGAGGAAATGACGGGTTCTAGAAAAGAAATGTTCTAGAAAAGAGATCCAGAAACTGTTCAGTGTGTATTATCTTCCTTGTGAAGTGTCGGAGGACTCATTCTAGTGCCCAAACTGAACCGCCTGTTTCTGGGATATTAGATGTATCTCGTCTGCTATCACCCAGCGGTAAGCACGGCACGGGGGTAGGGGTAGAAAACAATTCTGTTTCAGTTGAACAAATCACAGTCCCTTCATGAAATTAACATATATATATGCCCCATACTGATGCGGGTTTTAATCCTATCATTAATCCATAATATGTCAATCATCACAGTATTTTGCATTCATTCACGGGATGTGAGCGTGGCTGCTTAGGCCAGCATTTGTTGCCCTTAATTGCCGTTGTATGGCTTGCTGGACCATTTCAGAGGGCAGTTAAGAGTCACCACATTATTGTGGGTTTGGAGTCACATACAGGCCAGACCGGGTAAGGACGGCAGATGTCCTTCCTGGAAGGGCATTAGTGAACCAGATGGGTTTTACGGTAATCCGGGAGTTTACGATCATCATTCCAGATTTTAATTAACTGAATTTAAATTCCCCAGCTGCCGTGGTGGGATTTGATCCCACATCTCCGGATCATTAGTCCGGGCCTTCTGATATTACTAATCCAGTAACATAACCACTATGGTACCGTATCCCTGAACAATATACTGTTGTGACATACGCACTGACCCCGGTGTCAAACCCATCAGTAATTGATAACCTTTCAATCCTCACAGCATACAGCTCTGAGACACGCATTGATCCCGGTTTAACGGGTCATTCCACTCCGAATAACAATGACGATGTTTATTGTGACACGGTCACAACCCCAGACATTCCACCACCGATGTGCAGTGACTGTGTGGCTCAAAAGTTCACATCATCTACATCTAACGGGAAAGAGCAATGTTTTATTATCTGTTCCATTGTTTTGCCGCAGTGCTGAGGAAGTGTACGGTCCTGGAATCTGCTTTGTGATATTGATTGTGAAACTGAAAGTATCAGAGAGAACATGCTGTGTATTTACTGCTGAAATATAACACACCCTAATACGGACTTTACGCAATCTTATTCTACGATAATGGGAGAATAGTTGCTACAGTTAAAGATGCTAAAACTATCAGAGAGAACATGACATTTATTGATCATTTAAATAAAAGGCTACTTCAAGTGAGATATCGGAGAGAATATTCTGAGGTGACAAAAGATCACTGGGCCACCATTCCATCGTGTATTTGTGGGAATTGTTTGAACCCTTTCTCTCAAGGCGTTTTGCTTTTCTTTTCAGGTAAAACTTTAACCAAATCCAGGATGCGATGTCCCGAGGCTTGTCGCAGACTAGCGGGGAACATTCTGTGTTAAATCTGGGAGAATATCCACCAATATTTCCAAGTGTGAACATGCTAAAAGTGCTTTTCTTCAGGAGATCAGCATCATTTTAGTTTAATCAATCGCCCTGTTACTTTGTGTTGAAATAACTGGATTTTGCTTTTCTCTATATTTGGTCTGAAAGTTCAATTGACAATTGTAAAACCGAAATAATATCTTTCTGATCATTGCTCTGTCTATATTAACACGGTAATACTCTCATCTGCACGCTGATCCTATTCTGTGAGAGAGGTTAACAACGTGTGTTTATTAATGGAGGGTTTATAGGAACTTCATTTTGTAACTTGATCACATCCCATTAAAGAACGTTTAGAAGCCGAATGAACCTGTTTTTTCCTTTTAATGTATATCGCAATACACGTGACGCACAGAGACTGCTGTAGCATCGTAATGTAAGTAGTGAGGTACAATGTAACTCGTGTTTAAACATAACAAATGTATTTATAAAATATTTTAGTTGGAATGTGTGCCATTGTCGAGTTTAATGTCTTTACTATATTCCATTTTCTTGACTATACCTATCACTCGGGATTACGGACTATGGCGGGAGAACAGCAGAATTTGATAAGAGTCTAATGTGTTATATGCTGATAAAACACCTTATGGCCAACCCTCAAGTACAAATAATTTCAATTTTACTTACAAATACAGATATTCTAAAAACTATGAGGCGGAAATTGCATCTTTCCAAAAGAGCCGTTAACGCCTGCAGGAGGTGCTAACGGGACGATAAGGATTTTTCACGCAGGATTGCAGCGGCGGTAACAGCTTTACGCCGCCTCCTGTAGTTTTCACCCCGAGCAGCGGCGCTCGCGTGTATTGCCCCACACCGACCCCTTTATGCCCCGCAGGTGAAGTTGCCCCGGCGGGAACAACGTTGACACGGGGCGATGTCACGAACAGCTTTGCGGGACACAAAGCAGTGTTGGCTGGGGCACCATGTCCGGCCTTAAAGGTTAGGGCCTTGAGCCGTTTGACCAGCCTAAACCCTCGCTAATGGCCCATGGAAGCGGCTTCAGAGTTCCCAACAGCCCTCCCCTACAACAGAGGGGGAGGGAAGTTGGGAGCAGGTCAGCGCGACACTGAGTGACATCGCCGCGGCTCAGGCCTCTCTCACCCCGCAACCATCTCGTGGAGGCACACAGCGTCTCCGATATTTTTTCATGAACCAAGACCCCAATTTCGAATCATTTAGGTTCAGCTTTTGCCGGGCGATAATTTTTATTTAATTCGAAGTGTCTGCTCCAAACGCGGCGTGGGGCAATTTCTCCCCCAATATATTTCAGTTATTCAGCATTAGAGAGCAATGGGTACTCATTGAGCAGAATGGCTGCACCGTGCGGCTTATCCGTGAATCATGGAATCAAAGAAAATTACAACATAGAATGAGGCCATTTGGCCCATCGTGTCCGTGTTAGTGTCAGAAGAGCTACCCAGACTAATCCCAGTTTCCAGCACTAGGTCCGTATCCCTGTCGGTTACGGCTCTTTATGTGCACATGCAACTACTTTTGAAATGTGATGATAGTTTCTGCCTCAGCCACAAGCAGTTTAAAAACCCATAGCTAATGCTGGTAGCTCGGAGTGCTTCAGCTCAGAGTGAGAAAACAAGTGTTTGGTAATTGGGAGAATTGGGTGAATTGGGGGCGGGAGGTGTGCTTTGCCTTGTTTTTCATAACTTTTTTCTGCAGAGCGGCAGCGTACCTGAGCGGGAGCAGACCGAGGCCCGAGAGTGGGGATAAAGGCCACAGCAGACCACAGCATCCAGCCAGTGTGGTCTCCTGGACTAGTTTCAATCACCTGGTTGGGTCGGAGAGGAATTTTCCCAGATTTTTTGCCCAATGGCCTGGGTTTTTATCATTTTTTTCCTCTCGCAGGAGATCGCACGGTGCCGGGTGAGGAGAACTTTGCTGTGTAACATTGCAGGTAAGGCAGGTAAGTGATTGTGGGCTAATTGTTTCTTTAAATTAACATATAGTATATAACTAAATACTGATAACTAACCTTTATTTGTTTAATTAATTTAAGAACCCATATAGGGTAAATACCTGATTAACGCTTAACTGATTAATTACATAAAATAATGGGGAAACAGGAGATGTGTTGCTGCTGCAATAATATCTGCGGTAAGTGTCTGCGGCTCGACGAACTTCGGCTCCGAGTTGAGAAGCTGCAGTCCGAGCTGCAGACATTGTGAGACATCAGGGAGGGAGAATGTTACCTGGACCTTTTGCTCCAGGAGGCAGTCACGTCCTCGAGATTAAATACTTTAGAATTGACATGTGGTCAGGGACAGGAGGGTGTGATTGCGAGTTAAGCAGGTATGGGGATCTAGGAGAGAGTATTCGAGGAGCCTCAGTCCCTGCGCTTGTCCAATAGATTTGAGCTTCTTGCAAACCTTGAGGACAAGTGTGCGGACTGCGGGGTGGTTGAGCAGACTAACCACCTCACCGGGGTGCAGACAGCCATTCAAGTGGAGTGAGTAAAGAGTCAGGTGGTTGTAGTAGGAGACAGGATAGTTAGGGGGATAGATAGGGTTCTCTGCTGCCAAGAGCATGCATCCCGAAGGCCGTGTTGCCTACCTGGTGCCGGGGTAGAATACATCTCCTCCGAGCTGGAGAAGAACTTGGAGTGGGAGGGGGAGGATCCAGTTGCCATGGTACACGTAAGTACCAATGACATAGGTAGGGCTAAGAAAAAGGTTCTGCTGAGAGAGTTTGTACAGCTAGGGACTAAATTGACAAGCAGAACCACAAAGGTAATAAGCTCTGCATTACTACCTAAGCCCGAGAAAACTGGCATAGGGTCAATGGAATCCGGGAGATGAATGCGTGGCTCAGAAGTTGGTGTGGGAGAAGTGGGTTTCGATTCGTGGGGCACTGGCACCAATACTCGGGAAAGAGAGAGAGCTATTCTGTGGGGACGGACAGCACCTGAACTTTGCTGGAACCAGAGTTCTAGCAACCCAACTAACTAGGGAGGTAGATAGGGCTTTAAACTTAATAAAAGGGTGGGGGAGAGGACGGTCGCAGTAGAGAGCAATCTAGAATGCCAAAGTGAAAAGAAAAGGAAGCAATGCAGGAAAGTGACTGTGGTAAGGATAACCAGATTATAACAGGAAGGGACAAAAGAGTGCACTAGCATCTCAGTAAGAAAAAATCGTGATAAGACAATTAGGGCCATAGTACAAAATAATGTTAAGATGTCAGGAAATTGTTTTGGGGAAATTGATGGGATTGAAGGCCAACAAATCCCCAGGGCCTGATAGGCTGCATCCCAGAGTACTTAAGGAAGTGGACCTAGAAATAATGGATGCATTGGTGATCATTTTCCAACATTCTATTGATTCTGGTTCAGTTCCTATGGACAGGAGAGTAGCTAATGTAACACCACTTTAAAAAAAAGGAGGGATAGGGAAAACGGGGAATTATAGACCTGTTAACCTGACATCAGTGGTGTGGAAAATGTTGGAATCAATTATTAAAGATGAAATAGCACCGCATTTGGAAACCTTGACAGGATCGGTCCAAGTCAGCATGGATTTATGAAAGGGAAATCATGTTTGACAGATCTTCTAGAATTTTTTGAGGATGTAACTAGTAGACAGGACAAGGGAGAACCAGTGGATATGGTGTATTTGGACTTTCAAAAGGCTTTTCACAAGGTCCCACACAAGAGATTCGTGTGCAAAATTAAAGCACATGGTATTCGGGGTAATGTACTGACGTGGATAGAGAACTGGTTGGCAGACAGGAAGCAATATACATCAATGATTTAGATGAAGGAATTGAATGCAATCTCTCCAAGTTTGCAGATGACACTATGCTGGGTGGTGGTGTGAGCTGTGAGGAGGATGCTAAGAGTCTGCACTGTGACTTGGTCAGATTAGGTGAGTGGGCAAATGCATGGCAAATGCAGTATAATGTGGTAAAATGTGAGGTTATCCACTTTTGTGGCAAAAATAGGAAGACAGAAAATGATCTGAATGGTGACAGATTAGGAAAAGGGGAGGTGCAATGAGACCTGGGTGTCATGGTACATCAGTCATTGACGTTTGGCATGCAGGTACAGCAGGCGGTGAAGAAGGTAAATGGCATGTTGGCCTTCATAGCTAGAGGATTTGAGTATAGGTGCAGGGAGGTCTTCCTGCAGTTTACAGGGCCTTAGTGAAACCTCACCTGGAATATTGTGTACAGTTTTGGTCTCCTAATCTGAGGAAGAACGTTCTTGCTTTTGAGGGAGTGCAGCGAAGGTTCACCAGACTGATTCCCGGGATTACAGGATTGATATACGAGGATAGATTGGATCGACTGGGCCTGTATTCACTGAGTTTAGAAGGATGAGAGGGGATCTCATAGAAACATATAAAATTCTGACGGAATTTGACAGGTTAGAGGCAGGAAGAATGTTCCCGATGCTGGGGAGTTCCAGAACCAGGGGTCACAGTCTAAGAATAAGGAGTAAGCCATTTCAGACCGAGGTGAGGAGAAACTTCTTCACTCAGAGAGTGGTTAACCTGTGGAATTCTCTACCACAGAAAGTTGTTGAGGCCAGTTCATTTGATATATTCAAAATGGAGTTAGATATGGCCCTTACGGCCAAAGGGGTCAAGGGGTATGGAGAGAAAGCAGGAAAGAGGTACTGAGAGTGAATGATCAGCCATGATCGTATTGAATGGCGTTGCAGGCTCGAAGGGCTGAATGGCCTGCTCCTGCACCTAATTTCTATGTTTCTATGTTTCTAAGTTTCTAATAATGGTAAAAAGATGAATTTAAAAGCATCGTATCTGAATGCACAAAGTATCTGTAATAAGGTAGACGAATTAACAGAGCAAATAGATGTAAATGGATACGATATAGTTCCAATTGCGGAGACATAGTTGTAGGGTGACCATAGTTGGGAACTGAATATCCAAGGTTATTCGATATTTAGGAAGGACAGGCAGAAAGGAAGAGGGAGTGTGTAGCGTTGTTTGTAAAGTATTAAATCAGAGCAATAGTGAGAAAGGATAATGGCTCAGAAAATCAAGATATAGAATCAGTCTGGGTAGAGCTAAGGAGCACCAAGGGGCAGGAAATATTGATGGAAGTTGCCTATAGGCCTCCAAACGTTAGTGGTAGTGTAGGGGACGGCATCAAACCGGAATTAGAGATGCATGTCGCAAGGGTACTACAGTAATCATAGGTGACTTTAATCTACATATAGATTGGCCAAACCAAATTAGTGATAATACTTTTGCAGATGAATTCCTGGAGTTTGTATGAGATGTTTTTTTAGACCAGTATGTTGAGGAGGCTACCAAGGAACAGGCTATCATAGATTGGGTATTTTGTAATGAGAAGGGGTTAATTAACAGTCTTGTGTGTGGAGTCCTTTAGCGATGAGTGACCACACATGGTTGAATTTCTTATTAAGTTGGAAAGTGAAGTAGTCCAATCCGAAACTAGGATTCTAAATCTAAACAAAGAAAATTACGAAGGTATGAGGAATGAATTGGCTATGATAGATTGGGAAGATTCATTAAAAGGCATGACGGTGGCTAATATTTAAGGAATGAATGCATGAATTTCAACAGTTATACATTCCATTCTGGCGTAAAAACACAAAAGGAAATGTGGCCCAACCATGGATAACAAAATAAATTCAGGATAGTAGTAGATCAAAAGCGGAATTATACAAAGTTGCCAGCAAAAGTTGCAAGCCTGAGGATTGGGAACAGTTTATAATTCAGCAAAAAAGGACCAAGAGATTGATTAAGAGGGGAAAATAGAGTTTGAGAGTAAACGTGCAAGGAATATAAAAAACGATTGCAAACATTTCTACAAGTACGTAAAAAGAAAAAGATTAGTAAAGATAAATGTAGGTCCTTTGCAGACCGAAATGGGATAATTTGTAATGGGGAGCAAGGATATGGCAGAAGAATTAAATAAATACCTCGGTTCTGTCTTCGCAGAAGAGGACACAAATAATGTCCCAGAAATGGTAGGGAACCAAGGGTCTAGTGAGCAAGTGGAATTAAAGGAAATGATAATTAGTCAGAAAATAGTGCTGCAAAACTAATGGGGCTGAAGGCAGATAATTCCCCAGGGTCTGATGATCTGCATCCCAGAGTACTCAAAGAGGTAGCCATGGAAATAGTAGATGAATTGGTTGTCATATTCCAAATTTCTATAGATTATAGAACAGTTGCTGCAGATTGGAGGGTGGCAAATGTAACCCCACTATTTAAAAAAGGAGGGAGAGAAAACAGGGAACTACAGACCGGTTAGCCTGTCATCAGTAGCAGGGAAAATGCCGGAGTCTATTATAAAGATGTGATAACGGCACACTTAGATAATATCAACGGGATTAAACAAAGTCGACATGGATTTATGAAAGGAAAATCATGTTTGATACACCTGCTGGTGATTTTGAGTATGTAACTGATAGAATAGATAAGGGCGAACCAGTGGATGTAGTGTATTTGGATTTTCAGAAGGCCTTTGATAATGTCCAACATAAGAAGTTGTTGCAAAATTAAAGCACATAGGATTAGGGGTAATGTATTGGCATGAATTTAAAATTGGTTAATTGACAGGAAACAGAGAGTAGGAATAAATGTTTCTTTTTCGTGGTGGTGGGCAGCAACTAGTGGGGTACCACAGGGATTAGTGTTTGGGCCCCAGCTATTCACAATATATATACATGATTTGGATGAGGGAACCAAATGTAATATTTCCAAGTTTACTGACGACACAAAACTAGGTGGGATTGTGAGTTGTGTGGAGGATGCAAAGAATGCTGCAAGGCGATTTAGATAGAGAGTAAGTGGGCAAACACATGTCAAATGCAGTATAATGTGGATAAATGTGAAGTTATCCACTTTGGTAGGAAAAACATAAGCACAAAATATTATTTAAATGCTGATGGCCTGGGAAGTGTCGATGTACAGAGGGACCTGGGTGTCCTTGTACACCAGTCATTGAAAGCAAACATGCAGGTGCAGCAAGCAGTTAGGAAGGCAAATGGTATGTTGGCCTTATTTGCAAGAGGATTTGAGAACAGGAGCAAGTATGTCTTGCGACAGTTATACAGGGCCTTGGTGAGACCGCACCTGGAGTATTGTGCAGTTTTGGTCTCCTTACCTAAGAAAGGATATACTTGCATAGAGGGACTGCAGCGAAGGTTCAGCAGACTGATTCCAGCGATGGCAGGACCACCATATGAGGAGATATTGGGTCGACTAGGCCTGGATTCACTAGCGTTTAGAAGAATGAGAGGGGAGCTCATTGAAGCGTATAAAATTCTGACTGGGTTTGTTAGACTGGGTATGGGGAGGATGGTTCCCCTGGCTGGGAAGTCTAGAAGAAAGGGTCACAGTCTCAGGATACAGGGTAGGAAATTTAGGATCGAGATGAGGAGAATTTATTTCACTCAGAGGGGGGTGAACCTGTGGAATTCTCTGTCACAGAAGGCTGTGGAGGCAAAGTCACTGAATATACTTAATAAGAACATAAGAACATAAGAAATAGGAACAGGAGTAGGCCATACGGCCCCTCAAGCCTGCTCCACCATTCAATAAGATCATGGCTGATCTGATCATGGACTCAGCTCCATTTCGCCGCATGCTCTCCATAACCCTTTATCCCCTTAGCGTTTAAGAAACTGTCTATTTCTGTCTTAAATTTATTCACTGTCCAAACTTCCACAGCTTTCTGAGGCAGCAAATTCCACAGATTTTCAACCCAGTGAGAGAATAAATTGCTCCTCATCTCTGTTTTAAATGGCCGGCCTCTTATTCTAAGATCATGCCCTCCAATTCTAGTCTTCCCCCATCAGTGGAAACATCCTCTCTGCATCCATCTTGTCAAGCCCCCTCATAATCTTATATGTTTCGATAAGATCACCTCTCATTCTTCTGAAGTCTAATGAGTAGAGGCCCAACTACCCAATCTTTCCTCATAAGTCATCCCCGATATCAACCGAGTGAACCTTCTCTGAACTGCCTCCAAAGCAAGTATACCCTTTCGTAAATATGGAAACCGAAACTGCAAAATTCCAGGTGTAGCCTCACGAGTACCTTATATAGCTGTAGCAAGACTGCCCTGCTTTTATACTCCATCCCCTTTGCAATAAAGGTCAACATACCATTGGTCTTCCTGATCACTTGCTGTACCTGAATAATATCCTTTTGTGTTTAATTCACAAGTACCACCAGGTCCCGCTGTACTGCGGCACTTTGCAACCTTTCTCCATTTAAATAATAACTTACTCTTCGATTTTTTTCTGCCAAGGAGGGAGATAGATAGATTTCTAGAAACAAAAGGCATCAAGAGGTATGGGGAAAAAGGGAGAATATGGTGTTGAGATAGAGGATCAGCCATGATTATATTGAATGGCGGTGCAGACTCGAAGGGCCGAATGACCTACTACGGCTCCTATTTTCTATGTTTCTATGTTTCTATGACCCCTCAGCTAAGAGAAACAGGTCGTTGCTATCCACTCTGTCCAGGCCCCTCATAATTATATGGTTCAATGAGGAATGTACAGGATGCTGCATGGATGGTGATAGAAGTCCCCGTGATAGGACACCAGGAAGAGATGCTGTTATTTGAGGTCCAAACCATAGGCACTATACAAAAATCAGGATAGATGGCCATGGCAGGAATGATGCCATATGCTGTGAAACAGGACGGTACTTTAGTGGGAACTGCATTGGGACAATGTGCCACTGCGGAAGGGACAGTAGTATGCCCATACAAAATTTACCCGACCCGTACTGCGCGATGTGGATTTAAGGGAAGCACGGCTGTAAATTGCTGCTTGGTTATGGAGAACGCGATTCACAAACCTATCACTTGAAGCGCCTGTATGGGTGATGGAACATATTGTTTTACCACCATCGAAACTGGTTACCATTATGGAAATACAGACTGCCCGATCCAAACCCCAATCTTCTGCACACACCCACTGATACCGATAATAAAAGGGAATGAGGAAATTATCAACATCCAGAGGCAAGCAACTGTCAATCTTAATGTATCAATAGATCTGAAGAATTGCTTGACAGAATATTTCACAAATGTCGAAATAGAGTTCCAGTTAGAAGAAGAACATTTCACAGAAATTAGATATAAGCTTGATCTTGTTCATAAAATTTATGAAAGGGTGGAAATGAATACCGAGGACATTGACCGAAAGATTAAACAAATCAAAATCAATACTTGGTGAGATGACCTTTGGAATTGGGGCGAAAATGTGAACATACAACCCTGGTTGAGATTCGTATCGCACCTGACTGTAATGATGATTGTTCTGGTGTTCGTATGTCTACGTATTACCGGGTTAGCATGATACAACTAGAGAAAAAATTGAAGTTCTGAGTTGAGTCAGTGGAAGTGTATCAAGCATTGAGAGAATCTCAACAGAAATGGCAATCAAAACCCAGGCCAACGACAAAGGAAGCGGATGATGAATACGATGGTATGATGGTGTAAAGAGGAAGCAGGGTCTGTAACAGGAAAATGGAAAGATGCAGATGATTTAGAGGTAGGGCAATGATCCAATGTGAATCACGAAGACTTGCTAACCTGAAGAATTCTGCAAGATCCAAAATCATGGTGATCAAATCGTTTGGTGAAATGATAATGATCAAAGGGAAGAATGTGGAAATATCAGAAATAATTCACGATTAATAAGAATTTAGCTCAGGTTTGAGTTTAAACCTGCAGACTCGGTGTCTCTTTCACTGAAAACAGCAGGCACTGACCTTGGGGTGAAAGAGATAAGGATAAAAGCTGCAGAATAGTAAAGCCAAATTCAAAGGAGGCACATGTGTAAGAGATAGTGTGTGGATAATGGATGTTCAGTTAACAGGGCCCCTACAAACGCTAGTGAATGAACACAAGATCAATTGCAGGAATAACAGATGTGGCTGGATGCGAGGGGGAGGTTGATCTGAGCAGTACCACAAAGTGAAGGACAGGCTGCAGGAACAGCTAGGGTGGGAAGAGATGAAGAAAGACCTAACTGATCAAGATATGGAGCACACACCAGTAACGAAGGCACCTGCATTGGTAATCACTCATGGAGGCCAGACAGGGTTACAATAACAGAAGAATGTATATGTGCCAAGTTGAAATATCAGCAGAATCTGTTGAAACCAACACGTGCTTAACTGAGAGAAGAAAGGGTATAACTAGAGACAAGATTTGGAGGAAGTTAGCAAGAAGCTAGGAGCAACATTTGACAGCAGGAACTTGGGGTAAAATCCGTAAGCTGAAATCGGATGGAGCTTGATCATTTCAGACCAAATCAGGTAATATCTATATTGGTTGTGAGTCCTATATTCTGTAATAACTAATGAGCAGTGTTTGTTAAAGCATTTATTAAAGATAAGTTGGCTTGTGAATCTAGTGTCATAGTTTTTTGTTCAGGTTAAACTTACTGTGGGAACCCTAAAAGGAAAATTGCAAACCTATTTGTTCAATCTTTCGAACATCTAGCGAATTTGGCACAAAAATGAAAGCATTCTCGCCCCTCAATCAGAGGATTGTGCGTTCCAATACCACTCCTGAAACTTGAGCATAAAATCTAGGCTAGCACTTCAGTGCACTACTGAGGCAGCGCTGCAATGTTGGAGGTGTAGTACTGTGTGAGCGCTGCACTGTCAGAGGGTTAGTACTGAGGGAGTGCTGTACTGTCGGAGGGGCAGTACTGAGGGAGTGCTGCACTGTTGGAGGGGCAGTACTGAGTGAGTGCTGCACTGTCGGAGGGGCATTACTGAGGGAGTGCTGTACTGTCGGAAGGGCATTACTGAGGGAGTGCTGCACTTTCGGAGGGGCAGTACTGAAGGAGCGCCACACTGTTGGAGGGGCAGTACTGAGGGAGCACCGCACTGTCGGAGGGGCAGTACTGAGGGAGCGCCACACTGTCGGAGGGGCAGTACTGAAGGAGAGATGCACTTTCGAAGGGTCAGTACTGAGGGAGTGCCGCACTGTCGGAGGGGCAGTACTGAGGGAGCGCCACACTGTCGGAGGAGCAGTACTGAGGGAGAGATGTACTTTCGAAGGGTCAGTACTGAGGGAGTGCTGTACTGTCGGAGGGGCAGTACTGAGGGAGTGCTGCACTGTCGGAGGGGCAGTACTGAGGGAGTGCTGCACTGTCGGAGGGGCATTAGTGAGGGAGCACCGCACTGTCGGAAGGGCAGTACTGAGGGAGCACCGCACTGTCGGAGGGGCATTACTGAGGGAGTGCTGCACTTTCGGAGGGGCATTACTGAAGGAGCGCCACACTGTCGGAGGGGCAGTACTGAGGGAGCACCGCACTGTCGGAGGGGCAGTACTGAGGGAGCGCCACACTGTCGGAGGGGCAGTACTGAGGGAGAGATGCACTTTCGAAGGGTCAGTACTGAGGGAGTGCCGCACTGTCGGAGGGGCAGTACTGAGGGAGGCCGCACTGTCGGAGGGACAGTACTGAGGGAGGCCGCACTGTCGGAGGGACAGTATTGAGTGCACTGCGCTGTCTTTCAGACGAGTTGTTAATCTGAGGCAATGTCTGCTCTTTCAGATGGATGTTCATTATTCTTTGGCACCACTTTGAAGAGGACCAGAGGAGTTCTCCCTGATGTCCGGCACACTATATATGCCTCAATCAAAATCACTACAAACACAATTTTTCTCTGGTTATTATCATACAGTTGCTTTTGGGATCTTGCTCTGCTGTCGCATTCCCTACGTTACAACATTCGCTGTGGAAGCTGTGTAAAATGACATTTTCAAAGCTGAGATTGAAAGATATTAGTTAGCTAAGGATACAGATGAACGGAGGAGGTAAAATTGGATGAGGTACAGAGGAACCATGGTCTAAGTTAATGATGAAACAGGCTCGATTGGCTGAATGTATTTTGCTCCTATGTTTCACTGACTAAATTTGCAAGTCTCAGGTTCTTCCTGTGTGCCATGTTGTGTAGTCATTTCCACAGCCCTAGGCTGCTCTAAACTTTAAAGGGTAACAGTTCAATATTGTCTGGAAATGCAGACACATTGCACATACAGAAAGCTCTTACAAGCTCCTTCTTTAACAGCGTCTGTGAGACAATATGTGTTTGTGTGTATCCAGCACAGTGGTGGAAGCAGATTCAACAATAACATTTAAAGGACAAGTGGATATATATTTGAAAGTGAAAAAGGCAGAACCAAGGGGTAAAAAGTAAAAGATTGGGACTAATTGGAAAGCTCTTTCAAACAGGAACTGAAATACCTCGTTCTGTATTATTCGATCATTCTACATGATTCTATTGCAGTGCATCTCAAGGCCAGGTTAGTGTTTAATAGATCGTTTGAAAGTGGCGCAATATTTGCACTGGATAGTACGGAGCTGATGCTTTAGGTGGTCTTCAGACTGTCAGGGCTGAGGTGCCTGTTGTGTGTCACAATTTTCAGGGATACTGGAGAGTTTACCATTTTTACAGGACAGCCAGGGAATGATTTCGTATTCTGATAGCATCCAAATGAGCCTTTTAATATTCAGTAATACGTCAGTGTGTTCAGAGATATGCAGGAGTGTTAATATCCTGTAGCAATGTATCAACATTTACAGGGATCTGGGAGAGTGTCACTATTTACACAGACTAGTGGTGATTTTACACATTCAGGCAGTTCACAGACTGTGGCAGCATTTGCAGGTATTTTTGGAAGTATGTCTGAGGTGTACCTCAACTCTTCCCCGAGGACTCCTCAGGGGGAAATCTAGGATGTGTTCCGATATAGGGTGGTGTCCTTGCGAGTGAGTGAGCATTTACAGGGCATGTCAGAAATGGCACTGATTTACACTTTGCCCCCACGCCGCCCCCTTGGTAGTCTTTACAGGGACAGTGAGGGAAGGTGGTCAGCCGAAAGGTGTCTGTATTTACAGGCCTAATCGGAGCTGTATCACCTTCTTACAGTGAGTCCCCAGAAATATATCAGTATTCCAGGGAATCCCATCAATCATCCCATATTGTCTGACATGTGTGCAACTGGGTCAATATTGGAAGGGTGGCTCACGAAGACTGGTCATTCTTTACAGGTGTTTGTAGGACTGAGTCAATATTTGCAGGATGCTCCCAGGAAAGTGAATTGTAATAATATTCCCAGAATAATCTATAGCATTTTACACTATATCTGGGGGTAGAATGTGAATCTTTGTAGGTGAACCAAAAGATGGTTAGGTATTTACAGTAGGTTGTAGGTAGTGGTTCTTTATTTAGATGGTTCTCTAAAAGTGTTAATATTTTCTAGAGTTTCCGCGAGTCAGCCAGTGTTCCGCTCAGAAGGAAACACATTGATCCATTGTAAAGTGATCCGGAGTTCACGAATATCACAGGATTACATTGTATCACCGAAACTGTCTCGAAATGTAAACAGACCTCCTCTCACTTGTCATCTGCATGCAAAGACACACAGAGTAACATTCCTTGTTTTTCCATCAATTAATCGAATAACATTCTGAGCTCTGCTGTTTTCTCACTGCCGTTAACATAACAAGTAATAAATGTACTTTGTTCTATCAAAAGTTTGGGCGTGGAATGGAACAGCTGACTCTGTTTGTTCAGTGATTGTAATTAATGTCAGTCTCCATGGACCATAATTGACTCACGAGAGGTTTTCCAGTATTATAAGTAAGAGGGCTCGTCTCGCAGTGTCAGCGGACTCTGTTTTTCCCACAGAAAGGGTGACATGTTTCGGAGTGAAATGCTGGAGTTCCACAGATCATCAGAGTTCGCAGAAAGTGAAAGGACAGGGTGGTCTTTACTGACACTGCTCAAGATACATTTTGTTTTTCGGGATATACAGAGTATTTACTATCCAGTCCTGGCTGCTTTCGGTGTTCCTTGTAAGTCAATCTTTCCAGATATGTTTTATGCAATTCCTTCTTTAATGTATTACTGTTCTTGCCGTTCATTATCGCATCCTCCCTGCTGTTGGTGAACCAGCTGAGTCCTTCTATCAAGTTGTAAACTCTGTAAACCATGTTAGGTTGTGCTAATTTTAATTAACATTTGTTCTCCTGCTTTTGCTTCTGTTACTGGACCAGGTAAGTCACTATATTCAACTGTTAGTTCTACAAACACTCTTCGACTTTATTAATTTCACAATACCTGTGGTTCCTTCTGTTGAGTATATTGAATCTGCTGTATGGATAATAATGTAGCATTTTCCCCTGACATGATTGTTTTCCAATCACTTGTTCACTGGTCTGAGCTCAGTGTCTTCATTTCTCACCATTTGTTTGATTTGGGGCATTCAACGTTCTTTCAAGTTATCACACCATCAGTATTGTTGGATGAGTCTTCATGTTGAACATTTTGTGCTGCGTGATTTGCATTGACCACATGCATCAAACTAGAAATCTGCCTTGCAGAACATTGATCTTCGCTACAGAAATATTGTGTTATGGAGAGTCAGAGAATGAATCCAGATAGTCAGATGATCAGTACAATAGGAAATAATTCAACTCCATTAGCTATCTTACACTCCCTTATTTAGAGGTTAGCAATAGTATCACTACGTTTCAATGGTTAGGTTATGATTTCTATAAATCATGTTCAACAGCATCACTATTCTTACCATTAAGTACGCTATAATCTTGCCTTATTTGTAACTATGTTTTACTGTATTGTAAATATCTGCTGTACCCTCTCTAATGCATTCACGTCCTTCCCAAATAGTGTTGCCTAGAATTGCACACAATACTCCAGCTGTGGCCGAACGTGTTTTATGTAGGTTTATCACCTGCTGGCATTTGTACTCTAGGTCTCCACTTATAAAGCCCAGGGTCCCATATGCTTTATCAACTGTTGTTTTAACCTCTCCTGCCACCTTGAATGGCTTGTGCACATGCTCCCCCAGGTCTATGTGTTCTTGCACCCCCTTTAACATTGCACCATTTTGCATGTATTGTCTCTGCAGATTCTCCGACAAAAATGTATCACTTCACACTTCTCAACATTGAATTCCAGCTGTCCTGTGGCCGCAATACACAACTATTTCTGCATTCGCTCCTCAAAGTGTAATAACCAAAGATTACATTACTTACTCAAGCTTACGAAGAATTATTGAGATACAAAACTCAAAGAGACTAAATGTTAGATTTCTCGATAAGAATCTCGATACTAACCTTAGTATCTTCATGTTCTGTGGCTTCACTCCTTCATTCGAGCTAGGTGTTAGAATCACCTTCCTCCTCTCCACCAAATTCCTACTCTCACCACATTCTCAGCATCCACTCTGTCTGCGAGCCACTCCGATTGTGAGTCACCCCGCTGTATCCTCATTACTCACTAACAGCCCATCGCTCCGCAGGATAGCACATTTCAAAATGTTTTTGCATATTTTGTTCACAAAACATTCACGATATTTTGAAATTGCCCTTCATATTTTCAAATGATCTGAAGTGAGAGGCTGTTCTGAAGACAGAAAATTAAAACTTGCCTTTCTATGGCACATGTCACGGTCTCAGTATGTCCCAAAATGCTTTAGAGCCAGTGAAGTATTTCGCAAGTGTAATCACTGTTGTATTGTGGGAAAGGTTCTGGTCAAGATTTTTCGAGAAATTGGAGAGTTTGAACAAAGGTATGTGTATTACATACATGTTATGTCCAAGCTCTGATTTCAACATGTAACGATTAGCAAATACATTTTCAAGATTAACATTGAATGATTACTGAACGAATATTGATTTTATCTGTTATTTTCTACAGTTATTTTTATTCACTTTCCAATCTTCCAGGTGTCGGTACAGCAGCTCTCCAACATACCCGAGCTTTTATACTGCTCCCAACCGTGGTCCACTCATGCTCTGCTTTTCCAGATATCGTCTGTCAGTCCCTTCTCATTATACCCTGTTCAACTATAACTCATTTCATCGTGTCAATTTTCAAAACTTTGTTTCAATTCACGAGGGTCGTTTTGAATTCTCCTCAACGCGGTGGGACTAGAGGTGTCGAGATTGTTCTCCTTGGAGCAGAGAAGTTTAAGGGGGAATTTAATAGAATTGAAAATCACGATGGGTTTTTGATAGGGTAAATAAGGAGAATCTATTTCCACTGGCAATAATTGTCGGTACCGAGAGGACACCGATTTAAGATAAATGGCATATGAGACAAAGGTGAGATTAGGAGCAATTGTTTTATGCTCCTAATTCAGAGAGTTGTTGTCGAATACACTCACTGAAAGGGAAATGGAAGCAGATTCAGTAGTGACATTCAAAAGTCACTTGGATAAATATTTGAAGAGGAGCAACTTTCAGGGTTACAGGGAAGGAGCAGGAGAGTGGGACTATTCGGATTGATCTTTCAATGATCTGACATGTGCCTTTTAGATTCTATGATATGAAATAAAGTTGCTGATCTGAGCTATGTTTAGTTGCACGTGCCCCTCACTCTCTCAACTCCAAGTCTCTATTCCTAATGTCGGAGTCGGGATGGTGTCTGAAAAAGCTTATTACAGCTGACGCGAGTGTATTTTCACCTGAAATCAGCACACGTACATTACAGCAGCAGATATTGAACAATTGACAGTGTCTTGCGGAGGAGGAACCAGCCCATGTATCCGCTCCTGTCACTTGATGATCAGGGCAGGAACCTTGGCTGCGCACCTTACTTCATACGGAGTCACTGAGTTGTGACAAGGAGTTGGATCTAGGGCTCATTTACCTTGGCCAATCCAGTGCCACTGAGCCCAATTCAATTAGTGTGACTGCGAGCTCAACACAGTCTGAGAACTTGGCTTGGCACATGCTGCACTGTTCGGTTCCATGCTACAGCACAGGTTGCTTTAGACAAATAAAGCGGGGCAGGTGCCCATCTTTACCCCAGATCATTTTGTCTTTAATTTTCATTATTCTATTCTTTTGGTATATTTTATGTCAGCCATTTAATGATTTACAATGCAAAATTGGTTATTTTATTGTAGATCAAATATCACGAGCAAACAGTTCTTCTCACAGGTAAAATAATGTCATTCCTTCAAATCATAGCTTGCACCAATAACTCCATCAAACAGACGCCTTCACGCTGACGAAAGGCCAACGACCTGAACCGTTAACTCACTCAACAGATGCTGCCTCACCTGCTGAGTGTTTCCAGCATTTGCTATTTTTATTTTGCTCTGATTCTGATCCTTTCTCATTTCATTCCTTACAGTTAATGTGGTGACGATTGTGATCCTGTCTCGGGGAAAGTGCGGTCTCTCCAAATGTGTCACTCACTACCTGGTGGCCATGGCAGCAGCAGATCTACTGGTCGTTATCCTCGATCTGATTCTGAGACATATCCCTGTTGTTTATTATGCAGAGTTCCTTTTCATGCGGTCTATCCCAGTGTGCAATATCCACGCTATGCTGCTTTACACAGTCACAGACTGTTCTGTCTGGTTCACGGTCAGTTTTACATTTGATCGATATATAGCCATTTGCTGCCAGAAACTGAAAACTAAATACTGTGTGGAGAAAACGGTGCTGGTGGTTATATCAACAATTACTATGATGTCCTTTTTAAAAAATACTTTCTGGCTCTTTATGTACACAAGTAGATACTGGTTCATCAACCAATCCTGGTTTTGCATTGTAAAAAATGGTGTTTCATTGTCAATAGTTTGGGGTGCAATTGAATTCTTTCATTATATTTTAAATCCATGCATTCCTTTTATTTTGGTCTTGATGCTCAATGCTTTAACGGCCAGGTATATTTTTGTGGTCAGCAGAGCCCGCAGGAGACTCCGGAGTCCCGTCGGTGAGGAGAGTACAAGTGACCCAGAGATGGAGAACCGCAGGAAATCAATGATTATACTGTATGCTGTCTCAGGGAATTTCATACTGTTTTGGGCGCTATATATGATATATTGTATTTATTGGCGAATGGGCTACATGGGATATAAGGCTGTGTATCTACCTGTGTATATACGGGAGTTAGGGTTCATGTTTCAACTCATGGCTTGCTGCACAAACACCTGTATTTATGCAGTGACACAGCACAAGTTCAGAGATGAGTTGAAGATACTGTTAAATTATCCCTTTTCTGTAATTCTTAAATTAATTTAAAAAGTGAGAACAACTCAACACTAGAAATTCATCTTGGCTCAACTTCTTTCAGTTCCACTCTTTAGCAGCCTCAGTGATTGGGACATAATGGGCTTCGGGCACTGTACACCGTCACGTTTGTGGATAAGACTAAGTCAGGAGGGGCGGTAAGTAGAGCTGGTGGAAGCAGACAGTTTCAGAGGGACATAAACCAAAGAAGAGAGCGACCAACAATATGGCACATGGAATCCAACAAGGGCAAATGCGAGGTTATCCACATGGACACAAGGAACAAAAATCGGTGAATTTTCTAAACGTTGAGAAAATAGGATCAGTGGAGAAGCAAACTGATTCGGGTGTCCATGTACACAAATCATTGAAAGCTGATAGGCAGGTACAAAAAGTAATCACAATTGATCGTGGCATATTGGCTTTATCTCAAAGATCTGGAATACAGAGGTGTGGATGTTACACTTCAGTTGTATGGAGTCTTGTTCACACCCCTATGGAGGACCACATTTGTGTTTTCGACACGCACCTCAGGAAGGATATGGTGACAATGCTAGAGATGCAGTGCAGGTTCACCGGATTAATACCCGGGCTTAGAATATCAAATGATGAGGAGATGGTGCATAAACATAGTTTGTATTCCCCTGAGTGCAGCAGATTGAGGGGTGTTTGAGCAAGGTGTCTAAAATTGATAAAGGTATATTTTAGCCTAGCTGGGTTGATACCGTGGTACTATTTCCTCTGGTGCTGGAATCAATAAGGAAAGGGACACAATTTTAAAGTTAGAGTTAGGCAATTCAGGTTCCATCAACATCCTGAGGTTCACCAGTGACCATACACATAAATGAAACAGTCAGTAAATACTGTGGCAACAAGAGCAGGTCAGACTCAGGGTATTCTGTGGCGAGTGACTCACTTCCTGACTCCTCAAAGCTTTTCCATCATCTACAAGGCACAGGAAAGGTGTATGATGGAATATTCTTCACTTGCCTGGAGGAGTGCAGCTCCAACAACACTCAAGAAGCTCGACACCATCCCGGACAAAGCAGCTTGCTTGATTGTCACCCATCAACCACCATCAATATTCACTCCCTCCACCACCGGCGCACTGTGGCTGCCGTTTGTACCATCTACAAGATGCACTGCTGCAACTCACCGAGGCTTCTTCGGCAGCACCTCCCAAACCCGCGATCTCTACCACCTAGAAGCTCAAAGGCAGCAGGCACACGGGAACACCAGCATCTTCAAGTTCCCCTCCACATCAGACACCATTCTGACTTGCAATTATATCACCATTCCTTCATCGTCACTTGGGTAAGATCCTGGAACTCCTTCCCCAACACCACTGTGGGAGCACCTTCACCCGACGGACTGCAGCGTTTGAAGGAGATGAGGAAAAGTGGAGGGCAGAGAAACCCAAGGCAAAGAACAAAAAGGGCCATTGTACAGCAAAATTCTAAAAGGACAGAGGGTGTTAAAAAAACAAGCCTAAAGGCTTTGTGTCTTAATGCAAGGAGTATCCGCAATAAAGTGGATGAATTAACTGTGCAAATAGATGTTAACAAATATGATGTGATTGGGATTACGGAGACGTGGCTCCAGGATGAGCAGGGCTGGGAACTCAACATCCAGGGGTATTCAACATTCAGGAAGGATAGAATAAAAGGAAAAGGAGGTGGGGTAGCATTGCTGGTTAAGGAGGAGATTAAGGCAATAGTTAGGAAGGACATTAGCTTGGATGATGTGGAATCTATATGGGTAGAGCTGCAGAACACCAAAGGGCAAAAAACGTTAGTGGGAGTTGTGTACAGACCTCCAAACAGTAGTAGTGATGTTGGGGAGGGCATCAAACAGGAAATTAGGGGTGCGTGCAATAAAGGTGCAGCAGTTATAATGGGTGACTTTAATATGCACATAGATTGGGCTAACCAAACTGGAAGCAATACGGTGGAGGAGGATTTTCTGGAGTGCATAAGGGATGGTTTTTTAGACCAATATGTCGAGGAACCAACTAGGGGGGAGGCCATCTTAGACTGGGTGTTATGTAATGAGAAAGGATTAATTAGCAATCTCGTTGTGCGAGGCCCCTTGGGGAAGAGTGACCATAATATGGTGGAATTCTGCATTAGGATGGAGAATGAAACAGTTAATTCAGAGACCATGGTCCAGAACTTAAAGAAGGCTAACTTTGAAGGTATGAGGCGTGAATTGGCTGAGATGGATTGGCGAATGATACTTAAGGGGTTGACTGTGGATGGGCAATGGCAGACATTTAGAGACCGCATGGATGAACTACAACAATTGTACATTCCTGTCTGGCATAGAAATAAAAAAGGGAAGGTGGCTCAACCGTGGCTATCAAGGGAAATCAGGGATAGTATTAAAGCCAAGGAAGTGGCATACAAATTGGCCAGAAATAGCAGCGAACCTGGGGACTGGGAGAAATTTAGAACTCAGCAGAGGAGGACAAAGGGTTTGATTAGGGCAGGGAAAATGGAGTATGAGAAGAAGCTTGCAGGGAACATTAAGACGGATTGCAAAAGTTTCTATAGACATGTAAAGAGAAAAAGGTTAGTAAAGACAAACGTAGGTCCCCTGCAGTCAGAATCAGGGGAAGTCATAACGGGGAACAAAGAAATGGCGGACCAATTGAACAAGTACTTTGGTTCGGTATTCACGAAGGAGGACACGAACAACCTTCCGGTTATAAAAGGGGTCGGGGGGTCTAGTAAGGAGGAGGAACTGAGGGAAATCCTTATTAGCCGGGAAATTGTGTTGGGGAAATTGATGGGATTGAAGGCCGATAAATCCCCAGGGCCTGATGGACTGCATCCCAGAGTACTTAAGGAGGTGGCCTTGGAAATAGTGGATGCGTTGACAGTCATTTTCCAACATTCCATTGACTCTGGATCAGTTCCTATGGAGTGGAGGGTAGCCAATGTAACCCCACTTTTTAAAAAAGGAGGGAGAGAGAAAACAGGGAATTATAGACCGGTCAGCCTGACATCGGTAGTGGGTAAAATGATGGAATCAATTATTAAGGATGTCATAGCAGTGCATTTGGAAAGAGGTGACATGATAGGTCCAAGTCAGCATGGATTTGTGAAAGGGAAATCATGCTTGACAAATCTTCTGGAATTTTTTGAGGATGTTTCCAGTAGAGTGGATAAGGGAGAACCAGTTGATGTGGTATATTTGGACTTTCAGAAGGCGTTCGACAAGGTCCCACACAAGAGATTGATGTGCAAAGTTAGAGCACATGGGATTGGGGGTAGTGTACTGACATGGATTGAGAACTGGTTGTCAGACAGGAAGCAAAGAGTAGGAGTAAATGGGTACTTTTCAGAATGGCAGGCAGTGACTAGTGGGGTACCGCAGGGTTCTGTGCTGGGGCCCCAGCTGTTTACACTGTACATTAATGATTTAGATGAGGGGATTGAGTGTAGTATCTCCAAGTTTGCGGATGACACTAAGTTGGGTGGCAGTGTGAGCTGCGAGGAGGATGCTGTGAGGCTGCAGAGCGACTTGGATAGGTTAGGTGAATGGGCAAATGCATGGCAGATGAAGTATAATGTGGATAAATGTGAGGTTATCCACTTTGGTGGTAAAAACAGAGAGACAGACTATTATCTGAATGGTGACAGATTAGGAAAAGGGGAGGTGCAAAGAGACCTGGGTGTCATGGTACATCAGTCATTGAAGGTTGGCATGCAGGTGCAGCAGGCGGTTAAGAAAGCAAATGGCATGTTGGCCTTCATAGCAAGGGGATTTGAGTACAGGGGCAGGGAGGTGTTGCTACAGTTGTACAGGGCATTGGTGAGGCCACACCTGGAGTATTGTGTACAGTTTTGGTCTCCTAACCTGAGGAAGGACATTCTTGCTATTGAGGGAGTGCAGCGAAGGTTCACCAGACTGATTCCCGGGATGGCGGGACTGACCTATCAAGAAAGACTGGATCAACTGGGCTTGTATTCACTGGAGTTCAGAAGAATGAGAGGGGACCTCATAGAAACATATAAAATTCTGACGGGGTTAGACAGGTTAGATGCAGGAAGAATGTTCCCAATGTTGGGGAAGTCCAGAACCAGGGGTCACAGTCTAAGGATAAGGGGTAAGCCATTTAGGACCGAGATGCGGAGGAACTTCTTCACCCAGAGAGTGGTGAACCTGTGGAATTCTCTACCACAGAAAGTTGTTGAGGCCAATTCACTAAATATATTCAAAAAGGAGTTAGATGAGGTCCTTACTGCTAGGGGGATCAAGGGGTATGGCGAGAAAGCAGGAATGGGGTACTGAAGTTGAATGTTCAGCCATGAACTCATTGAATGGCGGTGCAGGCTAGAAGGGCCGAATGGCCTACTCCTGCACCTATTTTCTATGTTTCTATGTAAGGCGGCTCACCACCACCTTCTCAAGGGCAATTAGGGATGGGCAATAAATGCTGACTTTGCCAGCGATCCCCACGTGAACGAATAAATAAATAACAATAATGGGGCATAGCAATGTGACACTCCCTCCCCGACAGGTTTTGGATACTGGGAGACATTTGGAGTTGTTTAAACTGCGATAGTTATTGTGACCTGGGCTTATGACCACATGGCCGCTGCAAATGGGTAATGGACATTTTCTGGCGGAGAGTGGGGATATTTTCCCAAATACTGCCCAGACAATGCCCGCAAAACCCTTACTCCTGGTAAAATAAGGTGTAGGGAGCTTCTTTTACCAGCATAAGAGTGAAAATAAATATTTGGAAAAAGTTATTTCAGCAGTAAAAACTTGACAATGTGTTATCGGTTATTGTTAGCCCCTTTAAAACTGTTATAATTATTATTTTTTTAAAGTTTTGTTTTATGTTTTTAATTTGAAAGTACAGGTATTTTAATTAAGTTTGAACATGTAATGATTTATTTTTATTTAAGTTGTGTGAAATTTGTTTTTTTTTAAGTTTATTTCTATTCTGCTTATACGGATTCCAAACGTAAATTGACTCCCTATAAGCATAATGGTGAGCCATCTTTCTAATAGGTTGAACTGGCCCATGTGATCCCACGGGCGCTGGCAAGCCGCATTACGACCTGGGCTATGTGGGCTTTCCTGCAGGTGTACGGGGAGAGGCCCAGGAGCACCAGTCTATGAAAATCCAGGACCATCAGCTAGTTTTGTATTTTTGTTGCGGTTCCGAGCCATTCTCCCGGTGGAAGTCTCTGAGCCCAAATTCAGACCCAATATATTCGGTAAGAGTATCAAGTGATACGGAAGAAAGGTGAGTAGCCAGAGTTAAGATGCAGATCATCTGCGATCTAATAGGACGAATGGCAGGTTCGAGGGACTGAATGACCTGCTCCTAGTCCTAGTGTTCCTATGCAAAGCCAACCTGATCCAAATCTAGAGATGGTTTATCTGTAGAAGGTGCCTGGCATTGTAGTTTATGGAGAAAAATCTCTGCAGGTATCCATCACTTGATCTTGCTCCGTCATTCAATTAAATCAGGATTGAATTATACCTCAGCTTTATTTATCCCATTTTATTTTATATACAATGATAACCCTCTGCACAAAACTCGCGCAGTCCTTACAAAGCTCTGTGAGCACAAAAAGATCCCCAGCATCAACAGCATTTGTTGGGGAGAGATTTCCAGATTTCCACTACCCTTTGTATCAAAAAGTGTTTCCTAATTTCACCGTGAACGGCCTATCTCTAATTGTACATTATGCTGCTTGTTCCAGATTCCCCCACCAGTGCAACTAGTTTCTTTAATTCTACACCATCAAATCCTTGTTTTTATCAGTTTAAAATGGTCCATTGAACGGCCCCCTCAAACGGCCAAACCCAAGGAAATACAACCGAAGTTTATTCAGCCAGTCCTCATAACAACCATTTCATCATTCTGGTGAATCAGCATTGCATCCCCACTGAAAGCAATAGCCCTGAATTCGCAGCCCCCACGGGCGTGTACGTGGTGCGCATGTGTCTGTAGGGGCCCCGCAAGTTCCGAGTTTAGGCATGTGAAGTGCATGCACCTAAACCTGGAACATGCAATCTGTCAAGATACTGTTAGCGCGACTGTTTTCTTGGAAGAATCACTCATCACTCTGGGTCGGTTCCAACATCAAAACGGCCTTTATTATGCCGGCGGGGAGAAAGCCTCTAGGTTACACCAGGCACTACTCTCTGCCGAACAAAGAAATTCATTGATATTTATATGTGTTGCAACAGTTCACTATAATTATTCAGCCTATGTCGGCTAGACACAATCCAATCGTAATGGTCATAGATTACATACAGGTTTCTTTAGGCCAATAGAATTGACCCCTAAGCATCAAGGGGCTGCATGATCAGCTCATGTTTAGCTGGAGCTGACTCGTGTCCTTGTGATGTTCTCCAGACCCCCCTTATCTCTACTGTCCTTGGGTTCTGCCTGTGCCTAGCCCCCTTATCTTAACACAGTTACAGGACTCCCTTTGTTCAATGTTCTACCGGGACATCTCGTCTGGGGTTGCTGAATAGAGATGTTCTGCTGTGTAAGGAACTGCAGTACTATCAATTAGCTTGGAATGCAGTCAAGTCTGTCAGCTGAATTCCCCTAATGCTTTGCGGAACATCTGGCAGCCATTTTAAACATATATACAGAGATACATTCTGCAGGTGCCTTTGCCTTTGAAAGTGCCTACAACAATCCCCCCTTTCGCTAAGGTACTAATCCTAGTCCCCTTTAACCAACAACATTTTTAATAATTTGTTACCCCATTTATATCTTTATGCATCACCCGGTACTCGCTGCCTCAGCGTGCTGGCCAGTCACCCGGTTGCTTAGATCAAATTGATATAGTTCAAATCTCCCAGTCCCTCTGCTGGGCGAGTCTCCTTATTTTCCCAAGTCCTGATTCTGATTCTCCTTTGTCGTGCATACTGCTTGCAAGATCGACAGGCCATAACACCCCATGTTAGTGCCAAGACCAGTTGTACCCCGACCAGTATGTGTAATATTATTCCAATCAGGGGTGGATGTTTACATTCATTTCCCAGTCCCAGATCTTCTTTCACCAACTCTGATTTTGTGACTCTATGTCAGTATCCTTTTCCAGTACTTCAATCTTTGTCTGCAATTGGTGATAAAGCTTGACAGGCTGGCCCACTCCGAGTCTTAGTTCCCTTAGTACCTCAGCTAATTGTGGGATAGGGGCCTGTTCTGGCTCGTCATAATCCTGCAAGTGGTCGTGGAGTTGGTCGGTAACGTTAATGATTTCAGTACCTCGGCGTCTAACCTGGATAATGTGGGCTTGCCCAATAGTAACAGATCATAGAGGTGTAAAGCAAAAGTTCGGCTGTGGGATCTGGCAGTGTAGTCCATGATACTGGTAAGGGTGTTCCGTGGTAGAGACACAGTACTTCCCTTTGCCTCCGTAACCTGCTCTAGCAAAGTGTGTGTGTGCAGGTACTATTTCTAATACACATCCATCAGTTTGATTGAACCTGCACTCGTCTAGTTCTCCTTGTCCCACCGGGTGAGGGCACACTGCAATGTCACCCCTTTGCTTGCATCCCGATAAGGAGATCCCGTAGAGTGTATCGTTTCTGCAGACGGCAGAGGTTGTGGTCAGATAGTAACGGAGCGAGGCGTTTTCCCGTATGACCATGATATTTTCTAGCTGGTACAGAGGAAACGATCCTGAGTCTTGTGTGACTATGTATTATCAGGACTATTCCCATTCTGGCAGCTTTGCCCATTCGGCAACTTGGGATCACTGGGTATACTCTGATTAGTCCCTTCAGAGTGTAATTATCCAGTGTCCCCTTCAGTTTGGCCAACTGAGCCAGATGTGGGCTGTCTATCCAGTCTGGCACCTCCCCTCTTTGGATCTGATCAAGGTTGTGTCGTATCTGTTAGCTTGATCTTCCTGATAATGCTCTGCCCGTTCTAATAGTCCTTTCATCGCCCCTTTAAGTTGTTCCACCTTTTCGTTTAGTCCTTGCATATCCAGCGCGTTTACTATGGAGGTTCCGGTGTTAAAACCGGTAGCAGCATCATTAACTATTCCCCTCTGAATCCTGTGAAGTGGCTCCTGACCTTGGAATCCACTGGCATCCATGGCATCGGTAGCCTGCTGCATTACAACTTTACTTAACACACCATACATATTTCTTGCCTGCTCTGTACAATATTCCATCATTTGTATGCCTGAAATAGTGATCAGAACAGGCACAATTTCATGCTTAACATTATTCGGGCCCTCTGGCCTCCCTTCTCCCGATGCAGCTGACCCTGGTACCCATGGAGCATTGCACGCATACTTTGTCCTTGTTTGAGTGTACTTGTAGCCATGCAATAAAATAAGTTCTGTCCTTGCTCCAGTCCTTGGCTGCTGGAATGCAGATTCCGTCAGTCAAATTAAACAAAACCCCATAGTTCATGCAGTTGTGTCTTTCCTGCATGTGCTGTATCTCTCGTAGTCCGTCTGTATTATCCAGTGCTTGCGTGGACCTTAAGCTTCCCAGTATCGTGAGTCCACAGTGTCGACGTAGCTGCTGCGGTCCCATCTCGGTGAGTGTTTTATCTGCAAATTTTAAACAGATAGCCTGGTCGTCACCAGGTGTTAGGTTCTGGTCTACTTGTGTCGCGGTCACTCTGTGGAATCAGAGGCAAGGATTAGGTTATCCATATTCTTTATAGTCGTACCATCTCTATCACTTCATGTCCCTGTCTGGGCTGCCGTCGGTTTTACATTTGAGCCTGCTGTGCTCGATGACCCATCTAAATATTATCCAAAGTCCAATCAACACCAATGCCTCCACTATTCCTCCAAACATCCCAGTCTGGTTTACTGTTAGGTTGGGTTTGTGGATTACACGTACCCACCGTGGGATACATTGGGTCGATGGCCATTGGGTCTATGACTATAGCTGCACACTGCACTATCTGTCTGGTCCCATTTTTTTTTTTAATTTCTTCCAGCTTATTTTAGCTTTAACTCTTGAATTTGTTTTGTTTGAGTATCTAATTCTTTTATCTGTATCAGGCGAGTATTATTACATAGGCTAGTTCTATTTTATTTTTTATTCTGACTATCGCATCATTTCCTCTGTCTATCAGGTGAGTCTTCTTTGTTCTATTACAAAATCCAAATTAATAATGTTCAGTATAAAACAGCTGTCAATGGAAAGAGTTAGCTCCTTTAGAGGTTTGTAAGAAGGCCTGATGTCATTACGTGACTTTGCGTAATCATCCGAAATTTTTTTCAAGTCTTTGTGCCTTCAAAACTTGCTTAGAAATTAGGAATCCGTTAAAACAGCAGAAATCATTAGTAAAGCCATCATAATAAAAGTCTTCTCATCAGGAAAGACAGCATTTTAGATTAAACTCCAATTTTTCCTAAACTTCTAATTAAAATACTTGCCAAAGATTTTTTTTAATTGATTTAAAATAGCTATTAAAAACACATTTTTAATAGCTATTTTGTTTACTGAAATCGAATTTTCACACAAGCTATATACATTCCAACATTTCGGGGTTTTTTTACGGTCCAGTTCACTGGGCAAATCTTGAGTTTTATTTCTCTCTCGGCACAAAATCTAAACTTCCGTGCCAGTTCCATTTTCTATAAGAATTTAAAAATTCAGTAAGATTTTCTAATTCCCAGTTTTTTCTTTCTGTGCTGAGTTTGCATAGCTTAGATCTTTGCTCCTTGTTATTTTCAAAACCCTCCTGCTTGTTTAGACTGTTCGGGACTTTTCTTGATAAACAACCGCCATTTTGGAAATTTTTCAAACTGCAGTAAAACTTTCTCATAATTTAAAATCATAATCAATGTAGAGTGTCTTTTACCTCTTCCAATGTTTTTTCTTCCTTTTCCCAATTAAATCAATATCTTTTTCACAGCCAATATCTACTAATATTTAGTAAGTTATGTCTTTTTCCATCGCAAACACTTTTTTTCAGCATTTATTTAGTACGTTACGTCTTTTTTTCATTTAGATCTCGTTTCTTCAAATTAGGTTTTGCATTTTACACAGAGAGCCTGTGTCTCTGTAAATTTGTTCATTTAAAATCAGACAACCGAAACGCTTTTTTTCCAAATTCATTCAATTTGTTTTCTTTCAAGGTTGCGTCTTTATCTTTTTCGTCTTTTCCATAACTAGAACAAAGTCTTGCACGTAGGCTTTGAAAGCTGCTTTCCGTTAGCTCAAATGTTCCAGTTTCAAGGCCATTACATTGTCCTTTGTTCTAAACAGCGAAAGCCTGCCGTTTTAACATTTTAATTTTCCCAAAGTCCCTTTTACAATTTTGCAGATAGCTCCCCACTTGCCCAGGAGTTTGACCTGATCCCTGAAGGTATTTCTAGATTGTTTCCAAACTTTTTAGTTTTATTTCTCTTTTTTTTCTCAGAGATCAGATTTAATTTTTTAGTTTGGATCTGTCTCAGTATTTTGCTGTGCCTTCTCTTAATATCTCAAAATCCCAATTCAAATATTATACTGTCAATTTAAAATTCTTTTTACTGAGCTAGAAGCTTTCGGTTCAAGGTTTTACACAAAGGAAAATGGGGGCGTACTTTCCCAGCCCACAGCCTCGAGAGACCCACGCAGGCTTTTTTTTTTAAAAAGGCATTACAACTTCCCTTCTCCATTCTTTATCTCATTCCTAGACTAAATTTATGTCTTTCAACCCAATGTAATCAATGATTGCGTGTTTTCTTTTGACAAGTAAGTGAGGGTGTCAAATAATTTTTGTTTTAAACCACCGGGACCATGAATTTTTAATCTTTTTCTCAACAAACCTATCCTTTGTGCATTTCCTAGCTCCATAACTTATCATCCGAATAAATACGCACCTGCGTTTCTAACTTAAAATGTAAGGTTCACATTTTCTTAAAACTTCCCACATACAGGACAACATTGCAAAGGGTTAAAATAAACTTTCACTCTGTCTGAAAAAGTGGGTGGAGCTAAAAAAAAACAGAGCTCTACCATTTTGTTTCAAACAGACTTTCAGACACGTGAAAAATTCATTATTTCCCACCTCAAATATTCCACAGTCAAAAATCACACAAGCACTCTCATTCAAAGACAGGCATTCACAAATGTCTCTCTTCATTCAACAAAGCTTATTGTTTGGCCAGCTCTATTTTTGGATCCATACATCACTTAAGATAGTCACTATCAGGTTTTATTATGGCATTAGGTAATTACACAAGTTATAATTAATACATGATGATAGATTAATACATGATTGATTTACTTTCTCTGTTAATTTTACAATGGCTCGAAGAATCAGAACTCAGGTCTTTTTTATTATTTTCTTTTGTTTCTCCGCCAGGTGGCGGATAAGGGACCCTTCTGGCCCCCACTTGAGTTTTGTTGGTTTACTGGCCATTTCTGGGTAGGACTAGAACTGTTAGGAATCTATTCTCAGAGGTCTGCTTTCTGCCTAGCACAACTTGTAGTCTCCTGGCTTGCTGTCGGTTCACAAGTCTGTCACAACGTTTTGCTTACAACAGGCTTACAATACAATTCTCAACTACGTTAAGCAATTCCCGACAGCACTTTACGTCTCCTTAACGAACTACCTGCCACCGTTTTGCCTATTGGTCCGACCCTGTTCAGAGGTTTGATTTCCGTTGGTCGCTGTGCACTGCCTGGTCCCCGGGGTATATTTCAAATTACACTACTGGGCCCAGGAGATGTCGCTCGGTTTCACGATCCCATGGTCTAAGTGTGTTAACTACGCCTACTTAATCATGGCCGTCACATGGGACCAAGTCCTCTTAATTCAGGCTCAGGCTAGGGTTTGAGATATTAGACCGTCTCCTCGTGTTGATCAGCCAGCTTCCACCTTCAGCACCCTTTATATTATTTATACTCACCCGGTTTTTCCAATGGTGTCCAGCGACTTTGAAATCCTGCCCGTTAGCGCGACTGTTTTCCTGGAAGAATCACTCATCACTCTGGGTCGGTTCCAACATCAAAACGGCCTTTATTATTCCGGCGGGGAAAAAAGCCTCTGGGTTGCACCAGGCACTACTCTCCGCTAAACAAAGAAATTCATTGATATTTATATGTTTTACAACAATTCACTACAATTATTCAGCCTATGTCAGCTGGACACAATCCAATCGTAATGATCATAGATTACATACAGGTTTCTTTAGGCCAATAGAATTGACCCCTAAGCATCAAGGGGCTGCATGATCAGCTCATGTTTAGCTGGAGCTGACTCGTGTCCTTGTGATGTTCTCCAGACCCCCCCTTATTTCTACTGTCCTTGGGTTCTGCCTGTGCCTAGCCCCCTTATCTTAACACAGTTACAGGACTCCCTTTGTTCAATGTTCTACCGGGACATCTCATCTGGGGTTGCTGAATAGAGACGGTCGGCTGTGTAAGGAACTGCAGTACTATCAATTAGCTAGGAATGTAGTCAAGTCTGTCAGCTGAATTCCCCTTATGCTTTGTGGAATATCTGGCAGCCATTTTATATATCTGGCAGCCATTTTACACATTTATACAGACATACATTCTGCAGGTGCCTTTGCCTTTGAAAGTGCCTACAACAATACCTCCTGACAGATCTCATGCATCCAGAAGTGAAGGGCCTCTACACGTGGAGTATTGGGCTATTTGCCCATCTGCCCAGCGATTGCTCGTGAAATTCACACAACTGATAAAATCAGGCTTAAGGCCTGCTTTTGTCAGCATAAGCCTTTGAAAGCACAGAACGATACATTTTTCCCCAATAACTTAAACATTAAAAATCATCTTAAATAAGATAAATTTATTTTTAGACACTTTAAAATATGTAAATTTATTTTTCAGCTAATTAAGTTTTTGTTTAAAATAATTAACTATATGCCAATTTGATTTATTTTAGGTATGTTTTTTAAAATTTATTTTAAGTGCTTTGGGGTATTCCCATTCGCAGTTATTGTGACTCCGTACACACAGAGCTCACCACAAGTATCAATGGGAATACCACTACTTTGATTGGTTGAGTCGGACCACGTGTGTGGAAATGTATTTTTATCTAAACTGATACCATACGGTATTTGTGTGCCTTTTGATTAAAATGGAGTCCTGGCCCTTCCAGAACTTTCTGCATTTTAGCAGCCAGCTTATTATGAACAGCTAAACCTGCTGTTAGATGGCTGATGGTTATCAGACAGCTAGGAGACAAGTCATGCTGAGACAAATAACCCCCCATGGTGCTCTCCTATTGTCTACACTACAGGAGTTCCATGTCACCCCACCCTTATCTTCTAGCCATTATCTCTTTCCTTTACCTCATCCATTTGAAGCAAACAGGTAAACTGACCAGGAAATTGGATAATCCTGATACAATACAAGACAGGTGATAGCCCATTACCTATGACTCATGGAGTAATGGCCGTTTGGTTTTCTGATAACCCTGACAAAAGGAAATATCTTGACACCATTTCAGGACCAGGATATAGTAATTAACTCTTTATCTGTATTCACTGACTGTGAGACAGAGCAATACACAGGGAGAGGCCAGAACTTGGGTTTTACTGTATAAATATCTTGTGAAGCTGTACCATTGCGGAGGTGTTCATTTAGACATTGACTGAGTGAAACCAACCCCTTGCGAGCAAGTAAATTAAAAGGGAAACTTCCATCGGAGCTGTAAGTGTCGGAGTCATTCTTTTCGGAGGTCGAGATTTCGACACGTGGCCCCAGGGATGCGTACGAAGTGCCTAATCCCTGGAATACGTGGACCTCGATGCAGGCCTTTATGTAGAGGACCAAATGTCTCCGAACCTCCAGGATTACCAAATAGATTTCCAGAAATGATCCAGATCGGAGGCATCTGCCCGCGGGAAGCTCCCACCTCAAGTGTTCGGCCATAATCCCCTTCCTGAGGTGTGCTGCTCAAAACTGCAAACAGTAATCTAGCTGTGGTCTGATCAAGGCGCTGAACAATTGTAGCATAACTTTCATCCCTCTTGTAGTTCAGCTCCTTGAGACTAAGGCTAACATTCCTTTAGCCAATTTATTTGAGTTTTTCCCATGATATGAGCTGTATATTTAAATTTTTTGCTGGTGTAATGGAAGCATTGGAAAACTATATTGAAGGACATTGTTGCTGGCCTCTGCAGTTGTCTAGCACAACACGCAGCTCTTTCAAAGAGCTGCACAGAATAAATGAAAGATGGCCCACTCAGTTGATACCGACATGTAGAAGTGAACCCGACAAAGGCACAAAAAAGCCCAGTGAATTGTGCACACTCCTCCTGATCGATATCTGGGGACTTGTGCACAGGGAGCGAGCCCCATCCCACTGACTTGTCACACAACAGACTGACACTACTCAGACTCACAGAATGTCCAGATTCGCCCATCATCATCCCTGGATAAATATTTTCCCACCAGTCAGAGGGACCCACCAGAGACTGGGCATAGTACTTTACAGTCAGGTGGTCGAGTCCCTGGGAATCCTTATCATTGACTCCAGACTCCATGAAATCTCATGGATTCACGTTGAACGTGGCAAGGATACTCACACTGAGTAACATCGACTGCCCTCTCTCAGCTGATGAATCAGTACTCCTCCATGATAAACACCACTCGGAGGAAGCACCGAGGGTAGCAAGGGCATGGAATATACACTGGATGGAGAACGTCAAGGTCCATCACCAAGAGTGGCTCGGTACAATCTGAATCATCGTAAGTGACCGAGAGCTGAAGGACATAACCGACACACTGGGATTGTGGCAAGCGGAGAGAGAAATAAAGACGATGGAATAACATTCACCGTCTCATTCTCACGCATCTACCTGTCGCAGATGTTTCTCTCCATAACTGTACTCTTAGGTGTGCCCACCGCAGTCCTTGTGGAGACCAGGTTCTTCCTTCAAACTGAGGACACCCTCCATCGTGTCATGTTGCAGTACCACCGTGCGCAACTCAAAACTGAGCATCCATGAGGTGCTGGGGCCCATCAGCTGGAGCAGAATATTATTACACCACAATGTGTAAACGCACGGCCTGGCATGTCCCTCACTCCTCAATGTCACAATCAAGCCAGATGACCAATCCTAGTTCAATAATGTGTGTGGGATAGCTTGCCGGAAGCAGCACTGAAAATGAGGGCCATTCTGGCAAAGCTATGGCACAGGCCTACATACATGCTAAACAGTGGGAACAGCATGATGTAAACATAATGTTCATGATCCCACAATCAACGGATCACATCAAAGCCCTGCAGCCCTTGCACATTCAGTTGCAAATGGCGATGCCCACATTCCGAGGTTAAATAAAACAAATGCTATTTTCACTGAGGAGTTAGTGGCGGGCCATCCTTGAACTGATGACTCTCTCAAAGTTGAATGAGGCATACACGGATTTTGAGCTATCAATGCTGAAGGAGCACGGTGGATGCCCAAGCTAAGCTGAAATCTGATGGTCTATTGGTTCGGAATCGGTGCCCACACTGGCCGTGACCCGCACGCGATTCTCAGCCAGAAAAGACTTCCGTGAACACAGTCTCTTTGGTAAGGCAATAAGTAGTCTTTAGTGTTGGTGAATCTGTTGCTGCTTCCACCTCTGCTGCTGAAAGAGAAGAAACATGCAGAAACAGGAAAGCATGAGGAATGACATGGGGTTTGATCCCTTGGGTTTAATGCAACATGGAGCATCACAGTTTCAATTAAACATGCAGGAAAGATGGTGTGTGTCTGGGAGGGAATCTAGGCGATGATGTGTTGCTATGTTGTTACTGACTAGCCCCCAGTCACAGAGGATGGCTAAAAGACATCCTGAATAAAGTTAATGCTGCAGTGGGGATCAAAGGCATGGATAATGTTGCACGGGCACCAAGGACACAGACGGTTATGTTTGGACAGTGTCGAGCTTTCTTGCGTGTTTTGTTGGTTGCCCCAATGCAGACCCTTGGGATTTCTGTGTTAAGTGGATTGAGTGGAGAAGCAGTGAGTGGTCGGCAGATGAGCCACTCTCGGAGTTTTATCACTTTGCTTGCAGCACAATTTTTGATATCGCCATTGTTGTAGGCATTCGGCACCTGCTGAATATATCTAAACTCATATAAGTTTAAAGTGGCCACATATAAAATGGCTGCCCAAGCATGATGGGAACCCCGTTAGTCAAGTAATGAACTGGGGCTGAGCGAGCAATGACCCTGTGAGGCCCACTACCACGAATGCCTTGGATACAAGATAATTATAACGAACCATTATAGTACACTGGTATAATCAGTGACTTCACACAGCCGAACCCCGAGGAACAGAGATAGGGGGGGAACCTGCCTCACATAACAGGGTCATTAATCAGCCCGAGCTGACAAAAACCGAACATACAGCCCCTGAGATATCAGGAGAATTCTATTGGGTTAAAGAAACCTATATGTAATCGATAATCGGTATGATTGGATTGTGTCCAGCCGAAGTGGGCTGAGTAACTGTAAAGAGCTATTGTAAAACATATAAATATCGATGAGTTTCTTTGTTCGTCGGAGAGAAGTGCCTGGATCCAGTCCTGAGGCTTCCTCCCCGCTAGCGAAAATAAAGGCCGCATTGGCGTTGGAACCGACTCTGAGTGTTGAGTGATTCTTCCGAGAAAACATTCACGCTAACAGTGGCGTCACGAACAGGATTTCGGGGTCGCTGACGCTCTTGGAGAAACCGGGTGAGTATATCTTAAACAAAATTTTATAACGGGTGCAGAAGGTGGATGCTGGTTGATCGACACGAGGAGACGGTCCAATATCTCAAACACCTAGCCTGAGCCTGAATTAAGAGGACTTTAGTCCCACGTGACGGCCAGGAACTAAGTAGGTGCCGGGAACACACTTGGACCGTGGGATCGTGATACCGAAAGACATCTTCCGGATCCAGTGGTATGATTTGAAATATACCCCAGGGTAGAACCAAGCAGTGTACAGCGGCTAACGGAATCCAAACCTGTGAACAGGGTCGGACCAACGGGCAGAGCGGTGGTAGGTAGTCGTTCAGGATACGTAGAGCACTGCGGGAATTGCTTAAATGCGTTTTAAGAATTGTATAAGTTTGTGTAACAGCAGAACTTGTGACCTGACAGTAGCCAGGAGACGGTCTACACAAGTTACACTACGTAGAAAGCGGACCTCTGAGAGTAGATTCCTAACGGTTCTAGTCCCACCCAGGAATGGCCACGAAAGCAAGTAACCTCGAGTGGGGACCAGAAGGGCCCCTTACCCGCCACCTGGTGGAAAAACAAAAGAAACTAATCGAGAAAATGATTAGAGCAGGGTGGGATCCTCAGGACCTGCCAGCGAATCAAAGGGAATGGTGGGAGAAGGAAAAGAAAGACAAAGAGGAAAAGGCAGTAGTTTTGATACTGCGAGCCCATGTAAAGTTAACAGAGAAAGTAAACCAGTATGTGCAAACAAAAAGAAAGCAAGTAACTGTTGAAAACGGAGACAGTTTTGCCAGTCCTGACCCTAAATAGCCCAAGTGCGCCACCTAGTGAGAAAGATTGGGAATGCCTAGGGAATGAAACGGATAGTTGCGACTCGGTTAAAGGGGACGTCTTGCCACCCCCATATGCCACAATAAACCCGGCCAAGATCGCGCCGCTAAAGGTGGAACGCATACCCGCGGTCCCAGCAGGAGCAAGACGTCATGGCAGTCCCACCCTACCCGCACAAACACGAATAACATATACATTGGTGTCCCCCGACACGATGCAGTTGTTAGACAAACTGCCACCCCTAATACCCCACAATAGCAATGCAACCTTCTGGCAGAAGCTCAAGGAAATGAAAATTTGCCACCAGCTCCACAATCAAGACATCGCTGGTGTAGTTAGGATTAAAATGCTAGAAAACTACTGGGACAGACTACCTAATGAGTACCGAAGCAGTGCCTGGTGTCCCGACCTGTCTGCTACTAGGCAACAACAGGAGGCGAGCATGACAGCATTCAAAGCGAACGTGACACTCGTCTTAGGCCAGGTTCCCGTAAACTGGAACTCTATAGTGGGAGTAGTGCAAAAGAAGGACGAGTGGGCACAAGAGTACGGGGTTAGGAAATTCGAGGCGTTCTTGGCACATAGCGGAGTACCGGACGCAGACCGGCAGAACCCGGCCTTCATACAGTTGTATAAGGACGGACTAAGCTCCGCACACCAAGCCATCCTAAAAACAGGCTTAGTGGCATATAACAATTTTGATGATCTGGAAAATTGGGCGACCTCGGTAGACAATCAACAAAGGTCCAAAATAGCCGCCAGTACAGCGGAGGTCTGCGCGGCCACTGACAAAAAGGCGGTTGAGACATGCTATAATTGCAACAAAACGGGACATCGCCGCGCCGAGTGTAGAGCCCCAAAACGCGACGGACGCAAAAAGTGTAGGAACTGTGACCAATTAGGTCACGAGTCAAAGGACTGTTGGGCAAAGGGAGGCGGCAAGGAAGGGAAGGGACCGCAACGGGGACCTAAAACGGGACAAAATCCCAATGAAAGAGCCCCAAACGTTAGTTCGCTCGGAAATCAGCAGCTGCTGGACATTATACAGCAGCTGACCCAGAAGCAGACGAATCCCCAATGAATCGCATCAGCCCCCAGCCAAGAACCCGATCCCCGTATGTGGATCAATGCATCGTTAGGGGGCCGGCGATGCGATATGTTGATAGACACCGGGGCGTTGGTATCCCTAACCAATCTCGACCTACCCACTACCCGGCGATCCACCATAATCCAAGGGGTAGGGGGAGACAGGACCACGGCGTATCAGAGTGAAACACAAGTGCTTGAGGTGCACGGTATAATGGTACCAGTCCAGTACTGGGTATGTCAAAATTCAGAGGGCACTATATTAGGGATGGACCTACTCCGCGAACTAGGCACCATAGTGAACGCACAGCGAAGGCGGGTAACCTGGAAGACTAAGAAAGGGTATAAGGATAAAGTTGCCGGGAGATGGGCCCCAGTAAAAAATATAGCCACATTAGGTAAAACAGGCACCTTGACGAGAGACTGGTCTAAGGACGGGATGTTGGGATTACTGTGTCAGGCCATCCAGGGAGTTTGGGCAAAAAGCAAACAGGACTGTGGGCTCATTGATATAACACCGGAGAAGGTCACAGGACCGGTACATCCTCCCCACAAACAATACCCTATTAAACCAGAGGCCATGCGGGCCTCTGAGGAAATAATAGAAGCCCTGGTAGACCAAGGCATATTACGACAGACAGTGTCAGTCACGAACTCCACGATGTGGCCAGTTAAAAAGCGGGATGAGAGTTACCGACTAACGATAGATTATACAGCCCTAAATAAAGAAACGCCCAGGGAACACCCGATCGTGGCCAGCCCAGCGACTATCTTCAACGGTCTGAATCCAGAACACAGGATTTTCACCGTTTTAGATATTGCTAACGGATTTTGGTCAGTCCCACTGGACCCTGCGTCTCAGGAAAGATTCGCATCTACCTCCAGAGGCAGACAATACACGTGGACCCGACTCCCTCAGGGATTCCATAACAGTCCGAACATTTTCCACCGAGTCATGAGTGATGCCTTGGAACAGTGTAACTTAACCCCTTAGAATAGCACAATCCTTCAGTACGTGGATGACATCTTGATAGCCTCGTCAAGCGACCGAGAGCACTTAGGGGCCGTAGCCACAGTTTTAAGGACTCTAGACAAGGCAGGTTTTAAAATAAATCCAAAAAAGGCACAGATCGGGCAAGCCACGGTTCGATATCTGGGACACGATATCAGTCAGGGGAAAAAGACCCTTCCGACAGACCAAAAGACAGCCATCACTGATATGCCCCGACCAACCACGGTGCGGGCAGTGCGACGGGTTGGTCATTATACAGCAGCTGACCCAGAAGCAGACGAATCCCCAATGAAATTCAACTATTGCAGGAATTTCATTCCTCAATTTGCGAATATGGCCGAACCCATTCAGCGACTAGTGAGGGGAGGAAAACCAGGAACGGAACAGGTGGAGTGGGGATTGGAGCAAGAGGTAGTCTGTGGGAAATTAAAAGCCGAATTATTGGCAGCCCCGGCGCTGAAGCTACCTGACATGACGAAGCCGTTCCATGTATATTATGATCTCAAGGGAGGTTTCTATAGCGCCATCATAACCCAGGAAAAGGGAGGGGTAATGAGACCAGTAGCGTATTACTCGACACAAGAGTCCCCGGTAGTGAAGGGACTTCATCGCTGTGTGGCTGCCCTCGATTGCGCCGCTTGGGCTGCAAGAATATGCAAACCATTCACGATGTCGGGGCAGCTAATCCTACACACGAAGAACACCATAGTGGAATTGCTAATCACCGGGAGGTTAAAAACAGTGTCAGATGCGTGACGGGCTACCTGGGAGGCAGTACTATTACCCAAAGACCAGTCCATACAAGTAATCAGGGCTATAGGTTTTAATATTGCGGAGGGAATAGTGACCGAAGGTGAACCCCATAGTTGCAAAACTGAGATAGACCAAGGAACGGAAGGGGGAATGGGCGATGAACCTCTGAGCGACCCCGATTTAACCCTTTACATTGATGGGTCCCGACGATATATTGACGGGCAATTCCGCGCCGGATGGGGCGTGGTAGGCCAGAATGGTGCCACCCTCCTGCGAGGGGCACTGGAAGGAACAGTGTCTGCCCAAGTGGCGGAGCTTGTAGCGTTGACCAAAGCCCTTAAATGGGCAGAGGGGAAGCGTGTAAATGTTTATACTGACAGCCGGTACGCATTCAGGGTAGTACACGACTACATGATAGCGTGGAGCAGACGTGGGCACATAACTTCAGGGGGGGGGACACATTAAACATGAGAATATAGTTCGGGAGTTGGTAAAAGCTGTTAAAAGACCCGCAACGGCAGCAGTAATAAAGATCAAGGTGCATCAAAGGGTAGAGACCAGGGAACAGCGGACAAACATGCTGGCAGATCAAGCAGCCAGAAGCGCAGCAGAAGAAGATGAGCCCCAGATAATCAAAGTAGCTGTAATAGGACCAGGAGAGCTGAATACCCGTAAGGTAGAGGAAGAAAGTAGCTCGGAGGAACGGTCGCTATGGGAGAGCAAGGAGGCCAGCATTGGGGAGGATGGGGTGTGGAGGAAAGGATTATAAGTAGTCGCCCCGTCCTCAATCCAGACCGAACTACTCCGGCTACACCACGAACCGGACCACACTGGGCGAGACGGAATGCTGAGCCGTCTGCTCAAAGACTGGTGGTGGGCCGGGGTAGGGCGAGACGTAGCCAAGCATTGCCAGCGCTGTATAGTATGTGCACAGCATAATCCAGGCAGACCCATAAAGGTCAAAATGGCACATCAGACACGTCCCAGGGGCCCGTAGGAGAATCTACAGATTGATTTCACAGGGCCCCTACCCACCAGTCGGGGAAAGAAATACTGCCTGGTCATTATCGATCAGTTTACCAGGTGGGTTGAGGTTTTTCCCACCCGGGATTGCGGAGCATCCACGGTAGCGCAGATTCTCGCATTCGACATAATCCCACGGTGGAGAGTGCCCCTTCAAATTGACTCAGACCAGGGGACCCACTTCACAGGACAGGTCATGAAGCGGGCATGCGGTCTGCTCGGAATCCGACAACGGTTCCACATCCCGTACCACCCCCAGAGCTCAGGAATGGTTGAGCGAATGAACCACACCCTCAAGACAGCAATTGCCAAAGCCATAACTGAAACCGGGACGGGATGGGTGGATGTTGTACCCTGTATACTAATGAGACTTAGGGCCACCCCTAACCGGACCACAGGCCTGACCCCCTTTGAATTAATGACGGGGAGGGCCATGAGACTCCCCGAAGGCATCATAACGGGGGGAGAGGATATGGGGCCTTTACGAGATCGGATTAAACAATATGTAAAACAATTAGATTCACAGCTAAAGGAACTAAGGAAAGAGGTGATAGAGCAACAGACCATACGGGACTTGGAGATCCAAAACAAAGGAAAGGCCAACGCACAGCTCCCACAGGTAGGTGACAAAGTGTTGGTACAAGTCACCCCCGACAGGACGGGGTTTGCCCCAAGGTGGACCAGACCGTATGACATCATTTTGACTAGTGACACATGTGCATGTGTCGACATGAGAGGAGAGGCCGGTGGAAGCACTGGTCGCAATTAAAAAGGTATAACTCAGAAGGGTAATGGCCGAACCAAGGGTGATACGCCTCGACGAGACGGAATGGTATGCTGTAAAATACCAGGAGTGGTTAGACACCCTTTTGGAAGGGGTGTTCGGAGGAATAGCTTTGGTCTTGGTGATAATAGGAGTTTGGGTAATATTTAAGTGGGTAAAGACACGGGCGCACACTCTACAGATTCAGCTCGAAATGGTTCGATTATAACCTTGTGCTTTTGATTTCGCAGGGTGACAGGGACACTCGTAGAGCAAAACCTAACCCCTGGTGACGACCAGGCCGTCTGTTTAAAATTACAGATAATACTTACCAGAATGGGAATACGAACGGCGCTACTCGTAATATGGCTAGCTCTGCGACATGCACGTACCCTGGGCAACACTGACGGACAGCAGAGCACGCTGGAAATAAACAATCACATGAACTATGGAGTGTTATTCAATTTGACGGACGGAGTGTGTGTCCCAGCGACTAAAGATTGGAGCAAGGACAGGACTTATTTTAATGCATGGTTACAAGTAAATCCTAATAAGGACCGGGTATGTGTACAGTGCTCCACGGGTATAAGGAGCAGCTGCATTAAACAGAGGGATGTCAAAGGGCCCGATGAATGTACTTTTGGCATAATTTGTGCACCTCCGGGACAGTCCCAGCAATCGGTCATCCGCAAAAAGGGAGTGGGGCTGTGTGGGTACTACGAGGATGTGGGAGCGGCTGAAATATCATTGTATGTATGCTTCTCCCCTTCGCCAACGTCACGCCCCGAACGAGACACTACATTGCCCGAGGAACTGCCTTGTCCCATAACTACTAAGGGACCAGAAAATGGGATTGTAATGTACAACGAAGGGGAATTATTGTATGATAATGTTAAACATGAAATTGTGCCTGTCCTGATCAATATTTCGGGCATCCAGATGCCGGAATACTGTACAGAACAGTCAAGGAAAATGTACAATGTATTAAGTAGAGTTGTAATGCAGCAGGCTGCCGATGCAATGGGTGCCAGTAGATTCCGAGGACAGGGGTAAGCCCCCAGGATAAAGAGGGGAATAGTTAATGATGTTGGTACCGGCTTCAATACAGGGACCTCCGTAGTAAACTCGATAGATATACAAGGGTTAAACGAGAGGGTGGAACAGCTTAGAGGGGTGATGAAGGGGTTATTAGAAAGGGTGGAGCAAAACCAGGAAGATCAAGCCAACCTAGGAAAGGAGGGTGCCAAAATCCAGTTGGATGGCATCTCAGTCCTGGAAGCTCACGCCAAAACCATCAATCATCTCATTGCTAGAGAAAAAGAAGATACAGGAAAGCAAAGACAGGGGCAACTCTGTCACGCTTATGATCTGTGGATGGTGGGATAGATCCACCACAATCTTGACCAGATCCAACGTGGGGAAGTACCCGATTGGATAGACAGTTCACATTTAGCTCAGTTGGCTAACCAGAGGGGGACACTGGATAATTGTACTCTGAAGGGACTGACCCGAGTATACCCAGCAATTCCAGATTGCCAGATGGGTAGGAATACTGGGATAGGGATAGTCCTGATTATCCCTATAGCCACACCGGACTCAAGGCTGTTCCCCCTGTACCAACTAGAGAATACGGGAAAATGTCTCCATACGTTACTATCTGACCACCACCTCCGCTGTTCGTCGAAACGACATACTTACTGGAATTTCCCTAACAGAATGCAAGCAAAGGGGGAGATCACAGTATGCCCTCACCCGGTAGGCCGAGGTGAGCTAGACGAGTGCGGGTTTAACTGAACCGACAGGTGTGTACTAGAAATAGTGCCCGCACACAGGCACTTCGCGAGGGCAGGCTACGGAGGGAAGGGAAGATGCTGCGTCTCTACCACAGAGTGTTCATACCAGTATAATGACCTGCAGTGCCCAATACCACAGCCGAACTTTTGCTTTACACCACTACGACCTGTCACGATCGGGCAAGCGCATATCACCCAGGTTAGGCACCGGAAGTCCAAAGTTATTGAGGTAACCGATCAGCTCCACGATCATTTGCAGGATTATGACGAGCCAGATCAGGTCCCTATCCCACATCTAACTGAAGTATTACGAGAATTGAGGCTCAGGGTGGGTCAATCCGTCAAGCTCTACCACCAACTGCAAACCAAAATCAAAGTACTGGAAGAAGATATCGATGTAGACTTACAAAGTCAGAGTTGGTGGAGAAAGGTCTGGGACTGGGGAATAAATGTGAACATACATCCTTGGATTCGAATAATTTCACACATACTGGTCGGGATACAATTGATCTTAGCGATAACATGGGGCATAATGGCCTGCCAGGCATGCAGACATCACGCACAGCGAAGAGGGACCCATGACCGGTCCCCAAATACTAAACAAGCCTGTCTAATAAAGGGGCAGGAGGATTTGGCCTTTGTCAATTTGATTTAAGCAACCGGGACTCCTGAAACCGCGTGACTGGCCAGCACGTTGAGGCAGGGAGTACCGGGCCGTGCACAAAATCGAATAAAAGTAGAACGGTCGGTTAAAGGGGGACTAGGACTAGTCCCTTTACCGAAAGGAGAGAATTGTTGTAGGCATTCGGCACCTGCTGAATATATCTAAACTCATATAAGTTTAAAGTGGCCACATATAAAATGGCTGCCCAAGCATGATGGGAACCCCGTTAGTCAAGTAATGAACCGGGGCTGACCGAGCAATGACCCTGTGAGGCCCACTACCAGGAATGCCTTGGATACAAGATAATTATAACGAACCATTATAGTACACTGGTATAATCAGTGACTTCACACAGCCGAACCCCAAGGAACAGAGATAAGGGGAGAACCTGCCTCACATAACAGGGTCATTAATCAGCCTGAGCTGACAAAAACCGAACATACAGCCCCTGAGATATCAGGAGAATTCTATTGGGTTAAAGAAACCTATATGTAATCTATAATCGGTATGATTGGATTGTGTCGAGCCGAAGTGGGCTGAGTAACTGTAAAGAGCTATTGTAAAACATATAAATATCGATGAGTTTCTTTGTTCGTCGGAGAGAAGTGCCTGGATCCAGTCCTGAGGCTTCCTCCCCGCTAGCGAAAATAAAGGCCGCATTGGCGTTGGAACCGACTCTGAGTGTTGAGTGATTCTTCTGAGAAAACATTCACGCTAACACCATCTAGTTAATCTTCTTGTCCTTAATGTTTGTGAAGGTTGGAGGATGGGAGGCCAGCTAAGAGAGCATTGGGATAGTCAAGTCTAGAGGTAGAAAATGCATGTATGAGGGTTTCAGCAGCAGATCTCTGAGCCAGAGGCAAGTTGTGCAATGTTACAGAGCTGGAAGTAGTCGGTCTTGGTGATGGAGCAGGAATGTAGTCGGAAGCTCATGTCGGAGTTAAATAACGCACCAAGGTTGCGAAATGTCTGGTAGAGTCTCAGACAGTTGCCAGTGAGGATGGATGGTGTGGTAGTTAGAGAATGGAGTTCATGGTGGGGACCAAAGGATGATATCGATGAGGGGAAGCCTGTTGATGTGACATCGAAGGGTGCCAAGGATCGATCATTGGGGGTCTCCAGAATAAAAGTGCGTGAGTGGGAAGAGAAGCTGACAGATTGGGAAGGATGATGAGCGATAGTTTACCATGGTCACAGTCACATCGAATGTAATTTGAGATTTCAATAAGGGCCATTTCAGTGTCGAGGCAGCGGCGGGAACTTGAGATTCAAACCTGGAGTTGTGGGTAAGATGTTCACGGATTTGAGGGGCGACAACATAACCCCTAAACTTGATTGTTCCAATGATCTATAAATGTATTAAGAGCAAGAGGATAACTAAAGAAAGGGTAGGGCTATTGGAGATCATGAGGGTAATCTGTGTGTGGAGGCAGAAGATGTTCTTCATGAATACTTTGCACCCATTTACAGAAAGGAAAGGGGCAATGCAGATACTGTTACTGAGGAGGAGTGTGAAACTCTGGATTAAATAAACATAGTGAGAGAGGATGTGTTAAGGGGTTTATCAGCTTTGAAGGTGAATAAGTCCCCAGGCCCGGATTAAATGTATTCCAGGCTGTTGAGCGAAGCAAAACAGGAAATAGCAGAGGCTTTGACCATCATTTTCCAGTCCTCCTTGGATTCAGGCATGGTGCCGGAGGAGTGGAGAACTGCTAATGTGGTCCCCTTGTTTAAGAAGGGAGAAAGGGATAGGCTGAGTAATAACAGGCCTGTCAGTCTAACCTCAGTGGTGGGAAAATTATTGGAAAAAATCCTGTAGGACAGCATATCTACATTTGGAAAGGCTAGGATTAATCAGGGACAGTCAGCATGGATTTTTTATGGGAAGATCGTGTTTGACTAACCTGTTTGAATTTTTCGAGGAAGTAACCAGGAGGATTGATGAGGGTAGTGCATACGATGTAGTGTATAGTATTCAAGCACTCAGCCTTATCGGTAATGCTTGTATGCTAATAGATATTTTAATAGTAGTGTAAAATTAACAAGTTATTATATTGTATGGGCTTCATGTATGCCTCTAAACAGGAAGTTGTGTAAATAAATACCAATAAATTGTCAGTTTGGATGACCAAATAAAATAAAATGCTGATCTATGAAATAAGTCAAATTGTCTGTTTAATTAAACATTTTAGTAGATTTAGAAGTTAAATGTTTGAATATGTAATTTCAATGAAAAAGACAGAGACCTTTGTGTGGGTGTGACTTCCCTGACGCTGTCTGGACAGAGCTGTTCCACAAAGTGGTCACCGAATCTGCATTGTCTCCCCAATATCGCGAAGGCCAACTGATGAGCAGCAAATACAGGATACTAAACTGTAAGAAGTACAAGTGAATGGCTGTTTCTGCTGGAAGGAGAGTTTTGGTTCCTGCATGGTGCGAACAGAGGTTGCAGAAAGACAGGTGTCCCATCTCCTGTGCTTGCACGGGAGCGTTCCGTGGGAAGGGGCTGGTAGTATTGGGGGTGGGTCAGGAGTGAACCAGTGTGTCACGGAGGGTTCAGAATGCTGAAATGGGAGGGGAGAGAAAGATGCCTTTTGTGGTGGCATCGCACTGGAGGTGGAGAATAATCTTTTGAATGTAAGGGCTGGTGGTTTAGAAGGTGAAGACAAGGGGAACCGTATCCTGGGAGGAAGGGGAACCTGGGAGGGAGGGGAAGGGTAGCAGTAGAAGTGCAGGAAATGTGACGGACACGGATAGTGGCCCGTCAAACACGATGGAGGGTAATCCTCAGGTGAGGAATAAGGAAGACATATCGGAAACAGGCTTTTGGAATGTGTCACCATCAGAACAGATGTGACAGACATGGAGAAATTGGGAGAATGGTAGAGAGTCCTTACAGGAAGCGGGTGGAGGAAGTGTAGTCCAGGTACCTGTGGGAGTCAGTGGGCAGAAAGTGAATATTGGTCGGTAGCCTTTCCCCAGATGTCGAGATAGAGAAGTCGAGGAAGCGAAGTGATGATTCGATGATGGACCATGTGAAGGCGAGGGCAGGCTGGGAATTGGAAGCAATTTGTAATTCGAGGCGAGAGCAGGAACCGGCCCCAATACAGTCATCGATGGACCAGATAAAGAGTTGAGGGAGGGGACCTGAGCAGGACGGCAGCAAAGAATGTTCCATCTATCCCACGGAAGGAAAGAAAGACAGAATTGGAAGAAAAACGGAAGACACACATAGCTAGGATCCAGACGCGTTCCGATAACAACACATTTTATTTGGAGGAAGTGAGTGGAGTCGAAGGAGATGTTATTCAATGGGAGAATATTTTCAGCCAGGCAGAGGCGAGTGGTGGAGAATGGGAACATGGTGGTTTTCTGTTCAATGAAGGAGCGAACGGCCCTCAGGGTGTGAAGTGGAGGAATGGAGGTTTGGAGGGACTGCACGCCCATTGTGAAAACGACCAGGACACTGTTTAGGCAAATCATATTTGACTCATTGGATCGAGTTCTTTGATGAAGGAATGGTCCATGCTGCATGTATGGACTTTCAAAAGGCACTTGACAAAGGATCACATAAATAGACTTGTTAACAAAAGTTAACAGAATTAATGGCCATGGGATTAGGGGGACAGTGGCTGCATGGGTATATAATCGGCTAAGAGTTAGAAAGCAGTGAGTGGTGGTAAACGGTTGTTTTATAGCCTGGAGGGACGCAGACACTGGTATTCCCCAGGTGTCGGTATTCCGACTACTGCACCTCTTGATGAGAAGGGATACATTTTGGGATGAAGAATGTGGAGAGAGAATCGGAACGAAATAGTACAATTTAAATGGGAAACAAAACAGAGAGACCTAGGAGACAAATCATTGAATAGAAAATGCAGACCCAATTGAGAGTTGGGGCCGAATGAGAATTGTTGCAAGTGGCCCACACACTAAAGGATCATGTAAAGACAATTAACTTAGGAAATATGAACCAAAAGTACAATAGCGAAAGTGGACGAAACGCCGTGGTATGTGCCGGACATGGGGCATGGATGATAAGTGCAGTAGAACATAATTTACAACAGCTACAAAATGGGGAGGTCCCAGATTGGATAACCAATGATATATTCAGGGAATGGACCTTGAGAAAAACGGAAACAGATGCCTGTGAAATCAGGCGAAACAGCCATGCATGGGTTCCTAAAACTAAATGTGTAACTGGTCATCAGAATATAATTAGATTTGTACTGTCAATACCACAATATGATGTGACCAAGGGAAAACTCCTGTAAAAAGTTGACAATATAAGGGAAATAAGAAACTAAACACGGGTAGGATAGCACAAACTGCACCAATACGTTATTAAGAAGGGAGATGATACCAAGAATGTGTGCATTAAAGATTGTTATAAAGGTTGTATTTTTGCCGACAACATCCCACATTTGATCAAGATGACTGTGGATACAGCCGCACAGAAGCATGCGTTCGGAGCATAACCCCGCTGATGCTGGATTTCCAGACAGCAGCAGCACCATGAAGTAACGAGTAATGGTGTGTCAGCACCACAGCCACTAACATGACTGGGGGAGGAGTAACGCACTGCCCCACCACTACCACTGACTTTTGCTTTACGACCAGAGAAGAAGTTAATAGTCAGGGACATATTATATACCCAGAATTAAAAGAAGAAACTGTCAGTGGAATGGTGGTAGACACTATAAAGGCTGGGTACGAGGGCTTCGAAGAGCCTCAGGGAAAACCTATTCCCAAACTAAGTGAGGAACAGTCAGCATTGGAGAAGAGTGTCCATGAGCAACGACAAAAATACATCATCCTGATGAAAGAGATTGTTGAGCTGCAAAAGGACACAAAGAAAGTGCTGGCTAATCAACCCTGGTATAAACAACTATGGGATTTTGGACTTAATTCTTATCCAAGGGTGTACATGAACATTATGTCACATGTATTCGTGATAGTGCAAATGGTGGTTATACTTATGTTACTGTTTGAATGGTGCTTTAGATGTCGGAAGAGAAGGATGAAAGCGCTGGTAAAAGCTGCTCAGAAATACGAATGAAGCCTTTGCTGAAAGTAAGTAACAGGGGAGATGAACCAAACCAACACGAATACCTGATATGAATCGAGAGTGTCCCAATCCTATCGCCTGATCAACAAAATCGGGGCGGGAGACATACGAGTATAGTAAGGTCAAATAAATGGTCAGGATGGGTTAATAGAATAACCACGTGACCAAAGTGGGGATTGAAGCAGGAATTAGAGAGTTAAACACGTTTTAGATTAGGAAGGCAAGAACACAATTTGCTGATGTAGCAAAATTGGCAGGTGCAACTGTAGGACAATGGTGCATTTCCTGTTATTCAGAGCTAATGTCGTAGGCATATTAAGTGGCTTCCTGTTGTTATTCAGAACTAAGAAATAGGTTCCTGTTAGTGGCAGGAGGCAGGATACAGGATACAAATGTTCATAGCCAAGGAGGACGTGAAACAATTAGCAAAGTTGAAATTAAACAATCTGTAACAAAGTGAAAAAAATGTCCACGTGGTAGAAAGACTGACCAATGATAATGTAAATGATGACTGCAAATAATTCTGTACAAAAGAAGCAGCTCCTGAAGTGTTAGACGAGAATGGTTGGGAAGGTATCCCGTTAAGGAACTGGTGTAGGCCGTGCCTCCCTTGATCAAGCATTTAAACAATTCTTTTCTCTGCAACAGGCCTGTGTTGAGTATCTTTGTCATACTCCACATCACTATTGTATTTGTTCATCAATGTGGTGATCCGATATACACGTGGATGCTTCACTTGGTGCCCTGGGAACCAGATACTCCAAAGCTCAGACCAATAACGGGACCCTGCTCTTTCTGCTCTCTATGGGGGTCAGTAACACACCAAAAGTGTTGGGCCAATTTAAAATTTGAGGCTCGGAACTTTCTCATTGAGAATGTGGAATTAGAATAGAACAGATTAGGGAAACGCAGGGTCAGCAATTGGATTCGAATAGCAATTTCAATCAGTCTGTCTGTGCGCCCTTTTAAAAGAAATTGTGTCTCCAAACATGTGCCGACCATGTTGTGATTCTGAAAGCTGAGCCAAGCCAATAGAAAGAGAAATAGAAGCACAGGGAAACAGTCAAGAGGAAGGGAGATGGGGAAAGCTGTTTCCACGCAGAAACTCCCCTGTTGCGCTCGGGGTGGCCATCTGCTGCCTGAATACATTAATGTCCCAACAGCTCACTAGCTGTAGGAGTGGGACCGTCCGGTGCTTTACAACACAGGTAGAAAAGGCAACGTCACTGTCTCGGTGTCTAGTGGTCTGTTTATCAAGAATAGCCTCACATTTATCTTGGTTATCTCTAAATGTGTTAGTATTAAGCAGTCGGCTCATTGGTCTAGGGATATGCTTGTCGCTTAGGAGGCTGTGGTTTGTAAATTGCGAGACCTCCTGGGTTTATGTTCGGTCAAGCCCTGATTTTGCCGGTGAGTTCTGAGAGTGTTGTAAAGAAAGACATGCATTCATATAGCGCTTTTCACAACCTCAGTAGCAGCAGAATTTATTCCACCACACTCTGTAGCCTCCTAGTCTGGCATATCTCTAACTCTACCATTACCGTCAAGCCAGCGACCAAACCTGGTTCAATGAGATGTGTAGAAGAGCATGCCAGGAGCAGCATCATACGTACCTAAAAATGAGGGCCAACCTGGTGAAGCTGGATCTGGAATCAAGGCAGGTAAATGCAGTTAAGATACAGATCAGCCATGTTCTACTTGAATGACGCAACAGGACAGAGGGGCTGCATGGCCTCCTCCTGTTCCCATTTGTCTCTCGCAATTAAGAACATTTTACAAAATGACTTTCTCTGATCCAAATGGAAGATCTCGCACTTTCCAACATTAAACTTCGTCTGGCACAGTTTATCCCCCATTTCCTTACAGTCAAATGACAGATATTTAAAACCTGGAATTGAGCACCGCCCCTGTGTGGGCTCGAACCACCAACCTTGCGGTTAACAGCCAAACACATTAACCGATTGCACCGCAAAGTCACAGCAAGGTGTCGACTCCAACATCGACTGAAGCTAAAACATCAGGTCACTGAGCGAGATCGCAACTGTCCATTATCTGCCTACTTGTTCCCTTCAAAGAATGCAACATTCATTGTCGGAACACTGAAATAGTCGTTAAAGGAAAATAAATTCACCAAATTGATTTAAAAACCCGCTCTGAGCCATTAGAGTTGGCATCTTCCCACCAGTTCTTTTGCTATTGTATTTGTTCAGCAATGTAGCGATCCGATATACACGTGGATGCTTCACTAGGTGCTCTGGGAACCAGATACTCGAGAGCCCAGGCCAATGATGGGAGCCTGCTCTGTCTGCTCTATTTGAGGGTTGGAACTTTCTCATTGAGAATGTGGAATCAGAACAGAATAGATTAGGGAAACGCAGGGTCAGCAATTGGATTCAAATAGCAATTTCAATCAGTCTGTCTGGGCGCCCTTTTGAATTAAACCGTGTCTCTAAAAGTGTGCCGACCATGTTATGATTCTGAAAGCTGAGACAGGGCAATAGAAAGAGAAATAGAAGCACAGGGAAACAGACACGAGGAAGGGAGATGAGGAAAAGCTGTTTCCACGCAGAACTGATGCAGAAACTCCTCTGCTGCGCTCGGGGTAGCCCCCTGCCGCCTGAATACATTAATGTCCCAACAGCTCATTAACTGTAGGAATGGGACCGTCTGGTGCTTTACAACACAGGTAGAAAAGGTAACGTCACTGTCTCGGTCTCAAGTGGTCAGCTTATCAAGAATAGCCTCACATGTATCATGGTTTTACAATGGTTATCTCTAACTGTGTTAGTCTTAACTTTATCGGCTAATTACTGATGCTTTCCTGTGAAAGCAACACAAATGTTTAACACCAAATACACAGGGGTTCAAGCAATTTTCTGATCGCAAAGCACTTTTAGTCCTCTTCAATATCTCTTGTCCATTCCCCAGTGTTTCCCGATTCTGTCAGTCTCTCTGGCTCTGTTTAATCTGTGTGTGGCCACCTGCACGTTGATTTTGAACGAATACCTTTAAAATTTGACATTGAGCAGCATAAGTAGAAACTAGCGCAGGTGACAGAGGTAAATTTTAAGGAGCATCTTGAAGGACGAAAGACAGGTCGAGAGTCAGAGAGGTTTAGAGAGGTTTAGGGAGGGAGTTCCAGAGCTTGGAGCCGAGGCAACAGAAGGCACGGCCACCAACAGTTGAACGATTATAATCAGGGATCCACAGGAGGGCAGAATTAGAGGGGTTTAGACATCTCTGTGGGGTTGTGGGGCTGGAGGAGGTTACAAAGATAGAGAGGGGTGAGGTCATGGAGGAAAATAAAGCTGAGAATTTTGCTTAACTGGAAGCCAATGTAGGTCAACGAGCACAGGGTTGAAGGGTGAGCGGGTCTTGGTGCGGGTTTTGGATCACCTGTAGTTTAGGTAGGGTAGAATGTGGGAGTCCAGCCAGGAATGCATTGGAATAGTAAAGCCTAGAGGTAACAAAGGCATGGATGAAGGCTTCAGCAGCGGATCAAGACAGGTGATGTTATGGAGGTGGAAATAGTTGATCTTAGTTATGCTACGGATATGTGGTTGAAAGCTCATTTCAGGGCCAAATATAACACCAAGGTTGTGAACAGTGTGGTTCAGCCTCAGACAGAAGTTGGGAAGAGGGGTGGAGTCAGTGGCTAGGGAACGGAGTTTGTAACATAGACCGAAAACAATGGCATCAGTCATCCCAATATTCTAATGGAGAACATTTCTGCAAATCCAGAACTGGATGTCGGACAAGCAGTCTGACAATTTCGGTATTATCCTGTATTATGATCCCTGTCCAGCTCAGCTCCATTATTGTGTCTAATTCTGAGTACCACACTTTAGGAAGGATGTGAAGGCCTTAGAGAGGGTGCAGGCAAAAATTTACAAGAATGGTTACAAGAATGGGGAAATTTTAACTTACAGGATGTAGTAGTTAACCCATCCTGGGAGCACGGCCACCTTTCCCTCTATTGCTCTCTGGAGGATCGCTGCAGCTCACCGCCTGGGTGCAGGCTCTCTCCCCATATACCCTTTCTTATGATGCACTGTGGCACTCACAATCCTGCTCCAGCTGCAACTTGTAATTATAGAATCTTACCGCGCAGACGGAGGACATTCGGCACATCGTGCTTTTTGAAAGAGCTATCCTGTTAGCTCCACTCCCCCTGCTCTTTCCCCACAGCCACGTCAATCTTTCCCTTCAAGCATTTATCCATTTGAAAGTTACTAATGAATCTGTTTCCATCACCCTTTCAGGCCGTGCATTGCAGGTCATGATAACTCTGCGTAAAAATAATTCTCCTCATCTCATCTGGCTTTTAAAAGTGAAAACTGAATCAAGGGACGGGTCAAACTAGATTTAATATGATGTTTTCCAGCAGCCATTTGATAAGGTTCCACACAAGGACTGTTGGAAAAATGAAATTTAAGGCACCATATGAATATTGATAGATAAATGAGAAGAGCGATAATGGGTCTGTACTCCAACTGGCAGCGTGTGACTAGTGGTGACCATCAGGTGATCTGTACTGGGGCCTGAGCTTTTCTCTACATTAATAAATGATTTAAATGAAGAATAGTGAACCATAGTGAACTGTCATCACCCCTCTCCACACAAAACAAACCTCGTTCCCTCTGTCCCCAACCTCCCTATCGTCAGCAAAGTCCTTGAATGTGCTGTCACCTCCAAAATCCGTGCCCATCTTTCGCGGAATTCCATGTTTGAATTCCTCCACTATGGGTTCCGCACCTGCTACAGTACTGAAATGGCTCTTATCTTAGTCACATATGACATCCTTTGTGAGAGTGACAAAAGCAAACTATCCGTTTTCGTCCTTCTTGACGTGTTTGCAGCCTTTGACACTGTTGACCACTCTTTCCTTCTCCAATGCCTCTCCACCTCCATCCAGTTGGGTGGGACTGCACTCACCTGATTCCATTCTTATCTATCTAATCGTAGCCAGAGAATCACCTGCAACGGCTTCTCTTCCCGCCCCTGCATCGCTACCTCTGGTGTCCCCCCAGGATCTATCCTTGGCCCTCTCCTATTTCTCATCTACATATTGTCCCTTGGCGACATCATCCAGAAACACAGCATCAGTTACCACATGTACGCTGATGACACCCAGCTCTACCTCACTACCACTTCCTTCGATCCCTCCACGGTCTTTAAATTATCAGAGTGATTGTCTGATATCCAGTTGTGGATGAGCAGAAATTTTGGGAAGGCCGAAGCCATTGTTTTCGGTCCCCACTACAAATTCCATTCCCTCTCATTGAATCACAGAAATCTACAGTACAGAGGAGGCCATTCAGCCCATCGTATCCATGCCGGCCGACAAAGAGCCATCCAACCTCATCCCACTTTCCAGCTCTTGGTCCGTAGCCCTGCAGGTTACGGCACTTCAGGTGCACATCCAAGTACTTTTTAAATGTTGTGAGGGTTTCTGCCACCACCACCCTTTCAGGCAGTGAGTTCCAGACCCCCACCATCCTCTGAGTGAAGAATTTCCCAATAAATCTCCTCTAAACATCGTAGCAATTACTTTAAATCTGTGCCCGCTGGTTCTTGACCCCTCTTCGAGGGTAAATAGTCCTATCCATTACATCAAGGCCCCTCATAATTTTATACACCTCAATAAGATCTCCTCTCAGTTTCCTCTGTTCTAATGAAAACAAACCCAGCCTATCCAATCTTTCCTCATAGCTAAAATTCTCCCATCCAATCAGCATCCTCTTAAATCTCCTCTGTACCCTCTCTAGTGCATTTATATTCTTCCTGTAATGTGATGATCAGAACTGCACGCAGGACTGAATCACCACTGTTTAAATCCTTCCAGTGCGTAGGGTGTTCGTTTTCCACTCTACTTTGATTCATAGACCTCGGGAATTACAGGAAGGACTCCATGCAAGACAAAGTTTAGGCTTCACACCAACTGTTAGTTTATTACACAAAAAAACAACTAAAAATTACAGAACAAGTCTTTTTAGAGATTGATGGAAGACATACAATCACCCATCCAGCTAGTTGCTGCTGCTGTTGACTCTAGGCACGTGGAGCTAGGGAAGATATGGGTTCTGGCTCCTCTTCGAGCTTGCCTCTTGTTAACTCCGTGCCTTCTCTGCTTGCCTGCCTTCTTGCTTCTGTTAGCTCCTTAATATATATTCATTTGATTATACGTCTCATGCTGGGCTGCTTCCAGTTAATGCATTTGAATGAGTTTGATGGCTGTAATGGTGAGTGTGGATGGCCACAATTCGCACCTCGTTTTCTGTTCCTATCACCACTAAGCTGTGCATGAAATCGGCAGGGCAAAAGATAACTCCTTATCTTTTGTGCCTCACTATCCAAAAATGCACATCTTATGGGATCCTTTGTTGTCCTGGGTTTGCGCAGAGATAGTCTCCATGGGGAACTGGTTTTCCCCTCTGGCCAATTAATCCATTGGCTTCTCTGCTTGATTGTATCAAAACCCTTTGTCTCGATGTTAATTGGGTTGAGCTCCCGACCCCAGAAATCGCATTAATCAGTTATGAGTTACCACTTGCCTCGGACTGGCGCCCTTTTTCCAGCCCAACATTCCCAAATGTTTTCTTTTAAACCATTTCAGTCCATGGCATCTTGCTGTGCCCTGATCATGAAACGTGTAAACCCTTACACTTCCCCCTTTAACGTCTCTTGTTATAAACTCAGGGACATTACTCATGGTGGCTTCTTCTTTTTCCTGGGCCTTTTTGGGCATATTGCAGTCTTCAGTCAAATCTCCACCTTACATCATTTTTACAACAAAAACAACGATCGGCCTTAATCCACCTGATTTCAGAGCACTCAGGGATGCCCCTTTTACTGCCAGCTTTTCAATATCTGTGGTTTGACTGCAAGAAATTGGGGGGGGTGGAGTTATTGTCGGAAAGTGTGAAATCTTCCATTTGGATCAGAAAAGCCATTTTGTAACATTTTCTTAATGGCGAGAGACAAATGGGAACAGGAGGAATCCATTCAGCCCCTCAGACCTGTTGTGTAATTCAAAGACGTCATGGCTGATCTGTATCTTAACTGCATTTACCTGCCTTGATTCCATATCCAGCTTCACTAGGTTGGCCCCTCATTTTTAGGTACGCCTGATGCTGCTCCTGGCATTCTCTTCTACACATCTCATTGAACCAGCTTTGGTCCCTGAATTGACGATGATGGTAGAGTTAGGGATTTGCTGGGCTTGGAGGCTACAGAGTGTGGTGGAATAAATTCTGCTGCTCCTGATGGCCCAGAATTGAAGAGAAAAAAGATAAGGGTTGAATGAAATATTTTACTTTATTCATATTTAGCCACAAAATTAATTCATAATTTTTTAATATTGTTTGAGTTTTAACGGGGAAAGTTTTCAAAATGTTCCACCCAGTTTTGGTGCAGGGATCGTTTACGGGTGAGATAAATGTGAGAACCACACTACGGAAACTCTGCTCCTCGAGACACTGTAAGAACATTGGTCCACAGATGCAGGGCCGAGACTAACTTTTGTATTAATGCATTTTATTGTCTGAATTTCACTAAACTCATTAAACTTTGTAAAACCATGAACAATTTTTCTAATTGCTGAATCAACTTTCTGTTTCAGACTGAAGGAAATCGGAACATGGTCACCGAGTGACAGCAACACTTCCAAAAGTGGTTTGTCTTTTGCTGGTGATGAATTTTCATCAGTTCTCATTTTACAGACGGTCTTTTAGGAGTTGCTTAAAAATGCTCCGTGTTTATCACACCGGGAATCTGGTGTGGCTATTGTTCATTGTAACAGGAAGCGACAAGCAACTTTTACACAGGGAGAGAAACTCGTCACCTGGATGAAGTTCCAAAATCATTCATTCCATCCGGGATCCGAAGCGGGGACGTTTCGCATGTGAGGCGAGCGTGAGAATTGCTCCAGTCCCGAAACCTCAGCTCAGTGTGTCAGCCGTAAGTCACAAGAAAGTGTTTGGGGAGAAGGTGAGGCGCTGACTCAGCTCTCTCTGCACTGATTGAGATTGTGTCGCTGCTCCGTCAAACAACATCACTCTGTCCCACACTAAAAGCTCGCAATCCTTCTCCTCGTTCACTGACATTTCACAGGGCAAAACCACATCACACGCCTGGAAACAAGTTTTCATTTTAGAATCATTAAACTCCCGAAGGAGCAGCGGGCACAGACGGACCAAACCAGCGCTCAATCCCCAAAGGCGGTCTCTGAAGGGTGTGGATGGATTGGTGAATAGCAGACCGTGGATTTGTCTCCACTTCTCTCAACCCATCCATAGTCTCTAAATTTTCAGACCGCTTGTTCAACATCCAGTGCTGGATGAACAGAAATTATCGGCCGAGAGTGGTGTCTTGGATTTTAAATGTTACAAAAAGCCATGAAATTATGGTAACGTTCGAGGGGCACAAACAGGGTTTGATCCCACGACCTGGGTGTTATTAGCACATTACTCTAACCAACTGACTTAACCGGCTGCAAAGTACTTTTTGGGTGGGTCCCAGCCCAGCCTGGGGGGATTGTGTTTCCGGCTGGCACTGGGTGACAGAGTTAATGCACACACATTGAACACATCTCATCACTTAAACATTGCTCACTGTTCATACAGAAAACTAGGCACAGTGTAAATCGAAAGCGAGAGAAAAAGCTCTTTAATTTATCAAACTTCATTCTGAAAATTATTATCGCTGTCGCGATATAAAACCAGCCTCTCCCCTTAAAATGAAGGAAACACAAGTTATCCAGAAAAAATAGGAAACCCCAGATTGAACTGAGAACCTTTAAACCTGCAGGCTGGCACTCTCCCAACTGAGCTATTTGAGCCCGACAACAAATGGAGCAAAACTTTCTCTCACCTTTTTTGAAAGAAAATCTAACCCCTGGAGGAATTGCCCTGCCCGTTTATTCCTCACTTGGGGGCAATGGAACCAGACCAGATCTCAGAGCACAGGTTGTGTTAATGTTCTGCTGCAGTGTTCATACAGACACAGAGCTGACACAGCAGGGGAGCCCTCACAGTGTTGGACACAGAGTGACAAACACTGGAGTGTTATTAAACGTTGCACAACACTAAATGTCAGTAAATTCCCTTTGTTTTCTGGGCACTGAAGGGTTGTGAAGGGGAGACGGGGCGAAGGCCCACTGAGCCACACTGACCCCGAGCCAAGGTGAAATGTTATCAAATTCAACCTTTTGCAGCGAGCTGGTGGAGAGAGAATCAAGGAGAGATTTTCTTAAACGGATGTGGAATCGCATTTGTAACAAACACTCCATGAATTCTCTGCCGGGGAATTTGGATCTGGGGGTCTTCTGTGAACTCGAAACATCAAACTCCCAACATGGGGCTTGACCTAACCACCCTCGAAGCTCAGTCTCAGGCTCTGCGGAATTAGCCCGTCGGACCGATTGCTGGCTTAGCCTCGTCTGTTGATGCATGGAGGCAGCTGTTGGCTTCTGTAGGAAGGGCCGAGGCTCCATCTCTGCCTAAGGTATATTACATCCTTCACTCAGTATGGTGCTGAGCCCCACACAGAACTGAAAAAATACAGGAGAGGCCCAGGCTCCCTCCCCGGCCTGTGGTCTGTCAGTTCCTCACTCAGTGAGCTACTGAGCAATACAGGAGAGGCCCAGGCTCCCTCCCCGGCCTGTGGTCTGTCAGTTCCTCACTCAGTGAGCTACTGAGCAATACAGGAGAGGCCCAGGCTCCCTCCCCGGCCTGTGGTCTGTCAGTTCCTCACTCAGTGAGCTACTGAGCAATACAGGAGGGGCCCAGACCTAATGGGTATCTTACTGCTCAGGATACGTTACCAACGCACACAGCCCAGGCACTCTCTGATTCCAGTCTTGCACACGTTGCTAAGTTTCAAATGATGCATGTTTTCAGGCAATGAATGAACTGATGGCCGTGCTGTGATAAGCTGAGGTTGTTAGGGAGATGCAGTGCAAGAAGATCCATGAAAGACTAATGATAACGGTGACTGCGGCATGGTCAAAGAGAAAGTGCAGCTCGGGAGATAGCTCCCCTAAGGGTGGGTTTGTGGCGAGTTCTGCTGCACAGGACTCAGAAGAGGACCTCGATGGGGAGGCGTTCACAAGTAGGGTGATGGCCAGGCACTCTGAGATGATAGGTGCAATGGAAAGGTGCCTGAGAGCCTCTCGGCAATCTTAAGGTGCATGGTGGAGTCCACCTCCAATATAGCACAGAGCTCTGCCCACACCATGGAGCCCATCATTGCCACTCTGCAGACGATGGTGGACTCCCAGAGAGACCGTGCGGATCCAGACCTCATGATGTGTGTCGTGGGCGATGTGGCAGCTTCCATTGCATCACAGAAGCAACGCAACATGCTGTAATGCAATGGTTGGTTGCATTGAAGCTCAGACTGCTCTCATGCAGTCTCTGCTGGATGTCACGCAAGCTCTGACTGCTGCCAGCACAGTCAGCCTGGTGTCGCATGCAAGCCACCGATCTGTGCTCCAGGGAAATTGATGCAATAATGGGGATGTGCAGACCCACTGGGAAATGGCCTGAAATTCATTAGGACTGAAATCTAATGCGCTCATGGACCACACTTGCAGAAGGCCGATTGAGTGCCTGTCTCCTCCGTCGCTGCTGCTGCTGCTGTTCCTCCTCCTCCTGCTCCTCCTACACCTTGTCATCATGCTCCTCCTCCTCATCATCATCATCATCCTCATTGTCCTCCTCCTGCTCCTCCTCATCCTCGGCCTCTGTCATGTATCTTACATTATTATATAAAGCTGTATCCTAACATGCTATACGTGACTGTAATAAGATATGACCTGTAACCACCAGCATATCTTACCACCAGGGGTGCACTTGCAAGAGACAGGTATATAAGGACAGGTCTCAGGCAAGTGCAGCATTCCAGAGCTGTGAAATAAAGGTGCAGGTCCAGAGTGACCTTGACTTCACTCCATGCCTCGTGTGAATCTGTACTGAGGGGACAGGACTTTACAGCCTCCTCCTCCTCCTGCTCCTCTTTGTCCTCGTCCTCCTCCTCCTCCCCCTCCTTCTCAACCTCCTCCTCCCCCTCCTCCTCATCCTCCTCCTCCCCCTCCTCCTACTTGTAGTGTCCCTGCACCTTGCTCCTGAATCACACGAGGCATGTACTGCAGACACGTTCACTGCGTGACCTTCCTTTATTCCCAGGACCAAGAAGTGATGTCCCTACGTGGGACCTCCCTTTAAGTACCTGAGTGCCCAGGTGATGAGTGTCTCCCACAAGTTCACCCCCTGTGGTCAAGGTGTGCATTTCCAGGACATATATACAGTGTACAGTGTGGTTGCATGAAGGTTACAGTTACATGAAGGTTACAGTTACATGAAGGTTACAGTTGTATGAAGGTTGCATACATGACACTAATGAGGTGGTGTGACTATGCCTGCTGGCAATGGCTACGCCCTCATGATAACCAGGTTGTGCAGCATGCAGCAGACAATAACAAAAAAGGACACCCACTCAACCAATTAGTGCAGGACTCCTCCTGATTGGTCAAGGCAACTGAACCTTTGCTTGAGCACATTGATGGTCTGCTCAATGATGTTCCTGATGGCAGCATGGCTCTCACTGGATGAGTGCTGAGCAGGAATGGTGGGATTTTGTAGGGGAGTCATGAGCCAGGTGGAGAGCGGATCGCCCTTGCCTCCGAGCAGCCAGCCATGTGCTTCATTTGGTGGCTGGAAGAGAGCTGGCACAGCATGAAGGCACCATGGATGCTGTGCACATTGACGGCAAGGATTCACTGTGTGTGGTCGCACACCAACTGTACGTTCAGTGAATGATAGCCTTTGCGGCTACGGAATGCCTCAAGATTGTTATGCGGTGCCCGCAAAGTGCCATGGGTGCAGTCAATGGTGCCCTGCACCATGGGGAAGCCCACTATCCTGGCAAAGCCAGATGCACGCTTGTGCTGCTTCTGTCTGGTGATGCAGTCGGAAAGGTAGTCCCTCCCCCTTCTGTACAGAGTATCTGTGACCTCGCGGATGCAGCAATGCACTGTCAACTGGGAGTTGTTGGAGATGTCTCCTGTTGCACCCTGGAAGGATCCGGTGGTGCAGAACTTGGGTGCGATGGTGACCTTGACTGGCACAGTGAACCGTCCTTACCCTCGAGGCTTGAGGTCCGGTTGCAGGAAGTGGCAGAACTCTGTGGCCACGTCCCTGCTGAAATGCAACCTTCGAAGACACACAGCCGGAGAGCGGGACAGGCAGCCGGAGAGCGGGAGACACAGCCGGAGAGCGGGAGACACAGCCAGAGAGCGGGACACGCAGCTGGAGAGCGGGATGCCCAGTGAAGCGCAGGGGAGTTACGCAATCTGCAGCGGGAGGCCTGGAAGTGGGCGAGCAGTTGATTGCTAAGTATCTCTATTTCTCATTTATAACAGTTAACTCTAATAAGGGGGATGCCAAGGCAGCTCAGTTCTGCGGAGTGCATATCCTGCGGCATGTGGGAAGTCCTCGACACTTTGAGCAGCCTAGACAACCATGTGTACAGGAGGTGTCTCCGGCTTCAACTCTGCGTTTGGAATCATCTACGGTGCATCTGCGAGGCTGAGAGCTACGTGGATTGCACGTTTCAGAAGGTGGTCACCCCGCAGCTTAAAAGCGTGCAGGCAGAGGAGAAGTGGGTGACCACCAGACGGATGAAGAATGCTAGGCAGTAGTGCAGGAGTTCCCCCCCCCCCCACCCCCAACCCCGCCACTGCCCTCAGTCCATCTTGCTTTCCAACCAATATTCTCTTCTGAGCACCAGTAAGAGCGATGGTGCCTCTGGGGAGTGCAGCCAGAGCCAGGGCCAAGGCACCACGGGTGGCTCAGCTGTACAGCGAGGAGCGACATGGAATAGAAGAGCTGTAGTGGTAGGGGATTCAATAGTAAGGGGAATAGAGAGGCGATTCTGCGGCCGTAGATGTGACTCCAGAATGATATGGTGCCTCCCTGGTGCCAGGGTTAAGGATGTCACAGAGCAGACGCAGGGCAGTCTGGGGGGAGAGGGTAAACAGCAGAGGTCATGGTCCATATCAGGACCAATGACATAGATAGAAAGAGAGATGAGGTCCTGCAGGCAGAATTTAGGGAGCTAGGAGAAAAATTAAAGGGTAGGACGTCAAAGGTAGTAATCTGCGGGTTACTACCGGTGCCACGTGCTAATGTACAAGAATAGAAGGATAGAGAGGATGAATGCGTGGCTGGAGAGCTGGTGCAGGGGGGAGGCCTTTAAATTCCTGAGGCATTGGGACCGCTTCTGGGGGAGATGGCAGCTGTACAAACCAGATGGGTTGCACCTCAATAGCAGCGGGACCAATATCCTCGCCGGGAAGTTTTGCTAATGCTGTTGGGGAGAGTTTAAACTAGCCTGGCAGGGGGATGGGAACCTGAGAATAAATTCAATAGGGAAGAAAGTAAAGCTGAAATTGGAAAGCAAGAATGTTGAAAGTGAATCTGTAAGACAGAGGAAACAAGTCAGTAGTTATCAAGGAGGTCTTCCTGTGCTAAATGGGATATACTTCAAGCAAGGAGTATAGCGAATAAGGCGGATGAGCTAAGAGCACAGATAGACACTTGGGGATATCACATTATAGCCATTACAGACACATGGCTGAAAGAGGGGCAGCTTTGGCAGCTCAATATTCCTGGTTGCAGGATGTTTAGACAGAACAGAGAGGTGGGTAAAAAGGGGAAGAGGTGTGGTCGCGGTGTTGATTAAAAAAACTATTACAGCTGTGAGGAGGGATGATATGTTAGAGGGATCATTAAATGAGACCAATGGGTCGAACTGGAAAATAAAAAAGGTGCGATCACACTGCTGGGCATGTATTATAGGCCCGCAAACAATGGGAGGGCAATTAGAAGAGCAAATATTTAGGCACATTTCTGAGAAGTCCAAAAACCATAGGGCAGTAATAGTAGGGGATTTCAACCATCCTAATATTGATTGGGATAAATATAGTGTGAAGGGTATAAAGGGTGCAGAATTCCTAAAATGCATTCAAGAGAACTTTTTTAGTCAGTATGTAACAAGCCCAACACGGGAGGGGGCGTTCCGGATTTAGCTTTGGGCAATGAAGCTGGGCAGGTTGAAGGGGTATTAGTGGGAGAGCCCTTGGGTGCCAATGACCGTAATTCAGTTAGATTCAAGGTAATTATAGATAAAGACAAGGATAGACCAGGAATAAAAGTCCCAAATTGGGGAAAGGCTGGGGAAAGTTGAGTTGAGAAGTGATTTGGACACAGTGGACAGGTAACAGCTATTTGTGGGTAAATCAGTGTCTGAACAGTGGGAGGCATTCAAGGAGGAGATCCGGAGGGCTCAGGCCAAACATGTGCCCTTAAAGAAAAAGGCTGGGAAAAGCAATGTTAGAGCACCCTAGATATCTAGGGACTTACAGGGGAGGGTAAAGAAAAAAAGGAAGCGTAAGTCATATACCGATGGCTAAATACTGTAGAATCTCTGAAGGAATATAGAAAGATCAGAGGTGAAGTTAAAAAGGATATTAGGAATGCTAAATGAGAGCATGAAAAATTCTTGGCAAGTAAAATCAAGGAAAACCTAAAGATGTTCTATAAACATATTAACAGCAAGAGGATAACTAAAGAATGGGTAGGGCCTATTAGAGACCATGAGGGTCATCTGTGTGTGGAGACGGAAGATGTGGGTATGGTTCTTAATGAACACTTTGTGTCTGTTTTCGCAAAGGGAAGGGGCAATGCAAATACTGATATCAAGGAGGTGTGTGAAATTCTGGATGAAATAAACATAATGAGAGAGGAAGTCCTCTTTGGATTCAGGCATGGTGCCGGAGGACTGGAGGACAGCAAATGTGGTACCTTTGTTTAAGAAGAGGGAAAGGGATAGGCCAATTAATTACAGCCCTGAAAACCTAACCTCAGAGGTGGGAAAATTATTGGAAAAATTCCTGAAGTACAGGATGAATCTACATTTAGAAAGGCAAGGATTAATCAGGGACAGTCAGCACGGATTTATTAAGGGAAGATCATGTTTGACTAACCTGATTGAACTTTCCTAGAAGGTAACCAGGAGGGTCGATGAGGGCAGTGCGTACAATGTAGTGTATAGGGACTTTAGCAAAGCTTTCGATAAGGTCCCACATGGCAGGCTGGTCATGAAGGTAAAAGACCATGGGATCCAGGGCAAAGTGGCAAGTTGGATCTAAAATTGGCTCAGAGGTAGGAAGCAAAGGGTAATGGTTGATGGATGTTTTTCTGACTGGAAGAATGTTTCCTGTGGGGTTCCACAGGGCTCAGTACTGGGTCCCTTGCTTTTTGTAGTGTACATCAATGATCTAGATTTAAATATAGGGAGTATGATTAATAAGTTTGCAGATGACACTAAAATTGGCTGTGTGGTTGATAATAAAGAAGAAAGTCATGGACTGCAGGAGGATATCAATCTACTGGTCCGGTGGGAAGAACAGTGGCAAATGGAATTTAATTCGGAGAAGTATGAGGTAATGCACTTGGGGAGGGCTAATAAGGAAAGGGTTTACACATTAAGCAGTAGGCCACTTAGAAGTCTAGATGAACAAAGGGACCTTGGAGTGCTTGTCCACAGATCCCTGAAAATAGCAGGCCAGGTGGATAAGGTGGTTAAGAAGGCATACGGAATGCTTGCCTTTATTGGCTGAGGGATAGAATAAAAAAGCAGGCAGGTTATGCTTAAATTGTATAATACATTGGTTAGACTACAGCTGGAATACTGCATGCAGTTCTGGTCGCCGTATTATAAGAAGGACGTGATTGCACTGGAGAGGGTGCAGAGGAGATTTACGAAGATGCTGCAAGGAATGCAGAATCTTAGCTATGAGGACAGATTGGATAGGCTGGGTTTGTTCTCTTTGGAACAAAGGAGGCTGAAAGGATACTGGCTAACTAACAGAAAATAGAGGGTTGGGATAAATGGTTCATTCTATGTTTGGCAACCAGTGACTAGTGGGGTGCCGCAGGGATCAGTGCTGGGACCCCAACTATTTACAATCTATATTAACGACTTGGAAGAAGGGACTGAGCATAACGTAGCCAAGTTTGCTGATGATACAAAGGTGGGAGGAAAAGCAATGTGTGAGGAGGACACAAAAAATCTTCAAAAGGACATAGACAGGCTAAGTGAGTGAGCAAAAATTTGGCAGATGGAGCATAATGTAAGAAAGCGTGAGGTCATGCACTTTGGCAGAAAAAAAATCGAAGAGCAAGTAATTATTTAAATGGAGAAAGATTGCAAAGTGCCGCAGTACAGCGGGACCTGGGGGTACTTGTGAATGAAACACAAAAGAATAGTATACAGGTACAGCAAGTGACCAGGAAGGCCAATGGTATCTTGGCCTTTATTGCAAAGGGGATGGAGTATAAAAGCAGGGAAGTCTTGCCACATCTATACAAGGTATTGGTGAGACCACACCTGTAATACTTGCGTGCAGTTTTGGTTTCCATATTTACGAAAGGATATACTTGCTTTGGAGGCAGTTCAGAGAAGGTTCACTCGGTTGATTCCAGGGATGAGGGAGTTGACTTATGAGGAAAGGTTGGGTAGGATGGGCCCCCACTCATTGGAGTTCAAAAGAATGAGAGGTGATCTTATCAAAACGTATAAGATTATGAGGGACCTTGACAAGATAAATGCAGAGAGGATGTTTCCACTGATGGAGACTAGAACTAGAGGGCATAATCTTAGAATAAGGGGCCACTCATTTAAAACTGAGATGAGGAGGAATTTCTTCTCTCAGAGGGTTGTAAATCTGTGGAATTCGCTGCCTCGGAAAGCTTTGGAAGCTGGGACATTGAATAAATTTAAGACAGGAATAGACAGTTTCTTGAACTATAAGGGGATAAGGGGTTATGGGGAGCCGGTGGGGAAGTGGAGCTGAGTCCAGGATCAGATCAGCCATGATCTTATTGAATGGCGGAGCAGGCTCGAGGGGCCATATAGCCTACTCCTGTTCCTATTTCTTATGTTCTTATGTTCTTATAAGACCTCATTGAGGTGTATAAATTTTGAGGGCTTGGATATAGTGGATAGCAAGAGCTTGGTGGAGGGGTCAATTATGAAGGGGCATTGGTTTAAGCTGTTTGGTGGAAGGTTTAGAGGGGAATTGAGGATAAGCTTCTTCACGCAGAGGGTTGTGGGGGTCTGGAACTCACTGCCTGGAAAAGTGGGTGAGGCAGAAACCCTCACCACATTTAAAAGATGCTTGGATAGGCACTTGAAGTGCCGTAACCTGCAGGGTTACGGATCTAGAGCTGCTAAGTGGGATTAGACTGGATAGCTTCTTGTTGGCTGCTGCTGATACGATGGTAAGTACTTTAGGGAATCTAATACGGCCAGAGTGATCTGGACTAGTTTCGATCGCCTGGATGGGACGGAGAGGAATTTTTCCAGATTTTTTCCCCAATTGGCCTGGGTTTCTATCTGGTTTTTACCTCTGCCAGGAGATCGCATGGCTCCGGGTGGGGTGGATTGTAAAATATTGTGATGCATGGGGTGTGGCACTTGTGTGGGGCAGACTGGTTGGGCTGGGTGCTCTTTACCTTCCGCCATTGTTGATAGGTTTATATGTAACCTTCAGGGCTGCTGACCGAGGGCCGTGCAGCTCTTTGTCAGTTGGCGCGGACACGATGGGCCGAAATGGCCTCCTTCTGCGCTGTAAATTTCTGTATTTCTAAAACACTGTTCCACAGTGAAATTGATGTCGGAGAAGTGCTCCCAGAATATCTTGGGATGTACGGCCTCCTGTTGAGAGCCCTGTTGGCCGTCCTAACTCTAGTCATGATTTGCAGAGATTCTGGAGCGTGAGACCCAGTGCCAGCTAAGCCCCAATGATAGGATCCAGATGTTGCTCTTTCAAATCCGCCCTCAATGAAAGTCAGGTATCTTTAAAAGCCAGAACACTCCTTGAAGCGCAAATCACTCAAATCGCTCAAAATGCCCGTCTGCCTTTTTGAAACTAAGAAGCAAACATATTTGGCAGACTAAAATGGCACCGGATGCTGTGGCCTTTAAATAGTGCTCCTCGAGCCAACATCTGACTGAAACCCGACTGCTGACTCTATCGTTGATGCCAGCCACTAAACCACTGGACGAGAGCTATTCTGTTCCAGGACATTGCGCACGATGAGGACATTGTTACCGTCACCATAAAACTCCCACCGAATATAGCGGGAGGCGCTCTTCTCATCATGCCCTGTTAGCGCCCCTGGGAGGCGCTAATTAGCCCAATTGCTCCCCCTGAGAGTTAGCATGCAGGTTCAGCAATTAATTTGGAAGACAAATGGCATATTGGCCTTTATTGCGAGTAGGTTGGAGTATAACAGTATGGTGGTCTCGCAACAAATCCCACCCAGACTAATCCCACTCTCCCCCTCACTCCCCCCAACCTTTAATATCACACCCAATGTTAATTCTACTCTCCTGCTCACTCCACATAGCATTTAGTCTCCCACCCAGTCTAATCCCACTCGGACATGCAGACATTCCCCAGAGGGTTCTCCTCCTCCCATTTTCCAGCTCTTCTCTGAGGGTCAATCCCCAAAACACTCCCACATTCCCTCCCCACCCCCAGGAACACCCTTCCCAGGAGACCACAAACAGAAAGAGAAACAAGAGAACAATGCGATGAGTTTTATTTCTGAGCTCAGCACATTATTCAGTCAGCGGTTCCCCCCATTTAAACAGCGCCTGCTCTTCAAGATTAAGTCTTCTTTCCATGGACGGGCAGTGAGCTTGGTTTGGTGCTGCACTCACGGATCTATCACCATGGAATGCAAAACAAGGACTCATCATCGCCGAGAGTAAAAACGGCACAGTTACCTTTGCCACAAAGTAACCTTGCACCTCTGGGGCAATCAACACATGTCCCCTTGTATCTTATGCACACTGCTGAAGTAGAATCTGAAGTCCAAAATGAAGAGTTAATTAGGTAATGGTGCTGCAGAGGAGCAAGGAGAGGACAGAAGATGGAGACTGAGTGTATGGGCGTTGGTCTGATTCTGGATGCATTCGGTCCTTGACCTCAAACTCGTTTGTCCTTCATTAAGGCCCACACTCCCCACCTCCCCCCGCCCCGCCCAGACTCAATCTGTCTGGAGCGATTATAATCAGGGATGCTCATGAGGCCAGAATTAGAGGAACGCAGATAGCTCTGGGTGTTGCTGGGCTAGAGGAGGTTACAGAGATAGGGAGAGACGAGGGCCATGGAGGCATTTGAAAATAAGGATGAAAGTTTTGAGATCGAGGCGTTGCCAGACAAAGGCATGAATAAGGGTTTCAGCAACGGATGAGCTGAGGCAAGGGCAGAGAGGGGCGATGTTACGGAGGTACAAATAAGCGATCTTAGATATGCCATGAATATGTGGTCAGAAGCTCATCTCGGGGTCAAATAAGGCACCAAGGTTGCGAACGGTCTGGTTCAGCCTCCAACAGCTGCTGAGAGAGAGATGGAATTGGTGGTAAGGGAACAGGCTTTGTGGCGGGACTGAAGACAATGGCTTTGGTCATCCCAATATTTAGTTGGAGGCTCAGCCAGGATGCCGGAAAAGCAGTCTAACAAATTAGAGACCGTGGAGGGGTTGATAGAGGTGGTAGTCAGGAAGAGCTGGGTGTCATCAGCGCACATGTGGAAACTGACGCTGTGGTTTCGGGTGATGTCGCCGAGGGGCAGCATGTCGTTGGGAAATGGGAGGAAGCCAAGCATAGACCATTGGGGGACACCAGAGGTAACAATGCAGGGATGGGAAGAGAAGCTGTTGCAGGTGATTCTCTGGCTATGATTCTGGAGATAAGAATGGAATCAGGCGAGTGCAGTCCCATCCAGCTGTACGAAGGTGGAGAGACGTGGTAGGACGAAGCTGTGGTCAACCTTGGCAAAGGCTGCAGACCGGTCGACAAGGAAGAGGAGGGATAATTTACGGCAGAATTATTCTGCGTTTTGTTCTGCTGGAGAGGTTCGCTTGGTGCATCCAGACACAGCACGGTTGTCTTCCTCCGCAGATGTTAGGAACGCTGTATTCATTCGAGTCGCAAGACATTTGGCGACACTCGCCGTGTAGCTTCCTGCATTCAAGCTTCAATCTAAGGCAAGCTGCAAATGTTGAAAGCACAGAATTAATTTTGTTTTTGCCACTGATCGCAGGGAGCGAGTGGAGAGCCACTCCTAAGTAAACACTGTGTTTCCGGGACTGTGAAAGTAGCAGTCAATTTAGTCCCACTCACCCCCTGTTTTTTCCCCAAAGTCCCTGCATATTTTTCCTTTTAACATACAAACATAGAAACATAGAAAATAGGTGCAGGAGTAGGCCATTTGGCCCTTCGTGCCTGCACCACCATTCAATATGATCATGGCTGATCATGCACCTTCAGTACCCCATTCCTGCTTTCTCTCCATACCCCTTGATCCCTTTAGCCGTAAAGGTCACATCTAATTCCCTTTTGAATATATTTAATGAACTGGCCTCAACAACTTTCTGTGGTAGAGAATTCCACAGGTGCACAATTCTCTGAGGGAAGAAGTTTCTCCTCATCTCGGTCCTAAATGGCCTACCCCTTAACCTTAGACTGTGACCCCTGGTTCTGGACTTCTCCAACATTGGGAACATTTTTCCTGCATCTAATCTGTCTAATTCCGTCAGAGTTTTATATGTTTATATCAGAGCCCCTCTCATTCTTCTAAATTCCATTGAATATAAGCCTACAAGATCCAGTCTTTCTTCATACGTCAGTCGTGTCATCCCAGAAATCAGTCTGGTGAACCTTCGCTGCACTCCCTCAATAGCAAGAACGTCCTTCCTCAGATTAGGAGACCAAAACTGCACACAATACTCAAAGTGTGGCCTAATCAAGGCCATATACAACTGCAGTAAGACATCCCTGCTCTTAGACTCAAATCCTCTCGCTATGAAGGACAACATGCAATTTGCCTTCTTCACCGCCTGCTGTACCTGCATGCCAACTTCCAATGACTGATATACCATGACACCCAGCTCTCGTTGCACCTCACCTTTTACTAATCTGTCACCATTCAGATAATAATCTGCCTTCCTGTTTTTACCACCAAAGTGGAAAACCTCACAATTATCTGCATTATACCGCATCTACCATGTATTTGCCCACTCATCTAACCTGTCCAAGTCACCCTGCAGTCTCTTAGCATCCTTCGCACAGCTCACACTGCCACCCAGCTTAGTGTTATCTGCAAACTTGGAGATATTACATTCAATTCCTTCGTCTAAATCATTAAATATAAATAGCTGGGGTCCCAGCACTGAAACTTGCAGTATCCCACTAGCCTGCCATTCTGAAAAGGACCCATTTATTCCTACTCTTTGCTTCCTGTCTGCCAACCAGTTCTCTATCCACGTCAGTACATTACCCCAATACCACGTGCTTTAATTTTGCATAACAATTTCTTGTGTGGGACCTTGTCAAAAGCCTTCTGAAAGTCTAAATACACCACATACATTGGCTCCCCCTTGTCCACTCTACTAGTTACATCCTCAAAAAATTCTAGAAGATTTGTCAAGCAGGATTACCCTTTCATAAATCCATGCTGACTTGGAGCGATCCTGTCACTGCTTTCCAAATGCGCTGCTATTACATCTTTAATAATTGATTCCAACATTTTCCCTACCACCGATGTCATGCTAACCAGTCTATAATTCCCTGATTTCTCTCTCCCTCCTTTTTTAAAAAGTGGGGTTACATTAGCTACCCTCCAGTCCATAGGAACTGATCCAGAGTCTATTGAATGTTGGAAAATGATCACCAATGCATTTACTATTTCTAGGGCCACTTCCTTAACTACTCTGGGATGGAGACTATCAGGCCCTGGGGATTTATCGGCCTTCAATCCCCTCAATTTCTGAATATAATTTGCTGACTAATAAGGATTTCCTTTAGTTCCTCCTTCTTACTAGACCCTCGGTACCCTAGTATTTCCGGAAGGTTATTTATGTCTTCCTTAGTGAAGACAGAACCAAAGTATTTGTTCAACTGGTCTGCCATTTCTTTGTTCCCCATTATAAATTCACCTGATTCTGACGATAAGGTACCCACATTTGTCTTCACTAATCTTTTTCTCTTCACGTATCTGTAGAAGCTTTGCAGTCAATTTTAATGTTCCCTGCAAGCTTACTCTCATATTCTATTTTCCCTCTCCTCATTAAACACTTTGTCCTCCTCTGCTGAATTCTAAATTTCTCCCAGTCCTCAGGTTTGCTGCTTCTTTGGCCAAATTATATGCCTCTTCCTTGGATTTAAAACTATCCCTAATTTCCCTTGTTAGCCACGTTTGAGCCACTTTCCCTGTTTTATTTTTACTCCAGACATGGATGTACAATTGTTGAAGTTCATCATGTGATTTTTAAATGCTTGCCATTGCCTATCCAGTGTCAACCCTTGAAGTATCATTCACCAGTCTATCCTAGCCAATTCACATCTCATACCATCAAAGTTACCTTTCTTTAAGTTCAGGACTCTAGTCTCTGAATTAACTGTGTCACTCTCCATCTTAATGAAGAATTCTACCATATTCTGGTCACTCTTGTCCAAGGTTTGCAGGTGCAGCAGGTAATCAGGAAGGTGAATGGAATGTTGGCCTTCATTGCGAGAGGGATGGAGTACAAAAGCAGGGAGGTCCTGCTGCAACTGTACAGGGTATTGGTGAGGCCGCATCTGGAGTACTGCATGCAGTTTTGGTCACCTGACTTCAGGAAGGATGTACTAGCTTTGGAGGGGGTACAGAGATGATTCACTCGGCTGATTCCGGAGATGAGGGGGTTACCTTATGATGATAGATTGAGTAGACTGGGTCTTTACTCGTTGGAGTTTAGAAGGATGAGGGGTGATCTTATAGAAACATTTAAAATCATGAAAGGGATAGACAAGATAGAGGCAGAGAGGTTGTTTCCACTGGTCGGGGAGACTAGAACTAGGGGGCACAGCCTCAAAATACAGGGGAGCTAATTTAAAACTGAGTTGAGAAGGAATTTCTTCTCCCAGAGGGTTGTGAATCTGTGGAATTCTCTGCCCAAGGAAGCAGTTGAGGCTAGCTCATTGAATGTATTCAAATCACAGATAGATAGATTTTTAACCAATAAGGGAATTAAGGGTTATGGGGAGCGGGCGGGTAAATGGAGCTGAGTCCACGGCCAGATCAGCCATGATCTTGTTGAATGGCGGAGCAGGCTCGAGGGTCTAGATGGCCTACTCCTGTTCCTAATTCTTATGTTCTTATGTTCTTATGGGCCTCGCATAACAAGATTCCTAATTAATCCTCTCTCTTACAGAACACCTAGTCTAGGATGGCCTAGATGTTAGGCTAACTAGTCTATAGTTTCCTGCTTTTTGTCTGCCTCCTTTTTTAAATAGGGGCGTTACATTTGCAGTGTTCCAATCTGCTGGGACTGCCCCAGAATCCAGGGCATGTTGGTAGATTACAACCAATGTGTCGACTATCTCTGCAGCCACGTATTTTAATATCCTAAAATATAAGCCATCAGGTCCAAGGAACTTGTCCACCTTTAATCCCATTATTTTACCGAGTACTTCTTACGCGATCGTGATTGTATTAAGTTCTTCCCTCCCTATAGCCCCTTGATTATCCACTTACCCCCCCGCCCCTCTCTCTCTCTCTCCCACTACCTCTGATGTTTTCTCTCCCACAGAAGGCCACGATAATGCAAAGGCTGGAAGCAAATCCAGCGGCAGTGCCAGAAAATGTTTCAGCAGTGACTCCTTAACAGGGATCTGGGGGAGTTCGTCACCCGCTCGATTTGATGTTGTGAAAGTGCTGACTCAGGTCAGGACAGGGGGTGCGTCGGAGATGAGGCGATAGCGGGTATGGGGAAAGGGATTCACAAAGAAGAGAATTTTAAATTCCAGGCCTTGCCGGACTGGCAGCCAACGTAGGTCAGCGAGCACAGAGAGATTGATGGGTGAACGGGACTTGGTGCAAGTTCACATGCATGGCAGCAGAGTTTCCGATCAGTTCAAGCTCACGGAGGGTGGAAGGTGGGAGGCCGGCCAGGAGAGCGTTGGATTAGTCGAATCTGTCTGTATCAAAGGCATGGATGAGGGTTTTAGCAGCGGATGAGCTGAGGCAGAGGCGGAGACGGGCGATGTTACGGAGGTGGAAGTGGGCGGTGTGGGTGATAGAGATGATGCGGGGTTGGAAGTGCAGATCGAGGTCGAATAGCACACCAAGGCTGCAAATGGTCGGGTTCAGCCTCAGACAATGGCCAGGGAGGGGCGATGGAGTTGGTGGCTAGGGGAAGGAGTTTGTGGCGGGGACCCACAGCAATTTTGATCTTCCCAGCATTTAACTGGAGAAAAAGTGCTGCTCATCCATGACTGGAGGTTGGACAAGCTGTGTGACAAATCAGAGGCAGTGGAGAGGTCGAGAGTGGTGGTGCTGAGCTCGACCTGGGCGCCCACAGCAGACATGTGGAATACAAATTCCCCCAGCTTTCCAGTCCGAGTTCCACTTGCCTTCTCCAGAGATGGGCTCAGCGAGCAGCAGGACTGCAAGAAGCAAGTGCAGCGTGTTCATCGTCTTGCAATCGGCCTCTTCGAGCAGAGCCAGTAGGCTGGAGTTCAGACTCTGAGGATCCAAGGACAGAGTGTACTGATGCACTTTATTAACATTGGCTCTCAAGCGGTATCACTGTTTCTGACAGAAAGATGTTCTGCCCACATTTAACCCTTTTAATGGTAGCTTGGCTCATTCGCTCCTTTTACAATCAGTCCTCATTTCTCTCTCAAAGCGATCTTGGGATTGGGCCCCAATCTGAGGTTATAAACACGTGATCACGGCTGGTCGCTGGCTCAGGCTGGCGAGTACATCAGTCAGTCCCGCAGATTTGTCCCAGGGCTTTCTGGCATTTGAACATTTAGTTCAATACCCCTGTATTCCCCACAACTTTCAATATCCCACCCTGTCTAATCCCAATCCCCTGCTCACTCCCCATACCATTTAATATCCCACCCAGTCTAATCCGACTCTCCCCCTCACTTCCCACACCCTTTATAATCCAACCCAGACTAATCCCACTCTCCACCTCACTCCCCGCACCCTTTAATATCCCATCCAGACTAATCCCACTCTCCCCCTCACTCCCCGCACCCTTTAATATCCCACCCAGACTAATCCCGCTCTCCTGCTCACTCCCTGTACCCTTTATAATCCTAGCCTCTCTAATTGTCCTCTCCTGCTCCCTCCATGCTCGACAATGGACAAACCCAAATATATGGAGAAAGTGAGACGGTGAGAAGTATCCATTCCTGACACAGCTCTGGGGCACACGTCACCCAGCACGAGCTGGCTGCCCCTTCACTCACCATCCAAACCCTGAACCTTGAAGCCGTCTGCCAGCCTGTTAAAGATTTGTTCTTGGTCTGGAACTAGTGAGGTTTCGTGCGCCTGAAGGCCCTTTGAACGAGGCATGAAAATCAGTTCAGAAGTGAATCATCCCTGAATGCCAGCCAGGCCCCAGTTCCGTCTTCCCCGGGAGGACACACATTTCCTCAGCCCCGGAGTGTGAATACATCACCAGTTTAAATCATTCATGCTTGTTCCCATTGCTTTGAGACAGAGTGTACGGTCACACAGCCACCGTGTCTTAGGGCCAGCTCCAATCTGCAGGGACGGAATGTTCAGTTTAAATTGGTACAATGTTTGAGTAAGTTTGCGTCACTGGATTTTTACAATAAATGATTCATTCTCTGTTGTGACATATGGTGACTTTTATCAATCGCTTGACACCGGGGTCTCGTTGGCCCATTAACCTGTTGATCCCAGCTCCCTTTGATTGCGGCCCAACACCAAGTGTCCCCGGACCATCAGATGCGACGTTAATCCCGAGGGCCCCAACTTCCCCCTTCGGTGGATGTCAAAGATCCCACGGCGACAGTGGAAGAAGAGCAGTGGTGGAATTGGGGGTGTGGGGGAGTTCTCCTCCGGTCCCTTCAAAAAAACTCCACCAAAAATAAATCCCTTGATCTCATTGTGGGAGCTTGCTTTGCTCAGATTGGCAGCCGCGTTTGTCTGTAAAATAACAGTGACTATGACTCCGTGTATTTCATTGCATTGAAACACTTGCGTAGGTGCTGAGATTGCCAAAGAACCAGATAACTCCACAGTTTTCTGACTACGGTTCATGGCCAGGGCAGCGAGTGAACTGGCCTGTTCTTAGAAACATAGAGACATTTGTTGAACAAATATTTTGTATCAGTCTTCACGGCAGAAGACACTAAAAATATCCCAATGGTGGATAATCAAGGGGCTATAGGTGGGGAGGAACTTAATACAATCACTATCACTAATGAAGTAGTACTCGTTAAAATATGGGACAAAAGGTGGACATCATCATCATCATCATCATCCCTCGGAATCGAGGAAGACTTGCTTCCACTCTTAAAATGAGTCCTTAGGTGGCCGAACAGTCCAATGCGAGAGCCGCAGTCCCTGTCACAGGTGAGACAGACAGTGGTTGAGGGAAAGGGTGGGTGGGACTGGTTTGCCGCACGCTCCTTCCGCTGCCTGCTCTTAATTTCTGCATGCTCTCGGCGACGAGACTCGAGGTGCTCAACGCCCTCCCGGATGCTGTTCCTCCACTTAGGGCGGTCTTTGGCCAGGGATTCCCAGGTGTCGGTGGGGATGTTGCACTTTATCAGGGAGGCTTTGAGGGTGTCCTTGGAACGTTTCCTCTGCCCACCTTTGGCTTGTTTGCCGTGAAGGAGTTCCAAGTAGAGTGCTTGCTTTGGGAGTCTCGTGTCTGGCATGCGGACAAAGTGGCCTGCCCAATGGAGCTGATCAAGTCTGGTCAGTGCTTCAATGCTGGGGATGTTGGACTGGTCGAGGATGCTAATGTTTGTGCGTCTGTCCTCCCAGGGGATTTGTAGGATCTTGCGGAGACATCGTTGGTGGTATTTCTCCAGCGAGTTGAGATGTCTACAGTATATGGTCCATGTCTCTGAGCCATACAGGAGGGCGGGTATTACTGCAGCCCTGTAGACCATGAGCTTAGTGGCAGATTTAAGGGCCTGGTCTTCAAACACTCTTTTCCTCAGGCGGATGAAGGCTGCACTGGCGCACTGGAGGCGGTGTTGGATCTCATCGTCAATGCCTGCTCTTGTTGACAGGAGGCTCCAGAGATATGGGAAGTGGTCCATATTGTCCAGGGCCGCACCGTGGATCTTGATGACTAGGGAACAGTGCTGTGTGGTAAGGACAGCCTGGTGGAGGACCTTTGTCTTGCTGACGTTGAGTCTCATCGCTGAGAGCGTGCAGAAATCAAGTGCAGGCAGCGGAAAGAGTCTGCAGCAAACCAGTCCTACCCACCCCTTCCCTCAACAACTATCTATCCCACCTGTGACATCGACTGTGGTTCTCGTATTAGACTGTACAGCCACCTAAGAACTCATGTTAAGAGTGGAAGCAAGTCTTCCTCGACTAAGAGGTACTGCCTATGATGGCGACATCCTAGGGTCTTGAGACAGATGACTGTGGAGATAGTGGATGCATTGGTTGTA